>NC_058082.1:440011425-440349994 GCF_014858855.1 Bufo gargarizans | reverse complement strand
GCCATATGAGGTATTGTTTTTGGTGGGACAAGTTGTACTTTCTAATGTCACCATTTAATATTGTATACGATGTAGTGGGAAGCTGGATAAAAATTCCAAAATGAGGTGGAATTGGAAAGAAATGCGATTCCACCATAGTTTTATGGGCTTTGTTTTTACACTGTTCCCTATGAGGTAAAAACTGACCTATTACCTTCATTCCCAGGGTCAGTTTGAATATAGCGATTCTCAAATAAAGCAAAAAATTCCGGCACCCAAGATGTACTACTAAAAATCATCATTTATTGAAAAATTCATTAAAAAATAAATTTGCATGACAGAGAGCCTGAGTCAAAAAGCTGACGTTTGAACCTAGTGACACTGGTTCTTACTCATGGCATACGGTCCACTCTAAAAAACGGAGCTAATTAGATGTGCCTGTTTGGGGGCGGAGAAATACCCTCAGTTACTATGCTTGTTAACCAAATACTTTCTGTAGGAAGTACTATTATAGATCTAAGTCAGTAAAGATAATTTAAATCACCCCTATAGTTCAAGCCTGCTGGATATCGAGTATCTAAAGTTAATATCCAGAAAGCTTCTCTATGCCGCATATTTTTCTCCCAGTCTCCGCCACATAATGGTTTGGAAACTTTTTTCTATAATGGTAGCTTTAAAAGTGTCCATACAACCCTCATGGTGATTAACAAAATGTTTACCTGCACCTGAAAGGTTTCTATTAACTGCGTTTTTCACTTCATATAAATGTTCCCCTATCCGTTTTTTTACTGCAATACTACATTTATATAGTTTTTCTTGTGCTTTAATACTTAAAGGGAATGTGTCATCAGAAAATGACCTATTCTTTAAATCACATTTGTATATTTTACTTATTTTTAAAGATTTTATGGTGATATTAGTTTTAATTTTCCATGTCACTATATATATTTAAACAAAAAACATAAAATCCTGCAGTTTTCGCACTGGCCACTAAGCCTAATAATTGGCGCCACTTCTTGGTCTGTACAGATCACTTTACTGCTGTTATATACCATTCTAATCCTGCCTGTAATGATAAAGAGATATCACCTGTGTATAGATAAGACAGGATCCACCATTCATAAAAGATGATTGTCAGAGCCTATCCTTTTCTTGTGCAATGAACTCTGCACAGATCACAGAGCATGCCTAGAAAACTCTCCCATAGAAGTCAGTGAGGTCTCCTCCTGACCATTGTGTCTATCGCCCATGGGGCTACCATAAAGCTATTTTGAATGCTTTGTAAATACTATTAAGAACAGCTCAGGCAAGATGGCCGCCCCCATAATCATGTTTAGGAAATAGAATTAAAAAAATCGGTAATAACACAATAAAAACAGATTAGATAAAAAGGTCTACGGAGCTGTGTGAGGGCTGTGTCATATCATTTTGGAGTGTGCATGACTTTTTGATCACTTTTTGTTCCATTTTTTTCAGGAGGTAAAGCGACCATAAAGCATTTTTCTTTCCCAGTTATTATGTTTATCACGTGGAATAAATACATTTATATTAGTTTTGGCCTTTTGGGATAC
Organism: Bufo gargarizans; assembly: GCF_014858855.1. Taxonomy (NCBI): domain Eukaryota; kingdom Metazoa; phylum Chordata; class Amphibia; order Anura; family Bufonidae; genus Bufo; species Bufo gargarizans. The sequence continues at coordinate 440,348,444 of NC_058082.1, read as the reverse complement.
GGCAATGATTATGATGTTTTTATTTTTTTGTTTGGTTTATTTTTAAAATGGGGAAAGGGGAATTATTAGAATTTTTATATTTTTTTATATTTTACATTGTTTTTCACTTTTTTTTAAGTCCCCCTAGGGTACTTGAATATGCTATCATTAGATTGCTTCTCTCAATGAATTACCATTTCAGTCTATGGGAAATTAGTAATGTTCCATAGGAACTATGCCTGTAGTAGCCTCAGAGCCTTTAAAAGGCTCAAGGCTACTACAAGGAACAAACAGATCCTCCCATGTCTGTGCAGGGGAACTGTTTTGGCCTTGAGAGCACAGCACTTCCAGGGAAAAGCCTCTCAGATGATGTGGTCATAACTGAGGGTTAAATGTCCATTATTGGCGTTAAACAGAGATTAGTGCTGTTAAAAATAGCTGAAACCCAATGGTTCTGGCACCTGCTCAGCTGCTGAGCGGGCACCATTTTTAAAGACTCAACTTTAGCTGTACATGTTTATTCTGTACTCAGGTATTGGTCTTTCACACACAGTAAGTTTGAGTGATTGTGATTAATGAGCAATCTCTTACTTAAAGAGGCCCCATAACCTCTCCTGACGTGTCTGTTTTTGTAACTACTTGGATTCACTGGCATAACTATAGTTGCGACTTGGCCCCTAAGCCAGGGGGCCCAGAGATCCCCCCTTGCCAGTCGTAATGTGCTTATCCTTTATAAGATGCAGTGCATCTTATAAAGGGAATACTAGTGAGCGCTTCCATAATGCTTGCTCTTCTCAGGGCCTGTACTGCTGTGTCCTGGCTGCCTGCAGCGTCAGGACGTACAGAGCGCACTCTGACCTGTCGCTGCAGGAGGTCAGGTGACTGCAGCGCGGGTCCTGAGAAAAGAAGACAGACAGGATAGGGAGAGTGGCAGCAGGAGAGGTAAGTTACTTTATTATTTTACAGTCTGATCTGAGATCTGATATGCAGGTCTAATGGGGGGTCTGGGGTGGTCTGACTGGGGGGGGTCTGGAGTGGTCTGATTGGGGGGTCTGGAGTAGTCTAATGGGAGGTCTGGAGGTCTGACTGGGGTGTATGGAGTGGTCTAATGGGGGTCTGGAGGTCTGACTGGGGAGTCTGAAAGTCTGACTGGGGTGCCTGGAGGTCTGACTGGGGGGTCTAGAGGTCTTACTGTGGGGGGGGGGGGGTCTGGAGGTCTGACTAGGGGGAATGGAGGTCTGACTGGGGGTCAGATATGGGGGTCTTGAGGTCTAATGAGGGTATGGAGGTCTGGTTTTAGGTGTAATGGGGCTCTGGAGGTCTGGTCTGAAGTCTGATATGGGGGTATGGAGGTCTAATGGGGGTCTTATCTGAGGTCTGATATTGGGTCAGGGTCTTACATGGAGTTCTAAAGGGGGTCTGATTTGAGGTCTAAAACTGGGGTCTTATATGGGATCTGACATGGAGGCCTAAAGGGGTTTGGTCTAAGATGGGGGGGGATCTCATTTAGGGTTTAATATGGCGATCTGATCTGAAAGGAAGGTGCTATTTTTTTGTACTAGCGCATAATATAAAGGGGTGTTTTTGTACTGACGCACTGTGTGGTACCAGTATTTTCAGGGGGACTGTATCTGCAGGAAAGTATTGGGGAACACAGTGGACACAGTATTTAGGGTGGCAGGATGGTGTGTTGAGAAGGTGGGAGGATGATGGAAAAGTAGGAAAGTAAGATGTCTGTTTGTTAAACTCTGCAGAGATGAGGCGCGGCTGAAAGAAGCCACCATGGCGGTCTGGTCTGACAGGAGAAAAAAAAGAGGAAAGAAAATGTCTACATCAGAAAAGAGAAATCACTGGATGTAAGGAGGTACATATGTGGCGCTGTATGACCCTGTATGTTCTGTAGCGCTGTATGTAATGTTTTCCAAGTATGTCTTTAAAGGGTTTGTCAGTTTTGTTTTTGTTTTTTTCGTATGAGCGCTGCCTTCTCTGCTCTGTTTAGCTGCTCATCACTGCAAATGCTACGGCGAGCAGGTGAACAGACCAGGCAAAGCAGCTCTCATATGAGTGCTGATCGTCGGGGGTGCCGGAGGACCCTGGCCGATCTGATATTGATGACCTTTCCTAAAGATAGGTCATCAGTAGTAAAAAGAGGACAACCCCTTTAACAGTAGGACTGGAGGGAAGGGGTTAGGGGCCTTTCCAATTTTTGCCTCGGGCAGCAGAAAAGCCAGCGCTGAGTGAAGGGGGAGGGGACCCTCTTGCACCAGGGGCCATGAGCCTTTAGCTACGCCCCTGCTTGGATTCCTGATGTAATAAAAATTCTGGAGCATCTATTCTTATAATTGTCTTGTGTCATTCCTTTATTATTTCTAATAGAAATTATGAATGAATTGCTAGCAGTGTGCAATAAATATCATAGTAATATATAACAGAGTTTATACGGCTGAAAAAAGACATCTGACCATCCAGTTCAGCCTGTTATCCTGCAAGTTGATCCAGAGGAAGGCAAAAATAACCCTGTGAGGTAGGAAAATTGGCTTTCCTCACTTTAGGGGAAATAAAATCCTTCCCGACTCCAATCAGGCAATCAGAATAACTCCCTGGATCAACAACCCATCTCTAGTAGCTATAGCCTGTAATATTATTACACTCCAGAAATACAGTGCCTTGCAAAAGTATTCACCCCCCTTGACTTTTTTTGTATTTTGGTGCCTCACAACCTGGAATTAACATGGATTGTTAAAGGATTTGCATCATTAAATTTACAGAACATTCCCACAACTTTGAAGATGTTTTTTTTTTTTTTTATTGTAAGACAAACAACAAATAGGACAAAATAACAGAACAAGTCAATGTGCATAACTAGTCACCCCTATAAAGTCAATACTTTGTAGAGCCACCTTTTGCGGCAGTCACAGCTCCAAGTCGCTTTGGATAAGTCTCTATGAGCTTGACACATCTTACCACTGGGATTTTTGCCCATTCCTCCTTGCAAAACTGCTCCAGCTCCTTCAAGTTGGATGGTTTGTGCTTGTGGACAGCAATCTTTAAGTCTGACCACAGATTTTTTATTGGATTGAGATCTGGGCTGTGACTAGGCCATTCCAACACATTTACATGTTTCCCCTTAAACCACTCAAGTGTTGCTTTAGCAGTGTGTTTTGGGTCATTGTCCTGCTGGAAGGTGAACCTCCGTCCTAGCCTCAAATCACACACAGAGTGGTGCAGGTTTTGCTCAAGAATATCTCTGTATTTAGCACCATCCATCTTTCCCTCATCTCTGACCAGTTTCCCAGTCCCGGCTAGGGAAAAACATCCCCACAGCATGATGCTGCCACCACCATGTCTCACTGTGAGGATGGTGTTCTTTGTGTGATGTCATGTGTTGGGTTTGCGCCAGACATAGCGTTTTCTTTGATGGGCGAAAAGTTACATTTTAGTCTCATCAGACCACGGCACCTTCCTCCATACATTTTGGGAGTCTCCCACATGCCTTTTCGCAAACTAACAACATGCCTTTTTGTTTTTGCTGAAAGTAATGGCTTTCTTCTGGCCACTCTGCCATAAAGCCTAACTCTATGAAGCATACGGCTTATTGTCCTCCTAAGTACAGATACTACAGTCTCTGCTGTGGAACTCTGCAGCTCCTCCAGGGTTACCTTAGGTCTCTTTGCTGCCTCTCTGATTAATGCCCTCCTTGCCCGGTCCGTGAGTTTTGGTGGGCGGCCAAACATTGTCCCTTACTTGTTTGGAGAGTTCCTTGGTCTTCATGGCAGTGTTTGGTTAGTGATGCCTCTTGCTTAGGTGTTGCAGCCTCTGGGGCCTTTCAAAAAAAGGTGTTTATATGTAATGATAGATCATGTGACACTTAGTGATGTGCTGCATAGGCAATATTCGAGAATTCGTGATCTACATTCATTATTTACTTGATTGGGAAAATCGGCAATGTAATATATTCGCGATCAACACTAAGGGGTGGGCAACTTTCCTATTGGTTGCTAGGGATGTTGCTAAGTGCTGATATTGTGATAAATTCACAATTAGCATATTTGTGAATACGAATATATAGCACTATATTCTAAAGATTCACGAATTCTCGAAGTGGCGATATTTGCGATTAAAATTCACGATTCGAATTTTCACGCTCAACATTAGTGACACTTAGATTGCACACAGGTGGACATCATTTCACTAATTATGAGACTTCTGAAGGTAATTGGTTGCACCAGAGCTTTTTATGGGCTTTCTAACAAAGGGGGTGAATACATACGCACATGCCAATTTTCTGTTTTCTATTTCTAAAGTTTTATTTATATATTTTTCTAATTTCACTTCACCAACTTAGACATGGCACGTGATCATGTAATCGTGTCGGCCAGTGTGGTGACATCATACATCACCAGGCACGAGATTTCATGCGGGCTCTTCAGGCTTAAACGGATGAGGTGAGTATGTTTTTTTTTTACCCCATTTCAGGGAAAATCGATTTGTTACCACAAAGCACTAGGAAATTCAGCTTTGGGGCAAATTGAATTTTCTCTGAAATTCAGATCAAAGTCCACTTCGGACACTTCGATTCGCTCAAAACTAGAATTTATATATGGTTATTAAATTCCCCCTCAGTAATCTTTTTTCTAACCTGAATAACCCTAATTTTGATAATCTTTCGGGGTTCTGTAGTCCACCCATTCCAGTTATTACTTTAGTTGCCCTCCTCTGAACCCTCTCCAGCTCTGCTATGTCTGCCTTGTTCACAGGAGCCCAGAACTGTACACAGTACTCCATGTGTGGTCTGACTAGTGATTTGTAAAGTGGCAGGACTATGTTCTCATCACGGGCATCTATACCCCTGCAGTGTCCCACTCTGTGTGAAAGGGGGACACTTTAAACTTTTGCATATGTATGGAATGTATTTATAATTCCCTTTAATAGGCTGGCAGTGTCATTTCATTTATTCGCCCCTAGGTGGTGCTGGCACCACTTACAGTTGCAAGAAAAAGTATGTGAACCCTTTGGAATGATATGGATTTCTGCACAAATTGGTCATAAAATGTGATCTGATCTTCGTCTAAGTCACAACAATAGACAATCACAGTCTGCTTAAACTAATAACACACAAAGAATTAAATGTTACCATGTTTTTATTGAACACACCATGTAAACATTCACAGTGCAGGTGGAAAAAGTATGTGAACCCTTGGACTTAATAACCGGTTAACCTCCTTTGGCAGCAATAACTTCAACCAAACGTTTCCTGCGCTGTGCTCTTGCAGTCATCTTTACAGGACGGCCACTCCTAGGGAGAGTAGCAGCACTGCTGAAATTTCTCCATTTATAGACAATTTGTCTTACCGTGGACTGATGAACAGCAAGGCTTTTGGAGATACTTTCATAACCCTTTCCAGCTTTATGCAAGTCAACAATTCTTAATCGTAGGTCTTCTGAGAGCTCTTTTGTGCGAGGCATCATTCACATCAGGCAATGCTTCTTGTGAAAAGCAAACCCAGAACTGGTGTGTGTTTTTTATAGGGCAGGGCAGCTGTAACCAACACCTCCAATCTCATTTCATTAATTGGACTCCAGTTGGCTGACACCTCACTCCAATTAGCTCTTGGAGATGTCATTAGTCTAGAGGTTCACATGGCGTGTTCAATAAAAACATGGTAACATTTAATTCTTTGTGTGTTATTAGTTTAAGCAGACTGAGTGTCTATTGTTGTGACTTAGATGAAGATCAGATCACATATTATGACCAATTTGTGCAGAAATCCATATAATTACAAAGGGTTCACATACTTTTTCTTGCAACTGTATATATATAGCCTGGGGTTTGCTAATAAAGTGGGTTGGTGTGGTTAGTTGTTGAGAGGAGAACAAAGGAGAAGGTAGGAAGTTATTGGAGGAACAGAACAGGCCTAGTCCTCAATGTAGCTGCTATTTTAGTCCCTTGGCTCTGGCCAGGCTAAGGGAGTATAGAGAACAGTATTACAGCAGCACAGCACAGACCAGTGAGTCTACGTCTAGATATAGAGAAAGTCTAGTGAAGATTAGAACTAAATTAGCCAATGGACTTCACAAGCACCAGTGAACAGGAGGAACCTAAAAGTACCTGGACACAGCTGGATAATTAATGCACAAAATTATCCTTTGCCACATGCCTCTATGGACATAGTGGACCGTAATTCTTCAGTGAGAATCCTTTCCAAAGAATGGAGCAGAAGATTGATGCCTGCCATTAGGGAGCCGCCCTGTGGATTGCTACTGACCAGTAAGAGTTATTATATTCAGTACCTAGGTGCTAGAGAATGGACTTAGCGCAGACTTATATGAGAAAGAGCCTTTTTCTTGCCTGTTAAAATAAAAATCTTAGGAAAACTCCTTAACTGACAACTGTCCAACCTGTTACAAGGATTACAGCTAAACCAATATCTGAGTCATATGTTTATGCCATATAAATGAACTGTACTGACTACCTGTTTTACTACAATCGACTCCTCATCTTTTCCACCACCAACCTTTGCACCTAACGGTGCTGGCGTCATGAACAACCGGGGTCCCAGCCTCCAAAGCACCCTAAACACCTATACCATCAAGGGCACCGCAACTACCATCTGGCTGGTGATCCCCGTCCTAGAGTGTGCCCCGGAGGATTTAGTGCTGTCTTCCCCATCACTGCACGATGGCACAAGGAGGCTCTGCTAACCGGGAGTAAACTACTACTACCCCCATCGGCCCACTGTAGCTCATCATCTTATTGGCCTTGGCAGGAGCAGCCTTACACTGGTTTCTACATTTCAGCTTGCTGTCTACTAAAATTCTTAAGTCCTTTTCCATGTCAGTGTTACCCAGTGTTTTACCATGTAGGATGTACAGGTACAGGGGCATAGCTAGAAGTGACTGGGCCCCACAGCAAATTTTTTTTATGGCCCCCCTGCACTTTGCAACCCTCCTCCTGTGTAAAACCCACTCCTTTGGCTAGTCACAATCTGGACCGGGGGGGGGGGGGGGGGGGGGGGCGCAGACAGGGGCCACGGGAGCACAGGCCAGGGGTACTCAGACAAGGTCCGGAGAACCTAATTAGCATAAACATTAAATACCTATATGTGTATACAGCTAAGGCTGCTTTCACATTAGCGTTCGGGTGTCCGCTCGTGAGCTCCGTTTGAAGGGGCTCACGAGCGGACCCGAACGCAGCCGTCCAGCCCTGATGCAGTCTGAATGGAGCGGATCCGCTCAGACTGCATCAGTCTGGCGGCGTTCAGCCTCCGCTCCACTCGCCTCCGCACGGACAGGCGGACAGCTGAACGCTGCTTGCAGCGTTCGGGTGTCCGCCTGGCCGTGCGGAGGCGTGCGGATCCGTGCGGATCCGTCCAGACTTACAATGTAAGTCAATGGGGACGGATCCGTTTGAAGATGCCACAATGTGGCTCAATCTTCAAGCGGATCCGTCCCCCATTGACTTTACATTGAAAGTCTGGACGGATCCGTCCCAGGCTATTTTCACACTTAGCTTTTTTTTGCTAATATAATGCAGACGGATCCGTTCTGAACGGAGCCTCCGTCTGCATTATTATGAGCGGATCCGTTCAGAACGGATCCGCCCGAACGCTAGTGTGAAAGTAGCCTAAACCTGCCAATAGCCTAATACAGTTCCTATGCTTATGTGTTAAAGGCAAAAGCAGAGTTATTTATTGTGACATCATGTTTTGGATGTTATATTCAGTACAGACAAAAAGTTTGGACACACCTTCTCATTCAAAGAGTTTTCTTTATTTTCATGACTATGAAAATTGTTGATTCACATTGAAGGCATCAAAACTATGAATAAACACATGTGGAATTATATACATAACAAAAAAGTGTGAAACAACTGAAAATGTCATATTCTAGGTTCTTCAAAGTAGCCACCTTTCGCTTTGATTACTGCTTTGCACACTCTTGGCATTCTCTTGATGAGCTTCAAGAGGTAGTCACCTGAAATGGTTTTCACTTCACAGGTGTGCCCTGTCAGGTTTAATAAGTGGGATTTCTTGCCTTATAAATGGGGTTGGGACCATCAGTTGCGTTGTGGAGAAGTCAGGTGGATACACAGCTGATAGTCCTACTGAATAGACTGTTAGAATTTGTATTATGGCAAGAAAAAAGCAGCTAAGTAAAGAAAAACGAGTGGCCATCATTACTTAAGAAATGAAGGTCAGTCAGTCCGAAAAATTGGGAAAACTTTGAAAGTGTCCCCAAGTTCAGTCACAAAAACCATCAAGCGCTACAAAGAAACTGGCTCACATGCGGACCGCCCCAGGAAAGGAAGACCAAGAGTCACCTCTGCTGTGGAGGATAAGTTCATCCGAGTCACCAGCCTCAGAAATCACAGGTTAACAGCAGCTCAGATTAGAGACCAGGTCAATGCCACACAGAATTCTAGCAGCAGACACATCTCTAGAACAACTGTTAAGAGGAGACTGTATGAATCAGGCCTTCATGGTAGAATATCTGCTAGGAAACCACTGCTAAGGACAGGCAACAAGCAGAAGAGACTTGTTTGGGCTAAAGAACACAAGGAATGGACATTAGACCAGTGGAAATCTGTGCTTTGGTCTGATAAGTCCAAATTTAAGATCTTTGGTTCCAACCACCGTGTCTTTGTGCGACGCAGAAAAGGTGAACGGATGGACTCTACATGCCTGGGTCTCACCGTGAAGCATGGAGGAGGAGGTGTGATGGTGTGGGGGTGCTTTGCTGGTGACACTGTTGGGGATTTATTCAAAATTTTAGGCATACTGAACCAGCATGGCTACCACAGCATCTTGCAGCGGCATGCTATTCCATCCGGTTTGCGTTTAGTTGGACCATCATTTATTTTTCAACAGGACAATGATCTCAAACACACCTCCAGCCTGTGTAAGGGCTATTTGACCATGAAGGAGAGTGATGGGGTGCTGCGCCAGATGACCTGGCCTCCACAGTCACCGGACCTGAACCCAATCGAGATGGTTTGGGGTGAGCTGGACCGCAGAGTGAAGGCAAAAGGGCCAACAAGTGCTAAGCATCTCTGGGAACTTCTTCAAGACTGTTGGAAGACCATTTCAGGTGACTACCTCTTGAAGCTCATCAAGAGAATGCCAAGAGTGTGCAAAGCAGTAATCAAAGCAAAAGGTGGCTACTTTGAAGAACCTAGAATATGACATATTTTCAGTTGTTTCACACTTTTTTGTTATGTATATAATTCCACATGTGTTAATTCATAGTTGTGATGCCTTCAGTGTGAATCTACAATTTTCATAGTCATGAAAATAAAGAAAACTTTTTGAATGAGAAGGTGTGTCCAAACTTTTGGTCTCTACTGTCTCTGTTATATTTTGTGTTCACAGAAGCAGAAAAGATAATATGCCTTTAAGACTAATTTATAATGTAAGGTAAACTCAGTGACACAGCAGAAACAACAGAAAGCATAGTGTTAATCTGTTGTTACTGGGAAGAAGTCTAGACCAATCACAGCCAGCTTCTCATACAGCAATAGTTTTTACCAATCACAGCGAGCCTCTCAGACAGCCTGTCTGGGAATTCCCCCAGCTCCTGCTACTAGAATCATTATTCACCAAAGACTGGAGCTGAAGAGACATTCACTCCACTGAGAGCTGAGTTTTATGAGAACAAGAGGCCAATATAGGTATTTAAAACAAGTTATATAATGTTCATATTGTTAGTATTGTGTTTAGAACTGTATACTGAGCTAGTTATATGTGTTTACTTACAGTTCTGCCAATTGCAACCATACTAATTCAATTGCAAAGTACAAATTGAAAATTGCAAGCTACAGTTGCAAACTGTAAACTACTACAAATACCATACAAACATTCTGCAATCCAAATTGCATACAACCATACCAGATCATACTCAAACAATCTGCAAATAGTTACTGCTAACTGCATACCGCCATTTTGTGATATCTTTTCGACACATATTTTGTACATGGACTATCTGCTGCGGAGGCAGCAGTGTTATATATGAAGAAAAGTTGAAGTTAATAAAGAAGTTATTTTCAAGCATTTGGTGTGCTCTTTAAACCTACTGTTTCCATAGAACGGCGCTAGAGGAATTACAGAGTAACAGACAGTCTGGTTAGACTAAAAGTCAAAGATATCAAAATTCTTCTAATGCCACAGCCAGTGGTGTATCTTGGTTTTGTGCTGCCCTAGGCAAGACTAAACTCGGGCACCCCCCTAATATAAATTTGACCCACCCCTTCCTGTCAAGGCCAAACACCTTCCTCTGTAAACCCCATCCTTTCCTCTTTAGGCTCCACCCTTTCCTGTTAGAGCTAGCGATAGTACAGTATTAACCCCTCCCTAATTCTCCCTCCTCTAACCAGCCAACGGGTCCAAACCCCCTTACCCCATAAAACAACTAAGTAATTCATGTTTTGTGAATTACTGTAATTTAAGTACTTACAGTTTTTGAAGACAGCAGGCTCAGGGATCAGTGCATTGGTGGCCGGGGCCTGGCCTCAGTTTTCACGGTGACCATGTGCAGGATCCGTTCTGCACTTGGAGGAGATAAGGCTCACCCTAGCGTTGCCGGCCGTTGACTCCACCTCCGTGTGACGTCACAACGGCAACGTGCGGACGCAAAAGGCAGGGGAGGTCGGGAGGAAGTCAGGAGAAGGAGGAAGTAAGTCTTTCAACTCCTTCACTATGCGGCGCCGGCGATGCCGCTCGCATTGTGAAGGATCGGATCGGACAATGGGCAAAAAAAATATTTAGCATATTGTGTAACTATCACTAAGCAAACAAGGCATTTTGCCGCCCCATTGGCAAGTGCCGCCCTAGGCAAATGCCTTGTTTGCCTTGTGATAGATACACCCCTGGCCACAGCACAAAAGGCTCTGCATCCACACAGAGCTTTTTTCCTCGAATGCAGGTATTCACTTAATCCGGCTTAAGACAGACACCTCTAGATTAAATCGCAGTATACTTCCACGCAGGTTGGAAAGCTCAGCATGTCATCTCTGTATGGTTCAGAACCACCCACACCTCTATGCTGAGCCATTGTGGGCTATCTGCAAGATGTCATAAACCACACAATAGTGAGAGTATCACCAGCACCGTTAAAATCCTCTCGCCCCTGACGAAGCTACATGCGAAACCCGGGTCGGGCTGTGTGAAAGACCATTGTTGTAATGACATGCTGAAAAATTACTTTCTTTCTGTGAGAATAATAAAACTATGTATTTTAACTGTGCTGGTGTATTTTAAATGTGCAAGTTTTGAAATGATCATTGAGCATCATTGCTTCAGTCCATTGACAAGTTATTCAACCTTCAGAGATATGTTGGTGGGGAAACAAAGAAAGTTATTGAAGGTAACTTCTATAGAAAAGACGAAGTCTACAAGCAAGCTTGGGAAAAATTTAATGCAAGACATGGTCATCCTTTCTTAGTACAAAGAGCTTTTAGAGAGGAATTTTATAACTGGCCTAAAATATATCCTAAAGAACACTTCAGACTCCACGAGTACGGTGACTTCCTGCAAGCATGCAGCAATGCCATACCACACGTTCAAGGACTGGAAGTACTGAACGACTATCTAGAAAACCACAGGATGCTAACTAAGCAACCTGAAGAAGTGGCTTCTAGATGGAATTGCTATGTGACTAAACAGTTAGATTTAGGTAAGGACTTCCCAAGTTTTAAAGAGTTCTCTGAGTTCATCAATAAGGAAGCACAGATAGCATGTAATCCAGTAACAGCGTCTTACGTCTTAAAATCCTTAGAAGAAAATCCTGCAAGAGATATAAGACGTGCAAGAGCAACTAGCTTTGCAACCAACACAGCAGCTAAAGGTCCAAATACCTACGAGAGCAAGTTCAAAATCACTACTGGGATCAGTACAGAGACAGAACCGACAAATCTTCAAACTACCTTCAAGTGTATGTTCTGTGGAGAGAACCACTCCATACACAAGTGCCAACAATTAAAAGCGAAGTCTGCAGAAGAAAAGAAAAAAATTGTGCTGGATAACTAACTGTGTTTCGGATGCCTAAGAAAAGGCCATGTTAGGCTACTTTCACACTTGCGCTTGATCGGATCCGTTCTGAACGGATCCGATCATATTAATGCAGACGGAGGCTCCGTTCAGTACGGATCCGTCTGCATTAATAACTTAGAAAAATTTCTAAGTGCGCAAGACGCCTGAGCGGATCCGTTCAGACTTTTAATGTAAAGTCAATGGGGGACGGATCCGCTTGAAGATTGAGCCATATGGTGTCATCTTCAAGCGGATCCGTTCCCATTGACTTACATTGTAAGTCTGAACGGATCCGCTCGCCTCCGCACGGCCAGGCGGACAGCTGAACGCTGCAAGCAGCGTTCAGCTGTCCGCCTGTCCGTGCGGAGGCGAGCTGAGCGGAGGCTGAACGCCGCCAGACTAATGCAGTCTGAGCGGATCCGCTCCATTCAGACTGCATCAGGGCTGGACGGAGGCGTTCGGGTCCGCTCGTGAGCTCCTTCAAACGGAGCTCACGAACGGACCTATGAACGCTAGTGTGAAAGTAGCCTTACTGAGGAGTGTAAGAAAAAGCCCAAATGCAGCGTTTGCAAACGCCGCCATCCTATACCACTACATGAAGAATGTTCAAAGAAAGATAAATCCTCAATACATAAAGATACTGAGGAAGGAAAGAAAGTATCGGTATTCTCTTGCAGAGTGAGGGAAGGAGAAAGCAATGGCACATCAATGGTTATACCGGTGTGCATATTAAATCCTAAAAGGAGGAACAAGAAGGTATACGCCTATGCGCTACTGGATGCCCAGAGTGATGTCACCTTCATTGATCAAGAAATCTGCAAGAAATTACAAGTGGCTACAGAACCAGTGACGCTCAAACTAACCACAATGGCGGCGAGAGACACATTAGTGAACAGTCAAAGGGTCAAAGGACTGAGAGCTAGAGGACTTCATTCAAACTGCACATTAGATCTACCTCCAGCTTATACAAAAGACGATATACCTCTATATCGAGATTGCATACCTACCTGTGAAACAGCTAATGAATATCTCATAAAATGTCCCCGCTGAAGGAGTTTGGTGTTGGACTGTTGATAGGCTATGATTGTCCCGAAGCCTTGGTACCACGAAAGGTAATCACAGGAGGAAAGGGTGAACCCTATGCTGTTCAAACTGATCTAGGATGGGGTGTTGTTGGAGGAAAGCAGCAGATCACAAACTCAAGACAGGTGACAGGATTGTGTTATCGAATATCTGTCCAAGAGTTACCAACTGTAAGTCCAGCAAAAGTAATTAAGATCCTTGAATCCGACTTTGCAGATGTAAGTTATAAAGGATAGAGTATATCTCAAGAAGACATAAAGTTCGTACACACTGTAGAAGAAAGTATTCAGCAGAATCAACAAGGTCGTCATGAAATGCCAATACCTTTTAGAGAACGACCTCGTCTGCCAAATAACAGAAATCTTGCCCTAACAAGATTGAAATGTTTAAAGAAAAAGATGGGAAGAGATCCCAAATTCAAGCAGGATTATTTGAAATTCATGGAAGGCATCCTCTAAGAAGGACATGCAGAGAAAGTTAATAACCAGCCTAAAGAAGGAGAAGTGTGGTACATCCCACATCAAGGTGTTTACCACTCAAAGAAACCTGATAAGATTAGAGTAGTATTTAAATGCTGAGCAAAGTACAATTGTGTTGCATTGAATGATCATCTACTAAATGGACCAGATATTACAAACGCTCTGCCTGGAGTACTCTGTAGATTCAGAAAGTATCCTGTAGCGGTCAAGTGTGACGTTGAAAAGATGTTCCACCAGTTTCATGTGAAAAATGAAGATAGAGACTTCCTGAGGTTTCTTTGGTGGGAGGATGGAGATACAGATACAGAGCCAGCAGAATACAGAATGAAAATATACTTGTTTGGGGCAGCATCATCTCCAGGTTGCGCCAATTATGGTATGAAGTGACGATGAAGTTAAATCTGGTGAAAAACAATGACCATCTGGCCTGCCTTGGGTTCAGTCGCTTAGCCAACTCCAGGTAGGCCAGATTCTTGTGATCCGTAATTACTGTAATAGAGTGAATTGCTCCTTGAGATCCGTCAAAACCTGAACTAAACCGATCAGTTTTTATCCCATTCATTGTCAATGGGCGCAAAATTGATCAGTATGCATGTTCAGTTCGGTTGCCTTTTGGGGCCAGACACAAAACCGCTTCAAGTGCAGCGGACCGGACCGCAGGGGCAGTATGTGAGTCGACGGTGGGCTGATGGGGGTAGTAGTCGTACTCACGGTTTTGAAGCTCCCTGGGTAGGCGTGCAGTGATGAGGAAGACAGCACTAAATCCTTTCGGGGCACTCTCTACTGCAGGGAACACCAGCCAGATGGAAGTTGAGGTGCCCTTGATGGTAGTGGGTATGCTGAGGGTGCTTTTGTGGCTGGGCCCCTGTGTTTGTGATGCCAGCACCGTAAAGTACAATTAGGAGATGATGTAGAATAAGGAGACCAAGTTTCTTAACAAACTCCCAGTACTTTACTGAAGCTGATCCAAAGATCATCAATGTATGCAAAAGTCATTTACAGCAAAGGCAGATTTTACAGTTATTCAGATTGGTTCCCAGAAGTTGCATAAGGGGCAGTTTTCTATGACAATCAATCTTTCTCCCTTATTTCTCCAGGCTGGAGGCATGTACTTTTTCTGCTGTACTGTATAATCATATACTTCTGTATCCTCTCTAGTAATACTATGTTCTGACAGATGGCCTTTCTGTCCTTGGTTATGGTGGGTAGATTGTAGCTTAGAATCTCTCCACCTAATGCAAAGGAGACTTGAGCCTGATAAACGACAGTTACCTTCCTTTGCCAATATCCTCATTCCCTTTCTGAGTGGCCTGCTTCCTTTGTAATCTTTCCCTATCTATGGGCTGGTACATGGAACTAACTATGGAGTTTGGATAACTCTCCAAAATGGCTGAGGTCAGACATCGCACACACTGACCTTCTTCTCCTTCTCCTCTGTACTGTGTGCAGGACAGAGTCAGCCCAGGGAGGCTTGTTAGAACCTCCCCTCCCTATGCAACTTTATTAGAACTCCTATATAAGCACAATTTACCTGTAACACGATCACAGTATTAAGCCGTGTGTTTCAGGACACTGCACAAGCAGTCAGTGCCCATGCACGGGCCTGGCCAGCACACAATCATGTGCATGAGCCCTTAGTCAATGGTGCCTGATCTGTTTTGTTTTTGTTACAAAAAAAACTAAAAACGGATCAGGAGCTCATTGACTTACAATGATTTCCATACCTGATCAGGTTTGTTCAGTTTTGATTTAATACAACTGGATCCAGCCAAAAGAGAACCATCAGGATGTATTAAATGGAATGGATCTTTATAATTCAGGTTTTGAGATCCTCTGTCAGATCTCAAAACCTGAATTAAAAACACAGATGTGAAAGTAGCCTTAGGCTACTTTCACACTAGTGTTTCTATTTTCCGGTATTGAGATCAGTCATAGGATCTCAATACTGGAGAAAAACGATTCCATAATGCAAGTTACCTGTACAGTAGTGTAAATACCGTGGAAGCAGGGGAAGCAGCTCCTTCGGGGTCCGGGGCCCGGTGCCCGGCAGCGTGTCATGTCATTGTCAGTCAAGTTTTAATACAGGTTCTCTAGTCTTTCAGGCCAGGCCCTTACAATGCGGTGCTGGCAATATGTTATAATTAGGCCCGCCCACCAAGTTACGGCAGGCAAGAAGAGCAGCACGGCAGCAGCACAGCTTTTAAAGTATGTGTGTGCCCGCTGCCTGTGTGCCCCCCTTGCCCTTGTCAGCGCAGCCCCTGGCCTCTGTCTGTGCCTTCCTGGCCCTTATCTGCGATACCTGGCTGTAGCCATCCATGGCCAGCAGTTATGCCACTTACTCACTGAGACATACTGTGGGGCTGCAGATCACACAGGAAGCTGTGCACGGGGCTAAGTACCAGGTATCTTGTAACAACACCCCATCCTAGATCAGTTTGAACAGCATAGGGTTCACCCTTTCCTCCTGTGATTACCTTTCGTGGTACCAAGGCTTCGGGACAATCATAGCCTATCAACAGTCCAACACCAAACTCCTTCAGCGGGGACATTTTATGAGATATTCATTAGCTGTTTCACAGGTAGGTATGCAATCTCGATATAGAGGTATATCGTCTTTTGTATAAGCTGGAGGTAGATCTAATGTGCAGTTTGAATGAAGTCCTCTAGCTCTCAGTCCTTTGACCCTTTGACTGTTCACTAATGTGTCTCTCGCCGCCATTGTGGTTAGTTTGAGCGTCACTGGTTCTGTAGCCACTTGTAATTTCTTGCAGATTTCTTGATCAATGAAGGTGACATCACTCTGGGCATCCAGTAGCGCATAGGCGTATACCTTCTTGTTCCTCCTTTTAGGATTTAATATGCACACCGGTACAACCATTGATATGCCATACTACACGGTATTATAATAGGGCATAGTGTAGGGAATAGGACACAGAGCAGGGGGCACAGTATAGGGTGGTGGACAAATAGACGGTAGTGGGCCCAGTACAGGGCAGGGGGCAAAATATAGAATAGGGAGCACAGTACAGAGAAGGGGGCACAGTACAGCATAGGGGGCACAGTACAGGGCAGGGGGCACAGTACAGGGCAGGTGCACAGTACATAGCAGAGGGCACAGTACAGAGCAGAGGGCACAGTACAGGGCAGGGGGCACAGTACAGAGCAGGGGGCACAGAGCAGGTGGCACAGTACAGGGCAGGGGGCACAGTACAGGGCAGGTGGCACAGTAAAAGGCAGTGCACACCATACAGAGCAGGGGGCACAGTACAGGGCAGGGGGCACAGACTCACCATTTTTGGTCAGGCTGGCAGTGAGTCCTAAGCAGGAGGTCGGCGCTGCTGCTCATCGTTGCTCCATCTTTTTGGCTGTCTGTTACAGCCAGTGCAGGAGGTCAGCTGGCAGACGGGCAGTCCACATGGTGCTTCTTGTCATCTGGGACTGCAATACTGGCACGGCCAGGCAAAGCCCGTGTGCATGAGCCCTAAATCAGGGATCAGTCACCTCCAGGTGTTCTGAAACTACAACTCCCAGAATCCTCCTTTCAATTTAATGGGGGGGGGGGAGGGTTTACAAGAACGTCTGTGCATGCTGGGAGTTGTAGTTTGACAGCAGCTGGAGTGCAGAAGGTTGCTGATCCCTTACATTGCAGTATTATCTATCTGTACCAGGGGCAGTATCTATGGCAGCTTTTATAGAGCAGAATAGGAACATGCAGAGAGAAGACATTTCAGAACCTGAAATCCTGAGACTTTGCCCAGTCACTGTCCTAGCCCCTGGGTTCCTGCAGACTTATCTGTGCCCTGAAGAAGGCAGAAGCCGGTGAGACACTAATAACAATTTGTCCTCTCGATGGAGACATCTCCTGGAGAAGCTGAGGGAGAAATGGGGCAGGGATTCTGCAGGTTATCAGCAGGTTAAACACGATCATCTTTGACTGCAGACAGATCACACAGGAAGCTGTGCACGGGCTAAGTGCCAGGCAGCTTGTGCCCTTGGTTGCTGAGCTGAGCACTGTCAGCAACCAAGGGCACAAGATACCTGGTACTTAGCCCCGTGCACAGCTTCCTGTGTGATCTGCAGCCCCACAGTATGTCTCAGTGAGTAAGTGGCATAACTGCTGGCCATGGATGGCTACAGCCAGGTATCGCAGATAAGGGCCAGGAAGGCACAGACAGGGGCCAGGGGCTGCGCTGACAAGGGCAAGGGGGGCACACAGGCAGCGGGCACACACATACTGTAAAAGCTGTGCTGCTGCCGTGCTGCTCTTCTTGCCTGCCGTAACTTGGTGGGCGGGCCTAATTATAACATATTGCCAGCACCGCATTGTAAGGGCCTGGCCTGAAAGACTAGAGAACCTGTATTAAAACTTGACTGACAATGACATGACACGCTGCCGGGCACCGGGCCCCGGACCCCGAAGGAGCTGCTTCCCCTGCTTCCACGGTATTTACACTACTGTACAGGTAACTTGCATTATGGAAGCGTTTTTCTCCAGTATTGAGATCCTATAACTGATCTCAATACCGGAAAATAGAAACACTAGTGTGAAAGTAGCCTAAGGCTACTTTCACATCTGTGTTTTTAATTCAGGTTTTGAGATCTGACAGAGGATCTCAAAACCTGAATTATAAAGATCCATTCCATTTAATACATCCTGATGGTTCTCTTTTGGCTGGATCCAGTTGTATTAAATCAAAACTGAACAAACCTGATCAGGTATGGAAATCATTGTAAGTCAATGAGCTCCTGATCCGTTTTTAGTTTTTTTTGTAACAAAAACAAAACAGATCAGGCACCATTGACTAAGGGCTCATGCACATGATTGTGTGCTGGCCGGGCCCGTGCATGGGCACTGACTGCTTGTGCAGTGTCCTGAAACACACGGCTTAATACTGTGATCATGTTACAGGTAAATTGTGCTTATATAGGAGTTCTAATAAAGTTGCATAGGGAGGGGAGGTTCTAACAAGCCTCCCTGGGCTGACTCTGTCCTGCACACAGTACAGAGGAGAAGGAGAAGAAGGTCAGTGTGTCATGGAACCATGAACCAGACGTACAACAAGAGATAAGTGGAAATAAGAAGGCTTTATTGAAAATCAAGCTGTAAGGCAAAAGTCCAAACGGATGGCTAAACCGAAGCAGGGTCTTGCGAAGCCAGAGGTCAGGAACCAGAAGGGTAGTCAGACGAAGCCTGGATCAGGAACCAGCAGGGTAGTCAGACGAAGCCTGGATCAGGAACCAGCAGGGTAGTCAGACGAAGCCTGGATCAGGAACCAGCAGGGTAGTCAGACGAAGCCAGGATCAGGAACCAGAAGCAGCAGCATTCTTAGAAGCATGTGAACACAGGAGGACCAAGCAAGGAACTGAAGCCACAGACCTCCTATATATATGAGGCATCCAGCTCCTCCCAGTGGGAAGGAGAAGCCGCAGGGTGGGAGGCTACAAGAAACCCAGAAACCAAGATGGCCGCCAGCACATGTCAAACGAAGGAGAACAGTAAGAAGGTAAGACCATGACAGTACCTCCCCCTCAAGGGCCCCTCCTCCGCGGAGTAAAGAACGGTTTCTGAGGGAAGCGTGCGTGGAAGGCTCGGAGCAAGGCAGGAGCATGGACATCTGCGGAGGGAACCCAGGAACGCTCCTCTGGACCATAACCACGCCAATGGACCAAAAACTGCACCCGACCGCGGACCAGGCGTGAGTCCAGGATATTGCTCACCTCATACTCCTCACGATTGCCCACTTGGACCGGACGAGGCCGAGGAACCGAGGAAGTGAAACGATTACACACCAGTGGCTTCAACAGGGAGACATGAAACACGTTGGAGATCCGCATGCCAGGAGGAAGCGCAAGGGCATAGGCTACCGGGTTTACCCTGCGAAGCACTCGGAAGGGACCAACAAAGCGAGGCGCCAGCTTGGGAGTGGGCACTCGAAGGTTGAGGTTGCGGGTGGACAACCATACGCGGTCTCCGACCTGGTAGGAAGGAGCGGGCGCTCGTCTGCGATCAGCCTGGAGTCTCTGGCGCTGCGCAGAGACCTCAAGGGACCTCTGGATCTGTACCCAAGAAGCACGTAGGACGGAAAGGTGATCCTCCACAGCCGGAATATCCTGGGGAGAGAATACCTCCGGTAACACGGCAGGTTGGAACCCATAATTGGCCATGAAGGGAGACGTCCCAGAGGAAGAGTTCACCGCCGTGTTCCTGGCAAACTCAGCCCAAGGCAGGAGGTCAACCCAATTGTCTTGGTGATCGGAGACATAGCAACGAAGGAATTGCTCCAAGGCCTGATTGGATCGTTCTGCGGCCCCATTGGACTGAGGGTGGTAGGCCGAGGAGAAAGAGAGATGAATCCCCAACTGGGAGCAAAAGGCGCGCCAGAACCTGGACACAAACTGACTCCCCCGATCCGACACAATCTCCTTGGGCAAACCATGCAACCGGAAGACCTCCCTGGCAAAAATCGAGGCCAACTCTTGTGCATAGGGTAACTTCTTGAGAGGAACACAGTGGCACATTTTGGAAAACCGATCCACAATCATGAGAATGACCGTATGGACTCGGGATGCAGGGAGGTCCACAATGAAATCCATCCCCAGGTGTGACCATGGACGCTCCCCGGTGGCTATGGGTTGCAAAAGGCCCAACGGAAGGTGCCGAGGGGACTTACTCTGGGCACAAACGGAGCATGCCGCTACATATGCGGCGATGTCGGAACGTAGAGAAGGCCACCAGAACAGACGTGAAACAGCCCAGGACAGCTGATTCTTTCCAGGATGCCCCGCGGCCTTGGAGTTATGGTAGGTTCGCAACAACCGAGTGCGCAACTCCTCAGGCACAAAACATCTGCCGTTGGGTCTCCCAGAGGGAGCACCAGATTGAGCCGCCAAAATCTGCTCACCCAGGGGAGAGGTCAGGCTGGTGCGAATAGCGGCCAGGATCTGATTCGGAGGTATGACCGAAGTCGGAATCGACTCCTCCCCGGACAGCTCGGAGTACTGCCGTGATAAGGCATCCGCTCTGATGTTCTTGGAACCGGGTAGGTAGGAGACCACGTAATTAAAACGTGACAAGAACAGAGCCCATCTGGCCTGACGTGGTGTCAATCTCTTGGCCTCAGAGAGGTAGGTCAGATTCTTGTGGTCCGTCAGGATGAGAACCGGAACCACCGAGCCCTCGAGCAAGTGCCTCCATTCTTTAAGGGCCTGCACGATGGGCAATAACTCCCTGTCACCAATCTGATAGTTGCACTCCGCGGAAGACAGTTTCCAGGAGTAAAACCCACAAGGAAGTAGAGGACCCTGTGGTGTTCTACGCTGAGACAGAAGGGCGCCTACTCCCGTCTCAGACACGTCCACCTCGAGGACAAAAGGCAACCCAGGGTTGGGATGCGACAGAATCGGAGCCGACACAAAGGCGGACTTTAGAGCCTCAAAAGCTCGGATGGCCTCGAGCGGCCAGACCTGGGGATTACTGCCCTTCCTGGTCAGATCCGTGAGAGGCTTGGCTAGCATGGAAAAGTCCCTGATGAACTTCCGATAATAATTGGCGAAGCCCAAAAAGCGCTGCAGGGAACGAAGACCACTGGGCTGGGGCCACTGTAAGACAGCCGAAACCTTCTCAGGATCCATGGAGAACCCCTCAGCGGAAATGATGTAACCTAAGAAGGTTACCTGGGATCGGTGAAATTCGCATTTCTCAAGCTTACCGAACAGCTTGTTCTCTCGTAACCGTTGCAACACTCGTCTGACATCCAGAATGTGGGCCTCCATGGATTCAGAATATACCAAGATGTCATCCAAATAGACCACCACACACTGCTGCAACAGGTCACGGAAAACATCGTTGATGAATTCCTGGAAGACTGCGGGCGCATTGCACAACCCAAAGGGCATAACCAAGGATTCATAATGACCGGTCCTGGTGTTAAACGCGGTCTTCCACTCATCGCCCGCCTTGATCCTTACCAGGTTATATGCCGCCCTCAGGTCGAGTTTGGTAAAGACCGTGGCCCCTTTGAGGCGATCGAACAGCTCGGAAATCAAGGGTATCGGGTAAGCGTTCCTGATCGTGATGCGATTGAGACCCCTGTAATCGATGCAAGGCCTCAACTCACCGCCCTTCTTTTTCACAAAGAAAAATCCAGCCCCTGCCGGGGACGAGGATTTGCGAATGTGTCCGCGTGAAAGCGCCTCCCTCACGTACTCCTCCATGGCCTCATTCTCCGCTACCGACAGTGGATAGACTTTGCCACGAGGAGGAACGGCACCAGATTGTAACTCTATGGCACAATCGTATGGGCGGTGCGGAGGTAGGGCAACCGCACGCACCTTATCGAATACATCCCGGTACTCCTCGTATTCAGGAGGCAACAGAGAGTCCGAGGAAGTACACAGCAACTTGACAGGCCCATGGATGCAACTAGCCCCACACTGCGGTGACCACGAGAGGATCTCGGCCGATCTCCAATCGAAAGTCGGATTATGCTTCTGGAGCCAGGGGTACCCCAAGACCACCGAGTAGTGTGGAGACGAAATAACCTGGAGACAGACCGACTCTCTGTGAACGGCACCAATGGCCATCCCCACTGGAAGGGTCTCCTGAGTCACGTGTGGCGGCAGAAGGGGTCTGCCGTCTATCGCCTCAAGAGCCAGTGGGGAACCTCGAGGCTGCAGAGGAATGGAATTGGCGGCAGCGAACACACTATCAATGAACAAACCACCAGCACCAGAGTCCACCAACGCCTGGGTCGTCACCGAGCCCCCGACCCAGGAGAGGACAACAGTAATCAGTGGTTTGTCAACACGGGAAACCGGGGACGAGGAGACTCCACCCAAGATCTGCCCCCGACAGGATCTCAGGTGCGAGCGTTTCCCGGACGGTTCGGGCATGCCAACCGAAAATGCCCACCGAGACCACAGTACATGCATCGGCCCTCGCGTCTCCGGAGTACCCTCTCCCCCTCGGACAGGCGAGCAAACCCCAGCTGCATGGGTTCACCCCCAGACAAGTCATCCCCAGGAGGCGTGGGAGGAGAGGGAGGCACGGGTGGGACAGCAAACGTAGGCGCCAATCTGTTAGAAGACCTCCGCAGGCTCTCCTTAAAGGAAGGTCTCTCCCTGAGTCTGGTGTCAATCAAAATCAGGAAAGAAATAAGAGACTCGAGCTCCACTGGTAGGTCCTTAGCTGCAACCTCATCCTTCAAGGCATCCGAGAGACCATGAGAGAAAGCAGCGACCAGAGCTTCATTATTCCAGCCCACCTCTGCTGCCAGGGTACGAAACTCAATGGCGTATTCAGCTACGGATCGTGAACCCTGTCTGATGGACATAAGGAGCTTCGCAGCAGAGGCAGCACGAGCCGGCACATCGAATACCTTCCGAAGAGAAGCAACAAAACCGGAAAACTCGGCAACCACCGGATTGTTGTTCTCCCATAAAGGGCTGGCCCAGGCCAAGGCCTTGTCCGAGAGCAGCGAGATCAAGAAGCCCACCTTTGATCTCTCAGTAGGAAAGGCATGTGGCAGCAACTCGAAATAAATGCCCACCTGGTTAAGGAAACCTCGGCACTGAGTTGGCTCTCCCCCAAAGCGCTGTGGAAGGGGGGCAGAACCGGTCATACCCCGAAACACCGCAGGCGCAGCAACAGGTGTCGGGGTAGACTCTGGCGCAACAACCGGAGCGGCAGTAGGAGCGGGCCCAGGAGCGACAACCGACCCATCGGCAACGGAAGCTAAATGAGCCGTGCGTTCAAGCAGGGTTTGCAACGCCACAGCGAACCGACCCAACAGGTGATCCTGCTGATCAAGTCTGGCAACCAGCGTAGGTAGCGAGGATGGCCCTGTACCGTCAGAATTCATGGCTTGGTCCTAATGTCATGGAACCATGAACCAGACGTACAACAAGAGATAAGTGGAAATAAGAAGGCTTTATTGAAAATCAAGCTGTAAGGCAAAAGTCCAAACGGATGGCTAAACCGAAGCAGGGTCTTGCGAAGCCAGAGGTCAGGAACCAGAAGGGTAGTCAGACGAAGCCTGGATCAGGAACCAGCAGGGTAGTCAGACGAAGCCTGGATCAGGAACCAGCAGGGTAGTCAGACGAAGCCTGGATCAGGAACCAGCAGGGTAGTCAGACGAAGCCAGGATCAGGAACCAGAAGCAGCAGCAGTCTTAGAAGCATGTGAACATAGGCGGTCCAAGCAAGGAACTGAAGCCACAGACCTCCTATATATATGAGCTAGGCATCCAGCTCCTCCCAGTGGGAAGGAGAAGCCGCAGGGTGGGAGGCTACAAGAAACCCAGAAACCAAGATGGCCGCCAGCACATGTCAAACGAAGGAGAACAGCAAGAAGGTAAGACCATGACACAGTGTGTGCGATGTCTGACCTCAGCAGCCATTTTGGAGAGTTATCCAAACTCCATAGTTAGTTCCATGTACCAGCCCATAGATAGGGAAAGATTACAAAGGAAGCAGGCCACTCAGAAAGGGAATGAGGATATTGGCAAAGGAAGGTAACTGTCGTTTATCAGGCTCAAGTCTCCTTTGCATTAGGTGGAGAGATTCTAAGCTACAATCTACCCACCATAACCAAGGACAGAAAGGCCATCTGTCAGAACATAGTATTACTAGAGAGGATACAGAAGTATATGATTATACAGTACAGCAGAAATAGTACATGCCTCCAGCCTGGAGAAATAAGGGAGAAAGATTGATTGTCATAGAAAACTGCCCCTTATGCAACTTCTGGGAACTAATCTGAATCACTGTAAAATCTGCCTTGCTGTAAATGACTTTTGCATACATTGATGATCTTTGGATCAGCTTCAGTAAAGTACTGGGAGTTTGTTAAGAAACTTGGTCTCCTTATTCTACATCATCTCCTAATTGTACTTTACGGTGCTGGCATCACAAACACAGGGGCCCAGCCACAAAAGCACCCTCAGCATACCCACTACCATCAAGGGCACCTCAACTTCCATCTGGCTGGTGTTCCCTGCAGTAGAGAGTGCCCCGAAAGGATTTAGTGCTGTCTTCCTCATCACTGCACGCCTACCCAGGGAGCTTCAAAACCGTGAGTACGACTACTACCCCCATCAGCCCACCGTCGACTCACATACTGCCCCTGCGGTCCGGTCCGCTGCACTTGAAGCGGTTTTGTGTCTGGCCCCAAAAGGCAACCGAACTGAACATGCATACTGATCAATTTTGCGCCCATTGACAATGAATGGGATAAAAACTGATTGGTTTAGTTCAGGTTTTGACGGATCTCAAAACCTGAATTAAAAACACAGATGTGAAAGTAGCCAAGGATAAAATGGGAGTGGGTAAGATGGCCTGTTTCACAAAATATGCTACCTCAATGTCTTATGTTGTATGCATGTTTTTACTAGAAAATATTACTTATAAAAGGGTCTGTCTTATCTCAGATGTTTATCTGTTATGCTAGACGGAGCACACTGTGGCTCTCTCATTGCTATATGACAATTTTATAAAATATTTGGCTGCTAGTCATTTAAATTCTTTCTACTATTTTCTCAGTATAGTATTTATGCTGAGCAATATACAGTATTACTTTTTAACTAGCGGTCACAACATTAGCAGTTAACTTAGCCAGGATTTAGAATTGATTTAGCTTTGAAGCTGCCACCACTGCAAAGACAAATTTGCTAATGATCTTGAGATGATATCATGGCTGCTTCTTTGAAGAAATCTTAAATTCCCACCTGATCTATTCTTATTTAATATTACCCCTTAAAACAGCTTGTAGAGGAAAGATTTTATGGTAATGCCTGGTACTTCAGGACAGTGTTCCTCAACTTCAGTCCTCAGGGCCCAGCTTCTGGTCATGTTTTTAGGATTTCCTTAGTATTGAGCAGGTGATATTAGTGTTAATATTGTACATCAGGACTTTCCACAGGTATTAATTCTGTGGGATATTCTCAAATCCTGACCTGCAGGTGGGTCCTGGAGGACTGGAGTTCTGGAACTCTACTTTAGGACTATTTCTACACAAGACTCTGCTAGCCATAAAGTTAGAGAAGGAGAAATGAGGAGCCATATCCCCACAATACAAGTAATGAACTAAAGCATTAATTAAACTTTACTAGAACCATTCAATATGAGCTTAGATAGAGGACAAATTATGCCTCAGTCACACGTCAGTGTTCGGTCAGTGATTTCCATCAGTTATTATGAGCCAAAATCAGGGGTGGCTCTAAACACAGAACAGGAGCAGATCTTTCCCTTATACCTTATGTCTGTGGGGGCTCCAATCCTGGTTTTGGCTCACAATCACTGATGGAAATCACTGACCAAATCACTGATGTGTGAATGAGGCATAATTTGTCCTCTGTCTCAGTTCATATTTAATGGTTCTACCAACACAGGGGGCCAATGCTTCCTATGGCAGGCCCGATGCCTTAAACAGGCTGTGTGTCTTAGGCAACTGTCAATGTCTTAAGCCTCATTCACACGTCAGTGTTTCATGGACGTGTGCTGTACGTGTTCTCCACGGACAGCACGCGTCCCCATTCATTTTAATGTGTGTATTCAGACATCAGTGTTTTAGCACGGTCCGTGGGTCAGTGTTTTTATCACGGATGCATGGTCTATTTTGTCCGTGTTCACGGATCCATCAAGCCCATTATAGTCTATGGGTCCATCAAAACCATGGATCCAACACGGATGCCATCCATGTTGCATCCGTGTTTTACGGATCATTAGGAAGAGATGTTTTGAAAATAATTTTTCAGCTGTTCAGTGTCAGTGAAACATGGATGGCACACAGTCAGCAAAAAACGGACACACGGACCCAACACGAATCCTTCACGGACAGCATCATGGATGCATCACTGACCACCTTCTCACGCATTTGTACTGTATTGTACTGTATTGAAACAGGGATCAAACCCTGAAAAGGTTAAGTCTCACAGTGGGACAAATATAAAAAGTAAAAAAAAAGTGAAGAGTGTTTTTAATAATAAAAAAAATTAAGTTTCAAGTAAAGAAAAAAAAGCCCCTTCACATTAAAATCGTGTATAAAAAAATAAAAATA
Organism: Bufo gargarizans; assembly: GCF_014858855.1. Taxonomy (NCBI): domain Eukaryota; kingdom Metazoa; phylum Chordata; class Amphibia; order Anura; family Bufonidae; genus Bufo; species Bufo gargarizans. Next base: position 440,321,826 of record NC_058082.1, on the reverse strand, counting down.
AAAAAGAGACATATTAGGTATCATTGCGTCCATAACGACCGATTCTATAAAAATGTCACATGATCTACCACTTTTACCACGCCGTAAAAAAATTGTGTAAAACTAAAATAGATTTAAAAAAAGTAGACATTAGCTATTACCGCTTTCTTAATTACCTGCTCTATAAAAATGTCACATGAGCTACCCCCTAAGGTGAATACCATAAAAAAAACTGTGCCAAAAATGTCATTTATTGTCACTAGGGATGAGCGAATCGACTTCGGATGAAACATCCAAAGTCGATTTGCATAAAACTTTGTTCTAATACTGTACGGAGCCCCCAAAAAATAAAAAAATATATGGCTTTCAGAAAATGGAGATGCTAAAACATGATTTAAAAAAAAAAATGCTTTTATTGTGTAAAACTGAAATAGATTTAAAAAAGTAGACATATTAGGTATTACCGCATCCGTAACAACCTGCTCTATAAAATATCACATCATCTACCCCCTAAGGCGAATAAAAAAAAAAAAAAAAAACTGTGCCAAATTGTTTTGTCATTTTGCCTCATAAAGTGTTATATTGAGTGATCCAAAAAATCATATGTACCCAAAAATGGTATGCATAAAAACTCCAACTCTTCTTGCAAAAAATGAGTCCCTATACAAGATGATTGGCAGAAAAATAAAAAAATATAGCTTTCAGAAAATGGTGATTTTCACCAAATGCTTTTTTTTTATTTTTATTCTGTTTATTTGAAAGCAGAATCACAAGAAATATAACAGAAAAGTCATGTATCCAGACAACATACATTGTACATGCTTTCCCCCCACGACCTTCAGGGAAAGCCAGGGAGCCAAACACAGTATCACATGGAACATGAGTACAGCACTTACAAATCTGACTGCATTTTTAGTTTTAACTAAACGAGTAGGTGAAAACAAAAGTAATATAGAAAAGAAGAAGAAAGGGAAAGAAATGGGAGGGTATAGACAGGGGGGGGGGGGGGGGAGGCAGAACTATACTGCCAGGGGTCCCAAGGCATTACCCAGAGATGCTTTAAGATACCACGAGGTATACTGAAATGGTTTGACCAATTCCCTAATCTCTGTCGGACTAAGATGCACCTCAATAAAAGCACGCCATTTATTGAAGAATTTGGAAGCCGAACCTTCCTTGTGTCTAGATGCTTCAATCCTCTCAAACCCCAATAGAGTCCTCAGTACAGAAACCACCTCCGGAATGTCTGGCATGGCATCCGTGAGCCATCTCTGGAGCAGTACTCTTTTAGCTACCAATAAAACAGAGTGTACTATAATCGGTATCTTAGTCGGGGTCTCTGGACGTATATAATGGAAAATCAGGGTCTGGGATTCTGCAGGCAATTCCACCGACCAGGTAGTCTTGACATACGCAATCACCGCAGCCCAAAACTTTACAACCTCAGGACAGGTCCACATGCCATGCCAGAAATCCGTGGCCGCCAATTTGCAATTTGGACAATGCGTGATGCGGTCCGGAAACTGAGGCGAGACTGGGAAGTTAAAACCATAGATCGCTCGATGCATCATTCTAAAAAAAGTTTCACGCCAGGTCTCACTGATCACGCACTGACGTACCTTACTCCAACCTTCCAGGATTTTCACCCCAATCTCATCATCCAAGGTGACAAGCTCCCACTTCCTAAAAAGTGTAAACACTTTGGCTTTCGTGAAATTGCCCGAGAGGGCCCTATACAACCTAGAGAGAGAAACTGTTTGGGGGGAGAAACTAAGAATCTCGTCAAAGGAATTTGAGACCGCCTCCTTTGACATCACGCAGTCTACATGAGCAAAAACCCAAAATCTGCATTATTTGCAGGAAATGGGAGTCCGGTAGGGTGAATCTCTCCTTCAATTCCTTTGGAGTCAGCCAGCGCTTTTTCCCCGGGTGCATCAGATGCTCCGCCCTGGTCAAACCTCTAGATACCCACAGCTCCGGGGGTCTCAAACTAGTACCTGACGGAGACTCTGGATGGCCCCACAGCGGTAACCATTTTGAGATTGCATGAGGCAAACCCATCGCCTTCCTAATCGCCTTCCAGGCTGCCATCGTATCTCTCAGTAAAAGCGAGGATTTAATATCCCCAGGCAACTCGGCCAAGTTAGAGTGAAGACACGAAACCAAGTTCCAAGGAGCTACTAAGTTTTGTTCTAATTCCCTATTGGAGAAAAGATCGGTATCGTGTACCCAGTCGGATATGTGGCGCATAAGACATGCTAAATTGTAACCCCGTACATTTGGGAATTTCACCCCTCCTTCTGGTTTCCATAGCATAAGCTTCGAGAGAGAGATACGAGGGCGCCTGCCCGACCACAAAAACGTGGTAAACGCTTTGTTTAGGGCAGTGACGTCAGAGTGTTTCAGTAGGATCGGAAGCGTTTGGAGGGGGTAGAGCAACTTAGAGAAACTCATCATTTTAATAAGCTGACATCTTCCTAGCAGAGATAAGGGCAGGGAATGCCACTTCTGTAGTTCTGATATTATTTTCGCAATAAGGGGAGGGTAATTTAGCGAGTATAGTGACCCTGGGAGCTTCCCTATTTTGATCCCTAAGTAAGTGACATACTTTTTAACCACAGAGAGAGAGAAACCCACGTCCTGCCAAATCTGCGGAGGGTTAGTGGCATGTAACTCCAGAATCTCGCTTTTGGTCGAGTTTATTTTATAGCCCGAGAAAGACCCAAAAAAACTCAGGAACTCCATTAAGGGGCCTAGGTGTCGCTGAGGGGCGTCCATGAAAATCAGAAGATCGTCAGCATACAGGGCTAATTTGACCTCCTTCTTACCAATCGTGATACCAGAGTATAAGTCAGAGTCCTCTAAAAATCTAGCCAGTGGTTCGATGGCTAGGTCAAAGAGGAGGGGGGAAAGCGGACAACCCTGTCTAGTCCCTCTCTGAAGAGGAAAGATCCGAGACAGGAAACCACCCGTATGGATGCGCGCCGCTGGACTGGAATAAAGACCCTTCAGAAAAGTGCGAATATCCCCGAAAATCCTGAATTTATCGAGCACCACCCCCAGCCAGTCCCACCGCAAGGAGTCAAAGGCTTTTTCCGCATCCAAAGCCAACAAAATAGGGGCCAAGGCTGGCTGAGGGCGGCGCCGCACCCAATCCAAAGTCGCCAATACCTTCCTAATATTGGCCACCCCCGACCTCCCTTTAATGAAACCTACCTGGGAGGGACCCACCAGGGCAGGCATTAGTAAGCTCAGCCTGTCGGCCAAAATTTTTGTCAAGATCTTTAAATCCTGGTTAATAAGTGAGATTGGGCGGTACGAGCCTGGATCTAGTGGGTCCTTGTTAGGTTTAAGTATCAATTTGATGTGGGCAACATTTACATGGGCAGGAAAGCTACCTGTGTGTAGTAAGTGATTGAAATATTCCGTTAACGTGGGGGCAAGATTGTCTTGAAGCACTTTATAGAATTCCCCTGAAAATCCATCAGGGCCTGGCGCCTTTCCATTATGCAAGGAGCGTATTATGTGGAGTACTTCCTCATCAGTTATTTCCGCATTTAGAGATCCCAATTGTTCCTCAGTCAGGGACGGCAGTTTGACCCCAGATAGAAAGCGCACACCCTTCTCCGGGTCCTCTGGAGTGTCCCTGTAGAGACGCTCATAGTATGTCCCCAGCAAATCATTTATCAATTTAGGATTGGTTTGGACCACTCCCCCCTCCCCCTTCAGAGCTGTTATGACCGTAGGAGCTCTCCTACCCCGAGCTAGGTTAGCCAGCATTTTGCCTGACTTATTGCCAAATCTGAACAGATCCGTCTGGAATTCTGACCTATACATTTCCTCCCTTTTGTCCACCCAAACCTCGAAGGTGTTCCTAGCTGCTATCCAAGCCTCCTTGTGCTGAGCGGTAGCCACCCTGAGGAATTGAGTATACGCCTGCCTAAGGGCCGCGCTAGCCTCTTGATATTGTTTTGCCACCACCTTGCGCAAATTACTAACATAACTGAGAATTCGACCTCTCAGGACCGCTTTAGCAGTCTCCCAATGGTTCGAAACATCTGATGCACCACGAGGATTGTCACCCTGAAACTCCCACCACCAACCTTGTAGTGTATCTTTAAAGTTGTCATCTTTGGCCAGAAAAGAAGGAAAGAGCCACAGAAAATCAGTTCCTCTAGGGTAAGAATCCTGCATAGAAATGGAGACAGGTGAGTGATCAGAAATAAGCAGGTCATGAATTTCAGCAGATACCACCCTAGATGACATATGCAAGGGAAGGAAGAGGTAGTCAATACGAGACCATGCATTGTGGGCATGCGAAAAATGTGTGTATTCCCTGTCATCAGGATGCAGAGAGCGCCAAGTATCATACAATCCTGTAGAGGTTAGAAGGGGAGGTATAACCTTGTCAGAGAGCCTTTGCACTCCACCCGACCCCCCATCCCTCTTCCGGTCTTCCACAACAGATGCGACTGAATTAAAATCACCACCCACAATTTTATTGTGAGTTCCATCTACAAGCAATCTGTTTTCCAGAAGAGCGTAAAAGGGGGCGTTATTGTCATTTGGGGCATAAACATTATGAATACTATAAGATATCCCTCCAATCTCAACTAAAAGCCTATGCCACCTGCCCTCACTGTCATGAGATTCTGAAAGCATTTTCCCTGAGAAATTTCTATGCAGTAATGTGAGTACTCCAGCTTTGCGTTCTCTGGCCGAGGATCCATATACAGAACCTACCCAGAACTTTTTCATACAAAAGAAATCTTTGTCCTCCAGGTGCGTCTCTTGCAGGAGAACCACGTCAGGCTGAAGACGCTTCAGGTGGCGCAAAATTTTGGACCGTTTCTGTGGGGAGCGTAACCCCTTGACATTCCAGGAGATGATTTTCATTTCAGCTCTGGTGTGCCCGGATCCCCGGACAGAGAAAGCCAAGGGGGAAGGGAAGAGGGAAGGAAAGAGGAGGGAGGGAGAGAGGAAAAACAAAAAACAAAACCAATAGAAATACAACAATAACCCTGCCTAGGTGTGTGGCAGCAAATAATATCCTGCTAAGCAGGTTACGACTAGATGGTATCAGTCGTCACTTAATCTAGTTATAGACTTTCCTTTTTTCCACCATGGCAGAGCCCCTGCATACCTATCCTAAACAATGGCAAACTGTACGACTGACCAAAAGAAGGCCCTAACATGACGCATGGAGCAGAAAACACATATCCATGAGCTAGGAAAAATGAGCAGCATTAACAGATATCACCCCTCAGGAATAAGTCCCAAACAAAAATGCAACTTGAGGAGTATCAGCGCCCCCTTCTGGAGGGCCTATTCAGGTCAGATTGCGAGCGGTCATTCCCTCAGCCGAAAAGTCCTCAAATAATAAGATTTTGTGACCTCTGATAGTTATCTGGTGCCTTCTCCTGCTAAAACTGCGAAGTAGGGCCACCTTGTCATTGAAGTCCAGTAATTTAAAAATTACTTGACGAGGCCGTCCATCACCCCCTCGTGGAGATTCCTTATTAGAGAGCTTAGTAGCGCCCCTATCCGGGCCAATCCTGTGGGCCCGCTCCACCCGACAGAAAAACTTTAAGCCCAGGGCCTCCGGCAAGTCCTTTTCACATATATCCAAAAGGTCTGGTTGCGTTACGGACTCAGGCAGCCCCACCAACCTCAGATTGTTGCGGCGGGACCTATTTTCCAGGTCATCCACTTTAAATCTCAAATAATCCAGGGACTGCTGTTGGGATTTTAACATGGATTCAGCGTCCCCTGCTTGCTGCTGCAAAGAACGCAGCTCTTTCTCCAGGGCCCCCACTTGCATGCTGGTTTGATTGACCTCCTCCCTCAAGGAGTTAAAAGAGGCCAGTATTGTCGTTTCCAGCGTTTTCTGGATATCCGGCATGATCCTCATTGCCACTTCAATGGCTAGCTGTTTATAGTCTAAAGGGACCGAGCCACCCAGGGGGGACCCCTCACCCTGAGAACTCTGGGAGCCCTCCTCCCGAAAAATCAGTGGCTGAGAATCCGGCATTTTTGCCGCGCTCTGTGAGGCTGCCATCTGCGCACCTGTAAACTTCTGCCCGCTCCGGAGGAGATATCTGTCCATCAGTTCCTCGGTCCACGAAAGCGGTGCCAGTCGGACGTCTCCTAGGGCCGAAGATCAGTGCCCTGCGCTGCAAAATGAAAGCGGTGATCGGCGGTAAGCAGGAGCTCCGTGCACTGCGTCCTCACATGGCGGCGCCGGAACCGGAAGTCCCCACCAAATGCTTTTATTGTATATATAAAAAAATAGACACATTAGGTATTGCTACATCCATAATGACCTGCTCTATAAAAAATATCACATGATCTACCCCCTCAGGTGAACGTTGTTAAAAAAAAAAAAAAACTGTGCCAAAGTTGCAATTTTTTGGTCACCTTGCCCCAAAAAAGTGTCATATTGAATTTTCAAAAAATCATATGTACCCATAAATGAAACCAATAAAAATGTCAGGTCTTCGTTCAAAAAAAGAGCCATGCACAAGACCATTTGCAAAAAAATAAAAGAAATGTGGCTTTCAGACAATGAAGACACAAAAACATTATCTTTGTTCTCAAAAATGCTTTATTATGTAAAACTGAAACAAAAAATTAAAATACACATATTTGGTATTGTCGCATCCGTATCAACCTGCTCTATAAAAACAACACATGATGTATGCTGTTAGGAAAACTCAGTAAAAAATAAAAGTTGTGCCACAGCAGCTATTATTTGGTTACCTTGCCTTACAAAAATCTTAATATCGAGCATTCAAAAATCATATGTACCCCCAAATAGTACCAATAAAACTGTCACCTCATCCCGCAGTTTACAAAATGGGGTGATTTTTTGGGAGTTTCTACCGTATACCAAAATCCATATGGCACTCTTTTCCTTCTGCACCCTGCCGTACGCCTGTACAGCAGTTTACAATCACATATGGAGTGTTTCTGTAAACTGCAGAATCAGGGTAAGTTGAGTTTTGCTTGGCTGTTCACCCTTGCTGTGTAACAGGAAAAATAGATTAAAATGGAAAATCTGCAAAAGTTACATTTTGAAATTTCACCTGCATTTTCCTTTCATTCTTGTGGAACACCTAAAGGGTTACCAAAGTTTGTAAAACCAGTTTTAAATTACTTGAAGGGTGTAGTTTCTGAAATGGGGCCATTTATGGGTGGTTACTACTATCTAAGCCTTCTAAAGTACTAATAAATAAAATTACATTTTCAAAATGATGTCAACATAAGGTAGACATATGGGGGATGTTAAATCATAACTATTTTATGAGGTATCACTATCTGCTTTTAAAGCATAGAAATTAAAATTTTACAAATTGTGAATTTTTCAACACTTTCTGTAAATTTTGGATTGACTCAAATTTACCAGTAACATGAAGTACAATGTGTCACAAGAATTGCTTGAATAAGTAAAAGCATTCCAGAGTTATTACCACATAAGTAGAGTTGAGCGAACACCTGGATGTTCGGGTTCGAGAAGTTCGGCCGAACATCCCGGAAATGTTCGGGTTCGGGATCCGAACCCGATCCGAACTTCGTCCCGAACCCGAACCCCATTGAAGTCAATGGGGACCCAAACTTTTCGGCACTAAAACGGCTGTAAAACAGCCCAGGAAAGGGCTAGAGGGCTGCAAAAGGCAGCAACATGTAGGTAAATCCCCTGCAAACAAATGTGGATAGGGAAATTAATTAAAATAAAAATTAAATAAATAAAAATTAACAAAAATCAATTGGAGAGAGGTTCCATAGCAGAGAATCTGGCTTCCCGTCACCCACCACTGGAACAGTCCATTCTCAGATATTTAGGCCCCGGCACCCAGGCAGAGGAGAGAGGTCCCGTAACAGACAATCTGGCTTCATGTCAGCAGAGAATCAGTCTTCATGTCATAGCAGAGAATCAGGCTTCACGTCACCCACCACTGTAAGAGTCCATTTTCATAAATTTAGGCCCAGCACCCAGGCAGAGGAGAGAGGTCCCGTAACAGAGGATCTGGCTTCATGTCAGCAGAGAATCAGTCTGCATGTCATAGCAGAGAATCAGGCTTCACGTCAGCCACCACTGCAACAGTCCATTGTCATAAATTTAGGCCCAGCACCCAGGCAGAGGAGAGAGGTCCCGTAACAGAGGATCTGGCTTCATGTCAGCAGAGAATCAGTCTGCATGTCATAGCAGAGAATCAGGCTTCACGTCAGCCACCACTGCAACAGTCCATTGTCATAAATTTAGGCCCAGCACCCAGGCAGAGGAGAGAGGTCCCGTAACAGACAATCTGGCTTCATGTCAGCAGAGAATTAGTCTGCATGTCATAGCAGAGAATGAGGCTTCACGTCAGCCACCACTGCAACAGTCCATTGGCATATATTTAGGCCTAGCACACAGGCAGAGGAGAGAGGTCCCGTAACAGACAATCTGGCTTCATGTCAGCAGAGAATCAGTCTGCATGTCATAGCAGAGAATGAGGCTTCACGTCACCCACCACTGCAACAGTCCATTGGCATATATTTAGGCCTAGCACACAGGCAGAGCAGAGAGGTCCCGTAACAGACAATCTGGCTTCATGACAGCAGAGAATCAGTCTGCATGTCATAGCAGAGAATGAGGCTTCACGTCACCCACCACTGCAACAGTCCATTGGCATATATTTAGGCCTAGCACACAGGCAGAGCAGAGAGGTCCCGTAACAGACAATCTGGCTTCATGTCAGCAGAGAATCAGTCTGCATGTCATAGCAGAGAATGAGGCTTCACGTCACCCACCACTGCAACAGTCCATTGGCATATATTTAGGCCTAGCACACAGGCAGAGCAGAGAGGTCCCGTAACAGACAATCTGGCTTCATGTCAGCAGAGAATCAGTCTGCATGTCATAGCAGAGAATGAGGCTTCACGTCACCCACCACTGCAACAGTCCATTGGCATATATTTAGGCCTAGCACACAGGCAGAGCAGAGAGGTCCCGTAACAGACAATCTGGCTTCATGACAGCAGAGAATCAGTCTGCATGTCATAGCAGAGAATGAGGCTTCACGTCACCCACCACTGCAACAGTCCATTGGCATATATTTAGGCCTAGCACACAGGCAGAGCAGAGAGGTCCCGTAACAGACAATCTGGCTTCATGTCAGCAGAGAATCAGTCTGCATGTCATAGCAGAGAATGAGGCTTCACGTCACCCACCACTGCAACAGTCCATTGGCATATATTTAGGCCTAGCACACAGGCAGAGCAGAGAGGTCCCGTAACAGACAATCTGGCTTCATGACAGCAGAGAATCAGTCTGCATGTCATAGCAGAGAATGAGGCTTCACGTCACCCACCACTGCAACAGTCCATTGGCATATATTTAGGCCTAGCACACAGGCAGAGCAGAGAGGTCCCGTAACAGACAATCTGGCTTCATGTCAGCAGAGAATCAGTCTGCATGTCATAGCAGAGAATGAGGCTTCACGTCACCCACCACTGCAACAGTCCATTGGCATATATTTAGGCCTAGCACACAGGCAGAGCAGAGAGGTCCCGTAACAGACGATCTGGCTTCATGTCAGCAGAGAATCAGTCTGCATGTCATAGCAGAGAATGAGGCTTCACGTCACCCACCACTGCAACAGTCCATTGGCATATATTTAGGCCTAGCACACAGGCAGAGCAGAGAGGTCCCGTAACAGACAATCTGGCTTCATGTCAGCAGAGAATCAGTCTGCATGTCATAGCAGAGAATGAGGCTTCACGTCACCCACCACTGCAACAGTCCATTGGCATATATTTAGGCCTAGCACACAGGCAGAGCAGAGAGGTCCCGTAACAGACGATCTGGCTTCATGTCAGCAGAGAATCAGTCTGCATGTCATAGCAGAGAATGAGGCTTCACGTCACCCACCACTGCAACAGTCCATTTGCATATATTTAGGCCTAGCACACAGGCAGAGCAGAGAGGTCCCGTAACAGACAATCTGGCTTCATGTCAGCAGAGAATCAGTCTGCATGTCATAGCAGAGAATCAGGCTTCACGTCAGCCACCACTGCAACAGTCCATTGTCATAAATTTAGGCCCAGCACCCAGGCAGAGGAGAGAGGTCCCGTAACAGACAATCTGGCTTCATGTCAGCAGAGAATTAGTCTGCATGTCATAGCAGAGAATCAGGCTTCATGTCAGCCACCACTGCAACAGTCCATTGGCATATATTTAGGCCTAGCACACAGGCAGAGGAGAGGTTCATTCAACTTTGGGTAGCCTCGCAATATAATGGTAAAATGAAAATAAAAATAGGATTGAATGAGGAAGTGCCCTGGAGTCCAATAATATATGGTTATGGGGAGGTAGTTAATGTCTAATCTGGACAAGGGACGGACAGGTCCTGTGGGATCCATGCCTGGTTCATTTTTATGAACGTCAGCTTGTCCACATTGGCTGTAGACAGGCGGCTGCGTTTGTCTGTAATGACGCCCCCTGCCGTGCTGAATACACGTTCAGACAAAACGCTGGCTGCCGGGCAGGCCAGCACCTCCAAGGCATAAAAGGCTAGCTCTGGCCACGTGGACAATTTAGAGACCCAGAAGTTGAATGGGGCCGAACCATCAGTCAGTACGTGGAGGGGTGTGCACACGTACTGTTCCACCATGTTAGTGAAATGTTGCCTCCTGCTAACACGTTGCGTATCAGGTGGTGGTGCAGTTAGCTGTGGCGTGTTGACAAAAGTTTTCCACATCTCTGCCATGCTAACCCTGCCCTCAGAGGAGCTGGCCGTGACACAGCTGCCTTGGCGACCTCTTGCTCCTCCTCTGCCTTGGCCTTGGGCTTCCACTTGTTCCCCTGTGACATTTGGGAATGCTCTCAGTAGCGCGTCTACCAACGTGCGCTTGTACTCGCGCATCTTCCTATCACGCTCCAGTGCAGGAAGTAAGGTGGGCACATTGTCTTTGTAGCGTGGATCCAGCAGGGTGGCAACCCAGTAGTCCGCACAGGTTAAAATGTGGGCAACTCTGCTGTCGTTGCGCAGGCACTGCAGCATGTAGTCGCTCATGTGTGCCAGGCTGCCCAGGGGTAAGGACAAGCTGTCCTCTGTGGGAGGCGTATCGTCATCGTCCTGCCTTTCCCCCCAGCCACGCACCAGTGATGGACCCGAGCTGCGTTGGGTGCCACCCCGCTGTGACCATGCTTCATCCTCATCCTCCTCCACCTCCTCCTCATCCTCGTCCTCCTCGTCCTCCAGTAGTGGGCCCTGGCTGGCCACATTTGTACCTGGCCTCTGCTGTTGCCAAAAACCTCCCTCTGAGTCACTTCGAAGAGACTGGCCTGAAAGTGCTAAAAATGACCCCTCTTCCTCCTCCTCCTCCTCCTCCTCCTGGGCCACCTCCTCTTCCATCATCGCCCTAAGTGTTTTCTCAAGGAGACATAGAAGTGGTATTGTAACGCTGATAACGGTGTCATCGCCACTGGCCATGTTGGTGGAGTACTCGAAACAGTGCAACAGGGCACACAGGTCTCGCATGGAGGCCCAGTCATTGGTGGTGAAGTGGTGCTGTTCTGTAGTGCGACTGACCCGTGCGTGCTGCAGCTGAAACTCCACTATGGCCTGCTGCTGCTCGCACAGTCTGTCCAGCATGTGCAAGGTGGAGTTCCACCTGGTGGGCACGTCGCATATGAGGCGGTGAGCGGGAAGGCCGAAGTTACGCTGTAGCGCAGACAGGCGAGCAGCAGCAGGATGTGAACGCCGGAAGCGCGAACAGACGGCCCGCACTTTATGCAGCAGCTCTGACATGTCGGGGTAGTTGTGAATGAACTTCTGCACCACCAAATTCAGCACATGCGCCAAGCAAGGGATGTGCGTCAAATTGGCTAGTCCCAGAGCTGCAACGAGATTTCGCCCATTATCACACACCACCAGGCCGGGCTTGAGGCTCACGGCAGCAACCACTCGTCGGTCTGTTGTTCAATACCCCGCCACAACTCCTGTGCGGTGTGGGGCCTGTCCCCCAAACATATGAGTTTCAGAATGGCCTGCTGACGTTTACCCCGGGCTGTGCTGAAGTTGGTGGTGAAGGTGTGTGGCTGACTGGATGAGCAGGTGGAAGAAGAGGAGGAGGAAGCCGAGAAGGAGGAGGTGGCAACAGGAGGCAAAGAATGTTGCCCTGCGATCCTTGGCGGCGGAAGGACGTGCGCCAAACAGCTCTCCGCCTGGGGCCCAGCTGCCACTACATTTACCCAGTGTGCAGTTAGGGAGATATAGCGTCCCTGGCCGTGCTTACTGGTCCACGTATCTGTGGTTAGGTGGACCTTGCTACAGATGGCGTTGCGCAGTGCACACTTGATTTTATCGGATACTTGGTTGTGCAGGGAAGGCACGGCTCTCTTGGAGAAGTAGTGCCGGCTGGGAACAACATACTGTGGGACAGCAAGCGACATGAGCTGTTTGAAGCTGTCTGTGTCCACCAGCCTAAATGACAGCATTTCATAGGCCAGTAGTTTAGAAATGCTGGCATTCAGGGCCAGGGATCGAGGGTGGCTAGGTGGGAATTTACGCTTTCTATCAAATGTTTGTGAGATGGAGAGCTGAACGCTGGCGTGTGACATGGTTGAGACGCTTGGTGACGGAGGTGGTGGTGGTGGTGTTGGTGGTACATCCCCTGTTTGCTGGGCGGCAGGTGCCAACGTTCCTCCAGAGGCGGAGGAAGAGGCCGAGGCGGCAGCAGCAGAATAGGCCGAGGCGGCAGCAGCAGAAGAGGTAGCAGGGGGAGCCTGAGTGACTTCCTTGGTTTTAAGGTGTTTACTCCACTGCAGTTCATGCTTTGCATGCAGGTGCCTGGTCATGCAGGTTGTGCTCAGGTTCAGAACGTTAATGCCTCGCTTCAGGCTCTGATGGCACAGCGTGCAAACCACTCGGGTCTTGTCGTCAGCACATTGTTTGAAGAAGTGCCATGCCAGGGAACTCCTTGAAGCTGCCTTTGGGGTGCTCGGTCCCAGATGGCGGCGGTCAGTAGCAGGCGGAGTCTCTTGGCGGCGGGTGTTCTGCTTTTGCCCACTGCTCCCTCTTTTGCTACGCTGTTGGCTCGGTCTCACCACTGCCTCTTCCTCCGAACTGTGAAAGTCAGTGGCACGACCTTCATTCCATGTGGGGTCTAGGACCTCATCGTCCCCTGCATCGTCTTCCACCCAGTCTTGATCCCTGACCTCCTGTTCAGTCTGCACACTGCAGAAAGACGCAGCAGTTGGCACCTGTGTTTCGTCATCATCAGAGACATGCTGAGGTGGTATTCCCATGTCCTCATCATCAGGAAACATAAGTGGTTGTGCGTCAGTGCATTCTATGTCTTTCACCGCTGGGGAAGGGCTAGGTGGATGCCCTTGGGAAACCCTGCCAGCGGAGTCTTCAAACAGCATAAGAGACTGCTGCATAACTTGAGGCTGAGACAGTTTCCCTGGTATGCATGGGGGTGATGTGACAGACTGATGGGGTTGGTTTTCAGGCGCCATCTGTGCGCTTTCTGCAGAAGACTGGGTGGGAGATAATGTGAACGTGCTGGATCCACTGTCGGCCACCCAATTGACTAATGCCTGTACCTGCTCAGGCCTTACCATCCTTAGAACGGCATTGGGCCCCACCATATATCGCTGTAAATTCTGGCGGCTACTGGGACCTGAGGTAGTTGGTACACTAGGACGTGTGGATGTGGCAGAACGGCCACGTCCTCTCCCAGCACCAGAGGGTCCACTAACACCACCACGACCATGTCCACGTCCGCGTCCCTTACTAGATGTTTTTCTCATTGTTATGGTTCACCACAACAACAAATGTATTATTTGGCCCAATGTATTGTATTCAAATTCAGCGGGATATAAATTTGAGGCCTAGTATTTAGGCGCTGGGTGACCGGTATGGATTTAGTGACAGAATTAGACTTGGAAATGCACAGAAGCGTGTGTGTGTGAAGTTATTCTGAATGACCCAATGTGCACCTTGAATATTATATACCCTTTTAGGGATAGATTTCAAATAGCTCTGATATAGCAGAAACCACTAAATTATGAAATTGTTAAATTGGGAATTGTATTTAAACCCAGAACAAAAAATGTGCTTTGACGGACACTAAATAACTTTCCCAGCCACAACAGGACAGCGTTAACGAGAGATTTAGCAGGATATAAATTTGAGGCCTAGTATTTAGGCGCTGGGTGACAGGTATGGGTTTAGTGACAGAATTAGACTTAGAAATACACAGTAGCGGGTGTGTGTGAAGTTATTCTGAATGACCCAATGTGCACCTTGAATATTATATACCCTTTTAGGGATAGATTTCAAATAGCTCTGATATAGCAGAAACCACTAAATTATGAAATTGCTAAATTGGGAATTGTATTTCAACCCAGAACAAAAAATGTGCTTTGACGGACACTAAATAACTTTCCCAGCCACAACAGGACAGCGTTAACGAGAGATTTAGCAGGATATAAATTTGAGGCCTAGTATTTAGGCGCTGGGTGACAGGTATGGGTTTAGTGACAGAATTAGACTTGGAAATACACAGTAGCGGGTGTGTGTGAAGTTATTCTGAATGACCCAATGTGCACCTTGAATATTATATACCCTTTTAGGGATAGATTTCAAATAGCTCTGATATAGCAGAAACCACTAAATTATGAAATTGTTAAATTGGGAATTGTATTTAAACCCAGAACAAAAAATGTGCTTTGACGGACACTAAATAACTTTCCCAGCCACAACAGGACAGCGTTAACGAGAGATTTAGCAGGATATAAATTTGAGGCCTAGTATTTAGGCGCTGGGTGACAGGTATGGGTTTAGTGACAGAATTAGACTTAGAAATACACAGTAGCGGGTGTGTGTGAAGTTATTCTGAATGACCCAATGTGCACCTTGAATATTATATACCCTTTTAGGGATAGATTTCAAATAGCTCTGATATAGCAGAAACCACTAAATTATGAAATTGCTAAATTGGGAATTGTATTTCAACCCAGAACAAAAAATGTGCTTTGACGGACACTAAATAACTTTCCCAGCCACAACAGGACAGCGGTAACGAGAGATTTAGCAGGATATAAATTTGAGGCCTAGTATTTAGGCGCTGGGTGACAGGTATGGGTTTAGTGACAGAATTAGACTTGGAAATACACAGTAGCGGGTGTGTGTGAAGTTATTCTGAATGACCCAATGTGCACCTTGAATATTATATACCCTTTTAGGGATAGATTTCAAATAGCTCTGATATAGCAGAAACCACTAAATTATGAAATTGTTAAATTGGGAATTGTATTTAAACCCAGAACAAAAAATGTGCTTTGACGGACACTAAATAACTTTCCCAGCCACAACAGGACAGCGTTAACGAGAGATTTAGCAGGATATAAATTTGAGGCCTAGTATTTAGGCGCTGGGTGACAGGTATGGGTTTAGTGACAGAATTAGACTTGGAAATACACAGTAGCGGGTGTGTGTGAAGTTATTCTGAATGACCCAATGTGCACCTTGAATATTATATACCCTTTTAGGGATAGATTTCAAATAGCTCTGATATAGCAGAAACCACTAAATTATGAAATTGCTAAATTGGGAATTGTATTTCAACCCAGAACAAAAAATGTGCTTTGACGGACACTAAATAACTTTCCCAGCCACAACAGGACAGCGTTAACGAGAGATTTAGCAGGATATAAATTTGAGGCCTAGTATTTAGGCGCTGGGTGACAGGTATGGGTTTAGTGACAGAATTAGACTTGGAAATACACAGTAGCGGGTGTGTGTGAAGTTATTCTGAATGACCCAATGTGCACCTTGAATATTATATACCCTTTTAGGGATAGATTTCAAATAGCTCTGATATAGCAGAAACCACTAAATTATGAAATTGTTAAATTGGGAATTGTATTTAAACCCAGAACAAAAAATGTGCTTTGACGGACACTAAATAACTTTCCCAGCCACAACAGGACAGCGTTAACGAGAGATTTAGCAGGATATAAATTTGAGGCCTAGTATTTAGGCGCTGGGTGACAGGTATGGGTTTAGTGACAGAATTAGACTTAGAAATACACAGTAGCGGGTGTGTGTGAAGTTATTCTGAATGACCCAATGTGCACCTTGAATATTATATACCCTTTTAGGGATAGATTTCAAATAGCTCTGATATAGCAGAAACCACTAAATTATGAAATTGCTAAATTGGGAATTGTATTTCAACCCAGAACAAAAAATGTGCTTTGACGGACACTAAATAACTTTCCCAGCCACAACAGGACAGCGGTAACGAGAGATTTAGCAGGATATAAATTTGAGGCCTAGTATTTAGGCGCTGGGTGACAGGTATGGGTTTAGTGACAGAATTAGACTTGGAAATACACAGTAGCGGGTGTGTGTGAAGTTATTCTGAATGACCCAATGTGCACCTTGAATATTATATACCCTTTTAGGGATAGATTTCAAATAGCTCTGATATAGCAGAAACCACTAAATTATGAAATTGTTAAATTGGGAATTGTATTTAAACCCAGAACAAAAAATGTGCTTTGACGGACACTAAATAACTTTCCCAGCCACAACAGGACAGCGTTAACGAGAGATTTAGCAGGATATAAATTTGAGGCCTAGTATTTAGGCGCTGGGTGACAGGTATGGGTTTAGTGACAGAATTAGACTTAGAAATACACAGTAGCGGGTGTGTGTGAAGTTATTCTGAATGACCCAATGTGCACCTTGAATATTATATACCCTTTTAGGGATAGATTTCAAATAGCTCTGATATAGCAGAAACCACTAAATTATGAAATTGCTAAATTGGGAATTGTATTTCAACCCAGAACAAAAAATGTGCTTTGACGGACACTAAATAACTTTCCCAGCCACAACAGGACAGCGGTAACGAGAGATTTAGCAGAATATAAATTTGAGGCCTAGTATTTAGGCGCTGGGTGACAGGTATGGGTTTAGTGACAGAATTAGACTTGGAAATACACAGTAGCGGGTGTGTGTGAAGTTATTCTGAATGACCCAATGTGCACCTTGAATATTATATACCCTTTTAGGGATAGATTTCAAATAGCTCTGATATAGCAGGAACCACTAAATTATGAAATTGCTAAATTGGGAATTGTACTTTAACCCAGAACAAAAAATGTGCTTTGACGGACACTAAATAACTTTCCCAGCCACAACAGGACAGCGGTAACGAGAGATTTAGCGGGATATAAATTTGAGGCCTAGTATTTAGGCGCTGGGTGACCGGTATGGATTTAGTGACAGAATTAGACTGGGATATGGCCAAAAAATAACCACACTATTGCTGGTTAAATGCACTTGGTGACGGGCGCAGCTTGCCCCTGATTTAGTATATGGCCAAAAAATGAACAGACTATTGCTGGTTAAATGCACTTGGTGTCACAGCTTGACGCACCACACTACTGAGGGTTAAATGCACTTGGTGACGGGCGCAGCTTGCCCCTGATGTAGTATATGGCCAAAAAATGAACAGACTATTGCTGGTTAAATGCACTTGGTGTGACAGCTTCACCCTGATGTAGGCTTTAGCCAAAAAACAACCACACCATTGAGGGTTAAATGCACTTGGTGACAGGCGCAGCTTGCCCCTGATTTAGTATATGGCCAAAAAAATGAACAGACTATTGCTGGTTAAATGCACTTGGTGTGACAGCTTCACCCTGATGTAGGCTTTAGCCAAAAAACAACCACACCATTGAGGGTTAAATGCACTTGGTCGCAGCTTGGATGCACTTGGTCGCAGCACCGCACAAGACACAAAATGGCCGCCGATCACCCCAGAAAAAAGTGACTGACAAACGGTCTGGGCAGCCTAAAAACAGTGAGTGAGCATTTGAATTTCAGCAGCTCAATGATGCACAGCTGCAGATCGATCGATTAATCAAGTGAAGTCCTTTGGAGGAGTTAATCTGCCTAATCTCGCCCTACTGTCGCATCCGCAACCTCTCCCTACGCTAATCAGAGCAGAGTGACGGGCGGCGCTATGTGACTCCAGCTTAAATAGAGGCTGGGTCACATGGTGCTCTGGCCAATCACAGCCATGCCAATAGTAGGCATGGCTGTGACGGCCTCTTGGGGCAAGTAGTATGACGCTTGTTGATTGGCTGCTTTGCAGCCTTTCAAAAAGCGCCAAGAAAGCGTCACAAAAGCGCCAAGAAAGCGACGAACACCGAACCCGAACCCGGACTTTTACGAAAATGTCCGGGTTCGGGTCCGTGTCACGGACACCCCAAAATTCGGTACGAACCCGAACTATACAGTTCGAGTTCGCTCATCCCTACACATAAGGTGAAATATGTCAGATTTGCAAAATGTGGCTTGGTCCTTATGGTGAAAACTGGCTTGGTCTTGAAGGGGTTAATGCTTTAGTTTATTATTTGCATTTTGTAATCTATACTGAATTTTATCGTTATTCTCCGAAATCTATAATAGACTCAACAAACTCAAAGCATTGATTACTGGGGTCCCATGATTATCTTGTAATTAGGGGAGTCATAGCAAAGCCTGATTCAGTTTACTATTCTAGATACTGTATGCATGGAAATACCCTGGCCAAGTGGCTGGTGGAGTCCCTTTTACCTATCTGGGGCTCAGTGTACATGCCGAGCCAAAGTCCTCAATACCCCTTCATTCCCATGACCCTGAGAGAATTTATTCAACTTGAACAAGCTATATTTTTCACTTACTGAAAGCCCATACGGATGCATGTTCTTTTTTTTAAATCTGTGTTTATTTTCTAATTGTAGATTTATCACATTTTATTTTCTTGACCTTCTGTCAATAGCATTTAGTGATATGTTTTAAAATATAGAACCATAGGCGATGACTCATATGGGAGAGTTTCTTAGACATGCTCTGTGAGCTGTGCAGAGATCATTGTGCAGGGAAAATCGGGTAGGGTTAGGAGGTGGTGAGTAGTGATGAGTGGCATAGGCAATATTCAAATTTGTGATATTTCACAAATTTTTGGCCGAATATTCGCCATAAGTTTGCAAATTCGAGAATTTGTGATCTCCTGTCATTATTTACTTGATTGCAAAAATTGGCAATGTAATATATTTGCAATAAAAATTTGCGATCAACGCTAAGGGGTAGGCAACTTTCCTATTGGTTGCTAGGGATGTTGCTAAGTGCCGATATTTGCGATACATTCGCGATTAGAATATTCACGATCAACAGTATTCATAAATACGAATATATAGCACTATATTCTAAATATTCGCAAATTCTCAAAGTGGCGATATTCACGATTAAAATTTGTGATTCGAATATTCGGGGTCAACACTAGTGGTGAGCTGTGATCATCATACATTGTGAATGGTGGATCCTATGTTATCTATCTACACATCTGCACATTGGCTTGGAGGAAATTTAACAGTTTCCTCTGTACACAACTTCAACTCTGTTATGTTGGTGAGTATCCTCCCACGAACTGTTCGCTTCAGGTCTTTGCACAATATTTCTATTGGATTAAGGTAAGAACATTTATTTGGCCATTCCAAAACTTTAACCATTCTTTGGCATAATGACTTAGGCCAGGGTTATAGTTAGGTTAGGGTTGTTGTCTTGCTGCATGACCCACATTCTGTTGATATTCAGCTCACATTTTCCTTTAGAATTTAAATATAATTCAGAATTCACTGTTCGGTCAATGATGGCATGGTAACCAATACTGATACTACCACCTCTGTGTTTCATAGATGGGATGAAGTTTTTATGCTGAAATGTAGCATTTTCCTTTCTCCAAACAAAATGATTCTCGTTTAAACCAAAAAGTTACATTTTTGTTCTATTCATCCACAAAACATTGTTCTAATAGCATTTTGGTCTTTTTTTTTGGAGAGCAACATCTTTCTCCTTGCAATCCTGCCATGTGCATAATTTCTGTTCAGTGTCTTTCTGATGGTAAATGGTGAACATTAGCATTAGCTCATGTGAAAAAGACCTTTAGTTGCATAGAGATTAACTTGGGGCTTTGGATTGGTGGAGTCCAAACGCTTTGGAGATAGTTTTGTAACCTCTTTCAGCCTGATGAGCATTAACAATTCTTCTTCTTAGATCCTCAAAAATTTCAGTTTTCTTGTCATGATACAGTTCAGCAAAAATATGCTGTGAAGATCAGACATTGATAGATCTCTATACTTTACATAAAACAGGCTGCCTGCTCACACCTGATGTCACTGCATTGATTGAAAACACATCATTTTACCATCATATTATATGCTAATCCTAAAGGTTCACATACTTTTGCCACTCATAGACATGCAATATTGGATTGGTTTCCTCAATAAATAAATTAACAAGACTAATATTTTTGACTTATTGGTTTTTATTTGGTTGTTTCTTTACTTTTAGGACTTGTGTGAAAATCTGATGTAGATTTAGGTCAAATTCATGTGAAAATATATAGAAATACTGAAAGGTTCACAAACATTTAAACACCACCAGTGGCGTACAAAGAGAAGCAAGGGCTCCATAGCAAGGATCAAACCTGGCCCCCATACAGAACAGAAGGGTTATCGCCTAAATCCTTTTCATTGACCCTTGGGCCATTATTCCCCTCATTTGCTAAAAGTTGTTCTTTTAGAGGCTAGAGTCCTGACTAAGTTTTCACCTACAGTAGAAGAGGAGAAAATCCCAACTAAAACTGTGCCCCCTCTTGCCCTGTGCCCCATAGCAGTCGCATGGTCTGCTGCTATGATAGTTACGCCCCTGAGCACCACTCTATATATGTATAAGTGTCCCATTTCACTGTAATCCTGTCTGTGATTAGAGATAAGCAAAGTTTTTAAACAATTCAATTTGGCAACTTTGCCGAAGTTCACCAAGAAATTCGATTTACTCTGAATTAACTCATCACAAATGGCTATCGCCACTCTGCCTTAGGATATGGCCACACAGATTGGCCATGCTTTAGATGGGTTGCTGCCATGCTGCAGTGAAGAACCAAGAGGCCAATTAGCTTGCAGCTGCCTTTCATTTAAAGGGGTTGGCCACTATATCAGTACTTTCCACTATATAGTGGGAGGTAGTGTAAAAAAGAGTTTCCTAATATACTTTATTTAAAAAATCCAAATGGTAATGTTTTTATAATGAGCTCCGCCCCCCCTTACCCCCGCTCTGCGTGCAGCCAGTTCGTCCATGGCTGCATGCAACATGGAGGAGCTTTAGAGAAAGCTCATCTATGGTTTTATTCTAACTGCACATGCGCTGCTTTTCCTAATAAGAGCAGTGCATGCCCAGTCTACCCCTGCCACTGGCTCGCTCCCTGCTCCAACTCTGTCCCTACAACTGTCTTATTACTGTCAGAGTTTGGAGTGGCAAGAAAAGTAAGAACGCTTCTGATCCCTGATGCACTCTTACTTTTCTTCCCGCTATACAGTGGAAAGTACTTATATAGTGGCCAACCCCTTTAATAATGAAACAACACCTTTAATGCACCTTTAAGCAGGGGCTATTGCTGATATGGCGTTTGGCTGGTTAGTTGGGAACACAATATGCAATTTATTGCTGTTCAGGCCTGCAATCTCTTGCAGGTTATTTAACAGTAAACACAGAACACTAATCACCCTTCTTTTACCATCTGCTTTTTCTCCTTTTCAACATCATCTAATAACAATGAGAATATGTCATCAGGAACATCCAGCTCCTCCTCTCTCTGCATCTTGCTGACTTTTCTAGGACATGGAAACTTTGAAGGATCATTTGGAAGAAGTAAAGCCAGCAAAAGTTGAGGATGGTCATCATTAAGATCTGGCCTCCCTAAAGAGTGCAGACTGGTATTGCAATGTACTGCCCCCCAGGGTCGATCATGTCACAGGTTTTTAGGAATGCCAAGTGGTGATGCGGCCTTATTAGTTTTGTGTGTGTCACAGTGCTCTTATCTGGATATCGACACTCCCCATGGTTAGGCTTTGTAGCATATAATACTCCAAATGAGGTCTCGCTAGCAATAAAGGGGAGAGTGATATTTGGTGGAGTAAGAGTCCAGACTTGGTAAAAGTTCAACAGCTTTACTTTAATAAACTTGTACCTAGACAATAAGTGACCTTTCTCTGGCTCCAGCAGGTTTTAGGGTAAACTGGCAGGCAAACTTTCTCTGCTGTGCTAGACTCTGGCTTTGGTCTGGTAGCTGGATTTTGACAGTTCTTGTACCTTTTTAGCGGGGTGCCTTTGGCTGTTGATGCCCCCGTAATGCTCTGTCTATAACTGTAAGGAGTCATGGTGCTCTATGAGCTGTTTCCCTTTGTAGTCTCCTGCTTCAGGAGAGGGGGCATTCCCCTCACTGCACCATCTCTTATGTCTTCTCAACTCCACTATCGGCTCTAGACTGATGACTGACTATAGCATCCTGCAACTCCTCCCTTGGTAGGAAGCAGGACTAGCCTACTTCTTCCCAAAAGGGTGAGAATGGAATGGTAAGTTCCATTCTATCTAAACATCTCTCTCTGCCAGATACACTGCCACCTGCTGGATAACCAGGCACAGGGCATGTAATACAATACATGCGTTACATAGCTATATTATTAAGGCACAATATCAAAGGACCTGGAAATAAATAAACAGATAACATTCTTTGTTAGCCATTAGAGACAGTAGCAGGGTAAAGCAATGGTAGTGCCTGCTCTGGGGTACTACAGTATTGGTTGGGATGCTGGCAGTGGAATAATATAGGCTTCCATCTTATTGTTAATGAATTACATCTTAGTTTACGACTGATGTAGGAATAAGTAAACAGGGACAGAAACTTGAAGTGGCCCTGGGAAAAATACTAAAAGTGGCCCGTTTTGTAGTTGGGTCCAAATAGATGGAAGGCAGGGCCTGCAATATCATATTGTGGCACATTATACCACCAAAAACTATATGTGGTAACTAGGGATGAGCGAACTCGAACTGTATAGTTTGGGTTCGTACCGAATTTTGGGGTGTCCGTGACACGGACCCGAACCCGGACATTTTCGTAAAAGTCCGGGTTCGGGTTCGTCGTTCGTCGCTTTCTTGGCGCTTTTGTGGCGCTTTCTTGGCGCTTTTTGAAAGGCTGCAAAGCAGCCAATCAACAAGCGTCATACTACTTGCCCCAAGAGGCCATCACAGCCATGCCTACTATTGGCATGGCTGTGATTGGCCAGAGCACCATGTGACCCAGCCTCTATTTAAGCTGGAGTCACATAGCGCCGCCCGTCACTCTGCTCTGATTAGCGTAGGGAGAGGTTGCGGCTGCGACAGTAGGGCGAGATTAGGCAGATTAACTCCTCCAAAGTACTTGATTATTGATCGATCTGCAGCTGTGGATCATTGAGCTGCTGATACTCAATTGCTCACTGTTTTTAGGCTGCCCAGACCGTTTGTCAGTCACATTTTTCTGGGGTGATCGGCGGCCATTTTGTGTCTTGTGGTGCGCCAGCACAAGCTGCGACCAAGTGCATTTAACCCTCAATGGTGTGGTTGTTTTTTGGCTAAAGCCTACATCAGGGTGAAGCTGTCACACCAAGTGCATTTAACCAGCAATAGTCTGTTTATTTTTTGGCCATATACTACATCAGGGGCAAGCTGCGCCTGTCACCAAGTGCATTTAACCCTCAATGGTGTGGTTGTTTTTTTGGCTAAAGCCTACATCAGGGTGAAGCTGTCACACCAAGTGCATTTAACCAGCAATAGTCTGTTTATTTTTTGGCCATATACTACATCAGGGGCAAGCTGCGCCCGTCACCAAGTGCATTTAACCCTCAGTAGTGTGGTTGGTCAAGCTATCACACCAAGTGCATTTAACAAGCAATAGTCTGTTCATTTTTTGGCCATATACTAAATCAGGGGCAAGCTGCGCCCGTCACCAAGTGCATTTAACCCTCAGTAGTGTGGTTGGTCAAGCTGTGACACCAAGTGCATTTAACCAGCAATAGTCTGTTTATTTTTTGGCCATATACTACATCAGGGGCAAGCTGCGCCCGTCACCAAGTGCATTTAACCCTCAGTAGTGTGGTTGGTCAAGCTATCACACCAAGTGCATTTAACCAGCAATAGTCTGTTCATTTTTTGGCCATATACTAAATCAGGGGCAAGCTGCGCCCGTCACCAAGTGCATTTAACCAGCAATAGTCTGTTCATTTTTTGGCCATATACTACATCAGGGGCAAGCTGCGCCCGTCACCAAGTGCATTTAACCCTCAGTAGTGTGGTTGGTCAAGCTGTGACACCAAGTGCATTTAACCAGCAATAGTCTGTTCATTTTTTGGCCATATACTACATCAGGGGCAAGCTGCGCCCGTCACCAAGTGCATTTAACCCTCAGTAGTGTGGTTGGTCAAGCTGTGACACCAAGTGCATTTAACCAGCAATAGTCTGTTCATTTTTTGGCCATATACTACATCAGGGGCAAGCTGCGCCCGTCACCAAGTGCATTTAACCAGCAATAGTGTGGTTATTTTTTGGCCATATCCCAGTCTAATTCTGTCACTAAATCCATACCGGTCACCCAGCGCCTAAATACTAGGCCTCAAATTTATATCCCGCTAAATCTCTCGTTACCGCTGTCCTGTTGTGGCTGGGAAAGTTATTTAGTGTCCGTCAAAGCACATTTTTTGTTCTGGGTTGAAATACAATTCCCAATTTAGCAATTTCATAATTTAGTGGTTTCTGCTATATCAGAGCTATTTGAAATCTATCCCTAAAAGGGTATATAATATTCAAGGTGCACATAGGGTCATTCAGAATAACTTCACACACACGCTACTGTGCATTTCCAAGTCCAATTCTGTTAGTAAATCCATACCGGTCACCCAGCGCCTAAATACTAGGCCTCAAATTTATATCCCGCTAAATCTCTCGTTACCGCTGTCCTGTTGTGGCTGGGAAAGTTATTTAGTGTCCGTCAAAGCACATTTTTTGTTCTGGGTTGAAATACAATTCCCAATTTAGCAATTTCATAATTTAGTGGTTTCTGCTATATCAGAGCTATTTGAAATCTATCCCTAAAAGGGTATATAATATTCAAGGTGCACATAGGGTCATTCAGAATAACTTCACACACACACGCTACTGTGCATTTCCAAGTCCAATTCTGTCACTAAATCCATACCGGTCACCCAGCGCCTAAATACTAGGCCTCAAATTTATATCCCGCTAAATCTCTCGTTACCGCTGTCCTGTTGTGGCTGGGAAAGTTATTTAGTGTCCGTCAAAGCACATTTTTTGTTCTGGGTTGAAATACAATTCCCAATTTAGCAATTTCATAATTTAGTGGTTTCTGCTATATCAGAGCTATTTGAAATCTATCCCTAAAAGGGTATATAATATTCAAGGTGCACATAGGGTCATTCAGAATAACTTCACACACACACGCTACTGTGCATATCCCAGTCTAATTCTGTCACTAAATCCATACAGGTCACCCAGCGCCTAAATACTAAGCCTCAAATTTATATCCCGCTGAATTTGAATACAATACATTGGGCCAAATAATATTTTTGTTGTTGTGGTGAACCATAACAATGAGGAAAACATCTAGTAAGGGACGCGGACGTGGACATTGTCGTGGTGGTGTTAGTGGACCCTCTGGTGCTGGGAGAGGACGTGGCCATTCTGCCACATCCACACGTCCTAGTGTACCAACTACCTCAGGTCCCAGTAGCCGCCAGAATTTACAGCGATATATGGTGGGGCCCAATGCCGTTCTAAGGATGGTAAGGCCTGAGCAGGTACAGGCATTAGTCAATTGGGTGGCCGACAGTGGATCCAGCACGTTCACATTATCTCCCACCCAGTCTTCTGCAGAAAGCGCACAGATGGCGCCTGAAAACCAACCCCATCAGTCTGTCACATCACCCCCATGCATACCAGGGAAACTGTCTCAGCCTCAAGTTATGCAGCAGTCTCTTATGCTGTTTGAAGACTCCGCTGGCAGGGTTTCCCAAGGGCATCCACCTAGCCCTTCCCCAGCGGTGAAAGACATAGAATGCACTGACGCACAACCACTTATGTTTCCTGATGATGAGGACATGGGAATACCACCTCAGCATGTCTCTGATGATGACGAAACACAGGTGCCAACTGCTGCGTCTTTCTGCAGTGTGCAGACTGAACAGGAGGTCAGGGATCAAGACTGGTGGAAGACGATGCAGGGGACGATGAGGTCCTAGACCCCACATGGAATGAAGGTCGTGCCACTGACTTTCACAGTTCGGAGGAAGAGGCAGTGGTGAGACCGAGCCAACAGCGTAGCAAAAGAGGGAGCAGTGGGCAAAAGCAGAACACCCGCCGCCAAGAGACTCCGCCTGCTACTGACCGCCGCCATCTGGGACCGAGCACCCCAAAGGCAGCTTCAAGGAGTTCCCTGGCATGGCACTTCTTCAAACAATGTGCTGACGACAAGACCCGAGTGGTTTGCACGCTGTGCCATCAGAGCCTGAAGCGAGGCATTAACGTTCTGAACCTGAGCACAACCTGCATGACCAGGCACCTGCATGCAAAGCATGAACTGCAGTGGAGTAAACACCTTAAAACCAAGGAAGTCACTCAGGCTCCCCCTGCTACCTCTTCTGCTGCTGCCGCCTCGGCCTCTTCTGCTGCTGCCGCCTCGGCCTCTTCTGCTGCTGCCGCCTCGGCCTCTTCCTCCGCCTCTGGAGGAACGTTGGCACCTGCCGCCCAGCAAACAGGGGATGTACCACCAACACCACCACCACCACCTCCGTCACCAAGCGTCTCAACCATGTCACACGGCAGCGTTCAGCTCTCCATCTCACAAACATTTGAGAGAAAGCGTAAATTCCCACCTAGCCACCCTCGATCCCTGGCCCTGAAGCCAGCATTTCTAAACTACTGGCCTATGAAATGCTGTCATTTAGGCTGGTGGACACAGACAGCTTCAAACAGCTCATGTCGCTTGCTGTCCCACAGTATGTTGTTCCCAGCCGCCACTACTTCTCCAAGAGAGCCGTGCCTTCCCTGCACAACCAAGTATCCGATAAAATCAAGTGTGCACTGCGCAACGCCATCTGTAGCAAGGTCCACCTAACCACAGATACGTGGACCAGTAAGCACGGCCAGGGACGCTATATCTCCCTAACTGCACACTGGGTAAATGTAGTGGCAGCTGGGCCCCAGGCGGAGAGCTGTTTGGCGCACGTCCTTCCGCCGCCAAGGATCGCAGGGCAACATTCTTTGCCTCCTGTTGCCACCTCCTCCTTCTCGGCTTCCTCCTCCTCTTCTTCCACCTGCTCATCCAGTCAGCCACACACATTCACCACCAACTTCAGCACAGCCCGGGATAAACGTCAGCAGGCCATTCTGAAACTCATATGTTTGGGGGACAGGCCCCACACCGCACAGGAGTTGTGGCGGGGTATAGAACAACAGACCGACGAGTGGTTGCTGCCGGTGAGCCTCAAGCCCGGCCTGGTGGTGTGTGATAATGGGCGAAATCTCGTTGCAGCTCTGGGACTAGCCAATTTGACGCACATCCCTTGCTTGGCGCATGTGCTGAATTTGGTGGTGCAGAAGTTCATACACAACTACCCCGACATGTCAGAGCTGCTGCATAAAGTGCGGGCCGTCTGTTCGCGCTTCCGGCGTTCACATCCTGCTGCTGCTCGCCTGTCTGCGCTACAGCGTAACTTCGGCCTTCCCGCTCACCGCCTCATATGCGACGTGCCCACCAGGTGGAACTCCACCTTGCACATGCTGGACAGACTGTGCGAGCAGCAGCAGGCCATAGTGGAGTTTCAGCTGCAGCACGCACGGGTCAGTCGCACTACAGAACAGCACCACTTCACCACCAATGACTGGGCCTCCATGTGAGACCTGTGTGCCCTGTTGCGCTGTTTCGAGTACTCCACCAACATGGCCAGTGGCGATGACGCCGTTATCAGCGTTACAATACCACTTCTATGTCTCCTTGAGAAAACACTTAGGGCGATGATGGAAGAGGAGGTGGCCCAGGAGGAGGAGGAGGAGGAGGAGGAGGAGGAAGAGGGGTCATTTTTAGCACTTTCAGGCCAGTCTCTTCGAAGTGACTCAGAGGGAGGTTTTTGGCAACAGCAGAGGCCAGGTACAAATGTGGCCAGCCAGGGCCCACTACTGGAGGACGAGGAGGACGAGGATGAGGAGGAGGTGGAGGAGGATGAGGATGAAGCATGGTCACAGCGGGGTGGCACCCAACGCAGCTCGGGTCCATCACTGGTGCGTGGCTGGGGGGAAAGGCAGGACGATGACGATACGCCTCCCACAGAGGACAGCTTGTCCTTACCCCTGGGCAGCCTGGCACACATGAGCGACTACATGCTGCAGTGCCTGCGCAACGACAACAGAGTTGCCCACATTTTAACCTGTGCGGACTACTGGGTTGCCACCCTGCTGGATCCACGCTACAAAGACAATGTGCCCACCTTACTTCCTGCACTGGAGCGTGATAGGAAGATGCGCGAGTACAAGCGCACGTTGGTAGACGCGCTACTGAGAGCATTCCCAAATGTCACAGGGGAACAAGTGGAAGCCCAAGGCCAAGGCAGAGGAGGAGCAAGAGGTCGCCAAGGCAGCTGTGTCAATGCCAGCTCCTCTGAGGGCAGGGTTAGCATGGCAGAGATGTGGAAAACTTTTGTCAACACGCCACAGCTAACTGCACCACCACCTGATACGCAACGTGTTAGCAGGAGGCAACATTTCACTAACATGGTGGAACAGTATATGTGCACACCCCTCCACGTACTGACTGATGGTTCGGCCCCATTCAACTTCTGGGTCTCTAAATTGTCCACGTGGCCAGAGCTAGCCTTTTATGCCTTGGAGGTGCTGGCCTGCGCGGCGGCCAGCGTTTTGTCTGAACGTGTATTCAGCACGGCAGGGGGCGTCATTACAGACAAATGCAGCCGCCTGTCTACGGCCAATGTGGACAAGCTGACGTTCATAAAAATGAACCAGGCATGGATCCCACAGGATCTGTCCGTCCCTTGTCCAGATTAGACATTAACTACCTCCCCTTAACCATATATTATTGGACTCCAGGGCACTTCCTCATTCAATCCTATTTTTATTTTCATTTTACCATTATATTGCGAGGCTACCCAAAGTTGAATGAACCTCTCCTCTGTCTGGGTGCTGGGGCCTTAATATATGCCAATGGACTGTTCCAATGTTGGGTGACGTGAAGCCTGATTCTCTGCTATGACATGCAGACTGATTCTCTGCTGACATGAAGCCAGATCCTCTGTTACGGGACCTCTCTCCTCTGCCTGGGTGCTGGGCCTAAATTTATGAAAATGGACTCTTACAGTGGTGGGTGACGTGAAGCCTGATTCTCTGCTATGACATGAAGACTGATTCTCTGCTGACATGAAGCCAGATTGTCTGTTACGGGACCTCTCTCCTCTGCCTGGGTGCTGGGCCTAAATATATGCCAATGGACTGTTGCAGTGGTGGCTGACGTGAAGCCTCATTCTCTGCTATGACATGCAGACTAATTCTCTGCTGACATGAAGCCAGATTGTCTGTTACGGGACCTCTCTCCTCTGCGTGGGTGCTGGGCCTAAATATATGCCAATGGACTGTTGCAGTGGTGGCTGACGTGAAGCCTCATTCTCTGCTATGACATGCAGACTAATTCTCTGCTGACATGAAGCCAGATTGTCTGTTACGGGACCTCTCTCCTCTGCCTGGGTGCTTGGCCTAAACTTATGAAAATGGACTGTTGCAGTGGTGGGTGACGTGAAGCCTGATTCTCTGCTATGACATGCAGACTGATTCTCTACTGACATGAAGCCAGATTGTCTGTTACGGGACCTCTCTCCTCTGCCTGTGTGCTGGGCCTAAATATATGCCAATGGACTGTTGCAGTGGTGGCTGACGTGAAGCCTCATTCTCTGCTATGACATGCAGACTAATTCTCTGCTGACATGAAGCCAGATTGTCTGTTACGGGACCTCTCTCCTCTGCCTGTGTGCTGGGCCTAAATATATGCCAATGGACTGTTGCAGTGGTGGCTGACGTGAAGCCTCATTCTCTGCTATGACATGCAGACTAATTCTCTGCTGACATGAAGCCAGATTGTCTGTTACGGGACCTCTCTCCTCTGCCTGGGTGCTTGGCCTAAACTTATGAAAATGGACTGTTGCAGTGGTGGGTGACGTGAAGCCTGATTCTCTGCTATGACATGCAGACTGAATCTCTACTGACATGAAGCCAGATTGTCTGTTACGGGACCTCTCTCCTCTGCCTGTGTGCTGGGCCTAAATATATGCCAATGGACTGTTGCAGTGGTGGCTGACGTGAAGCCTCATTCTCTGCTATGACATGCAGACTAATTCTCTGCTGACATGAAGCCAGATTGTCTGTTACAGGACCTCTCTCCTCTACCTGTGTGCTGGGCCTAAATATATGCCAATGGACTGTTGCAGTGGTGGCTGACGTGAAGCCTCATTCTCTGCTATGACATGCAGACTAATTCTCTGCTGACATGAAGCCAGATTGTCTGTTACGGGACCTCTCTCCTCTGCCTGTGTGCTGGGCCTAAATATATGCCAATGGACTGTTGCAGTGGTGGGTGACGTGAAGCCTCATTCTCTGCTATGACATGCAGACTAATTCTCTGCTGACATGAAGCCAGATTGTCTGTTACGGGACCTCTCTCCTCTGCCTGGGTGCTTGGCCTAAACTTATGAAAATGGACTGTTGCAGTGGTGGTGACGTGAAGCCTGATTCTCTGCTATGACATGCAGACTGATTCTCTACTGACATGAAGCCAGATTGTCTGTTACGGGACCTCTCTCCTCTGCCTGTGTGCTGGGCCTAAATATATGCCAATGGACTGTTGCAGTGGTGGCTGACGTGAAGCCTCATTCTCTGCTATGACATGCAGACTAATTCTCTGCTGACATGAAGCCAGATTGTCTGTTACGGGACCTCTCTCCTCTGCCTGTGTGCTGGGCCTAAATATATGCCAATGGACTGTTGCAGTGGTGGCTGACGTGAAGCCTCATTCTCTGCTATGACATGCAGACTAATTCTCTGCTGACATGAAGCCAGATTGTCTGTTACGGGACCTCTCTCCTCTGCCTGGGTGCTTGGCCTAAACTTATGAAAATGGACTGTTGCAGTGGTGGGTGACGTGAAGCCTGATTCTCTGCTATGACATGCAGACTGATTCTCTACTGACATGAAGCCAGATTGTCTGTTACGGGACCTCTCTCCTCTGCCTGTGTGCTGGGCCTAAATATATGCCAATGGACTGTTGCAGTGGTGGCTGACGTGAAGCCTCATTCTCTGCTATGACATGCAGACTAATTCTCTGCTGACATGAAGACAGATTGTCTGTTACGGGACCTCTCTCCTCTGCCTGTGTGCTGGGCCTAAATATATGCCAATGGACTGTTGCAGTGGTGGCTGACGTGAAGCCTCATTCTCTGCTATGACATGCAGACTAATTCTCTGCTGACATGAAGCCAGATTGTCTGTTACGGGACCTCTCTCCTCTGCCTGGGTGCTGGGCCTAAATATATGCCAATGGACTGTTGCAGTGGTGGCTGACGTGAAGCCTCATTCTCTGCTATGACATGCAGACTAATTCTCTGCTGACATGAAGCCAGATCCTCTGTTACGGGACCTCTCTCCTCTGCCTGGGTGCTGGGCCTAAATTTATGAAAATGGACTCTTACAGTGGTGGGTGACGTGAAGCCTGATTCTCTGCTATGACATGAAGACTGATTCTCTGCTGACATGAAGCCAGATTGTCTGTTACAGGACCTCTCTCCTCTGCCTGGGTGCTGGGCCTAAATTTATGAAAATGGACTCTTACAGTGGTGGGTGACGTGAAGCCTGATTCTCTGCTATGATATGAAGACTGATTCTCTGCTGACATGAAGCCAGATTGTCTGTTACGGGACCTCTCTCCTCTGCCTGGGTGCTTGGCCTAAATTTATGACAATGGACTGTTGCAGTGGTGGCTGACGTGAAGCCTGATTCTCTGCTATGACATGCAGACTGATTCTCTGCTGACATGAAGCCAGATTCTCTGTTACGGGACCTCTCTCCTCTGCCTGGGTTCCGGGGCCTAAATATCTGAGAATGGACTGTTCCAGTGGTGGGTGACGGGAAGCCAGATTCTCTGCTATGGGACCTCTCTCCAATTGATTTTGATTAATTTTTATTTATTAAATTTTTATTTTAATTCATTTCCCTATCCACATTTGTTTGCAGGGGATTTACCTACATGTTGCTGCCTTTTGCAGCCCTCTAGCCCTTTCCTGGGCTGTTTTACAGCCTTTTTACTGCCGAAAAGTTCGGGTCCCCATTGACTTCAATGGGGTTCGGGTTCGGGACAAAGTTCGGATCGGGTTCGGATCCCGAACCCGAACATTTTCGGGAAGTTCGGCCGAACTTCTCGAACCCGAACATCCAGGTGTTCGCTCAACTCTAGTGGTAACCCTTTAAAACATAACGTTTATTAAATCAATCAATAAAATAAGTCCCAACACTGTGAATGGTGAATATGAATATCAGTAGCATACAAGGTGCGTATACACTGTTAATTAGAGACCAAGAGAGGCATAAGAGATGAAAATGGAAAGGATACAGGATCGGGTATCTCAGACCTGTAGTTGCCTTGCATCCATGGGCGAATGATCGGGCAGCCCACCTTGACGCCGCACTCAGGGACAGTCTGAGGGAGAGATTGAGGGGGTTGTTTATGAGGTGAATGCAGGGCAACTACAGGTCTGAGAGACCCGATCCTGTATCCTTTCCATTTTCACCTCTTATGCCTCCCTTGGTCTCTATCTAACAGTGTATACGCACCTTGTATGCTACTGGTATTCATATTCACTATTCACAGTGGTGGGGCTTATTTTATTGTTTTATTTAATAAACGTTATGTTTTAAAGGGTTACCACATATAGTTTTTGTTCTATCCCAGGTACCTCGCTTTGAAACATAGAAACATAGAATGTGTCGGCAGATAAGAACCATTTGGCCCATCTTGTCTGCCCAATATACTAAATACTATGGATAGCCCCTGGCCCTATCTTATACGAAGGATGGCCTTAGGCCTATCCCATGCATGCTTAAACTCCTTCACTGTATTTGCAGCTACCACTTCTGCAGGAAGGCTATTCCATGCATCCACTACTCTCTCAGTAAATTAATACTTCCTGATATTACTTTTAAACCTTTGCCCCTCTAATTTAAAACTATGTCCTCTTGTAGCAGTTTTTCTTCTTTTAAATATTCTTTCCTCTTTTACCTTGTTGATTCCCTTTATGTATTTAAAAGTTTCTATCATATCCCCTCTGTCTCGTCTTTCTTCCAAGCTATACACGTTAAGTTCCTTTAATCTTTCCTGGTAAGTTTTATCCTTCAATCCATGTACCAGTTTAGTAGCTCTTCTCTGAACTCTCTCCAAAGTATTAATATCCTTCTGGAGATATGGTCTCCAGTACTTAGCACAATACTCCAAATGAGGTCTCACTAGTGCTCTGTAGAACGGCATGAGCACCTCCCTCTTTCTACTGGTAATTCCTCTTGCTATACACCCAAGCATTCTGCTAGCATTTCCTGCTGCTCTGTGACATTGTCTGCCTACCTTTAAGTCTTCTGAAATAATGATCCCTAAATCCCTTTCCTCAGATACTGAGGTTAGGACTGCATCACAGATTTTATATTCTGCTCTTGGGTTTTTACGCCCCAGGTGCATTATCTTGCACTTATCAACATTAAATTTTAGTTGCCAGATTTTTGACCATTCCTCTAGTCCTTTCCATTTGGTGTATTCCTCCAGGAACATCAACCCTGTTACAAATCTTTGTATCATCAGCAAAAAGACACACCTTACCATTGAGGCCTTCTGCAATTTTGCTGATAAAGATATTAAACAATATGGGTCCCAGAACAGATCCCTGAGGTACACCATTGGTAACAAGACCTTGGTCTGAATATACTCCATTGACTACAACCCTCTGTTGTCTGTCCCTCAGCCACTGCCTAATCCATTCAACAATATGGGAGTCCAAGCCCAATGACTGCACTTTATTGATAAGCCTTCTATGTGGGACAGTATCAAAAGCCTTACTAAAGTCTAGATAAGCGATGTCTACTGCATCTCCTCCATCTATTATTTTAGTCACCCAATCAAAAAAATCAATAAGATTAGTTTGACATGATCTCCCTGAAGTAAACCCATGCTGTTTTTCATCTTTCAATCCATGGGATTTTAGATGGTCCACAATCCTCTCCTTAAGTATGGTTTCCATTAATTTCCCCACTATTGATGTCAGGCTTACTGGCCTATAGTTGCCCGATTCCTCCCTACTACCTTTCTTGTGAATGGGCACAACATTTGCTAATTTTCAATCTTCTGGGACGACTCCTGTTGCCAGTGATTGCTTAAATAAATCTGTTAATGGTTTGGCTAGTTCACCGCTGAGCTCTTTTAATAGCTTTGGGTGTATCCCATCAGGCCCCTGTGACTTATTTGTATTAATTTTAGACAGTTGACTTAGAACCTCTTCCTCTGTAAAGACACATGCGTCAAAAGATTCATTAGTCTTCTTTCCTAACTGAGGTCCTTCTCCTTCATTTTCCTTTGTAAAAACTGAACAGAAGTATTCATTGAGGCAGTCAGCTAGTTCTTTATCTTCTTCCATATACCTTCCTTCTTTAGTTTTTCATTTGGTAATTCCTTGTTTTAGTTTCCTTTTTTCCTTTATGTATCTGAAGAATGCCTTATCACCTTTTTTTCCCCTGACTGAGCAAATTTCTCTTCTGCCTGTGCTTTAGAAGCTCTTATAACTTGTTTGGCCTCTCTCTGCCTAATCTTATAAATTTGTCTGTCATCCTCATTTTGTTTTTTTTTATAATTCCTAAATGCTATCTTTTTGTTTTTAATGATTTTGGCCACTTCTGCTGAGTACCACAGTGGTCTCTTCCTTTTTTTGCTTTTACTGACAAGCCTAATGCAATTTTCTGTTGCCTTCAATTGTGCCACTTTTAAGTAGTCACATTTCTCCTGGACTCCAATGAAACTGTTCCAGTCTGATAGGGACTCGTGTACCACTAATCTAATTTTAGAAAAGTCCGTTTTTCTAAAATCTAAAACTTTTGTTTTTGTGTGGTGTGACTCAGTCACTGTACTTATAGTAAACCACACTGACTGGTGATCACTAGATCCCAAGCTTTCCCCTACAGTAATATCAGATACCAAATTCCGATTTGTGAATACTAAATCTAAAATGGCCTCCTTCCGGGTTGGCTCCTCCACTACTTGTTGTAGAGATAATCCCAATAGGGAATTTAGAATAGTACTCCTGGCAGAACTAGCTATTTTGGAAGTCTCCCATAATGATAACTTCCCCCTTCAATGTCATTTTAGCTATTTCCTCAACTTGTAGATCATCTAATTCTTTGACTTGGCTAGGTGGTCTATATATCACACCTACACGAGTTACCTTATGATTATCAAGCTGCAAGGTAACCCAAACTGACTCCAAATTGTTCTCGCTAACTTGTATCAAATTAGATTTTATGCTATCTTTCACATACAGGGCCACCCCTCCCCCCTTCTTGCCTACTCTGTCTTTCCTGTATAGAGAGAACCCTGGTATTGTTATATCCCAGTCATTACTCCCCTTGAACCACGTCTCAGTAACAGCCACTACATCAATATTCTCAGATGCCATTATAGCCTCAAGTTCATTGATATTATTCCCTAGACTGCGAGCATTTGTAGACAAGACTCTGAGCTTGTCATTTCTTAACCTTTGTGCTACTGGCCTCTTCTGGCATTGTTCCGGGGGGCAGTCGGACTGCTGGATTATCACTCTTTTGCCCCCCTTTCCTAGTTTAAATGCTTCTTAGCAAATACTTGGAACTGTTCACCGAGGACATTCGTTCCCTTGAGGGAAAGATGCAAACCATCTTTCTTGTACAGTTCTTTTCCATTCCAACAAGAGCTAACATGAGACACAAAGCCAAACCCTTGATTCAGACACCTTTGCAAGGTTAGAGCCTCTTACACAGGGCCAATTCTCTTCCTTGCGTGCTATATATATATATATATTTTCACATTATACCACCCCAACGGAGCCAAATACCACAGTCCATCACAAAATACTGCCAGTAGCACAAGATACATCCCCAAAAACTTCCACTGACCGGCCATGAGGAGTGTCCAGGCAGCCCCCTGGGCATCAGCCGATTGGGAAATTTCCCTGTAAGGTTTATGGCCAATCTGCCCCTGTAAGTAAATGTAGGAATACATAAATAAAATGTAGAATACATCTCCCTGCACTCTCCCTCTCCATTATTTTTCTTTTAATCATTTTCATCAACACTGTCCCTAGAGCATGAGCGTTTGCCACATCTTTGACTATGCTCAGCTCACAGGACAATGGCAACCCTCAACACTCATGATGATAATGAGAAGACTTCTGAAAAATGATCTCCACAGAACAGGAAGTGCCAGCCTAATATGATGCTCACTGGCCAAAGTGAAAACTGAAAAACATCAATATTTTCTTTTAAATGTAGATAGTAACAAAAACGGCAAACATTAAAAACTTTTTAACATTAAAACTAGATTTAACATATTGGTCATTTTATGATGACAGTTTTCTTCAAAGGGATATTCCGAGATTTTAATACTGATGACCTATCCTCAGGATAGGTCATTAGTATCTGAATGGTGAGAGTCTGACACCTGTTGTTCGAGAAGGCAGGAGTGCTCACAGTAGTGCCGCAACCTTCTCTCAGCCTTTCCTAGGCCAGTGACGACACGTTTATCAGTCACATGTCCTGGGAAGGCTGCCCACAAATCAGATACTGAAGACCTATCCTGAGTAGTGTTGGACGCGAATATTCGAATTGCTAATTTTAATCACAAATATCGCCACTTCAAGAATTCCTAAAGATGTAGAATATAGTGCTATATATTCGTATTTGCGAATATTCTAGATTTTTTATCATCTGAACCCATGATCCCTCCCTGCTTCTTGCTTGTGGGCCAATGAGAAGGCTGCAATGTCTTTGTCTGAGCTTAGCAACATCCCTAGCAACCAATGGGAAAGTTGCCTACCCCTTACTATATAAGAACCTCCCCAGCAGCTATTTTCTGTAGTTTTATGGAGTTCTGAGAGAGACATCAGTGACATTGCTGTGCTCTGTGCTTTGGTGTGTAATTACATTAGATAGTTAGTTAGCTTATATATATATATATATATACAGATAGTTAGTGGGAGATATTCAGTGTAGGTTAGATATCGATATAATGTAGCTGATAGGTTCCAGTGCACGGTGTTAGGTAGTGTGATAGGTTCTGCTGTCCATACATACATGCTACAGATATAGTGCTGTGATGTCACAAGTTCCCAACAATACTTAGTGCACCAATCAGTAATATGTAGTCAGACCTGCTAAAATGTGAAGTTGCACGTATTGCACCAAAATATGCGCATCATTAATTGCCGATTTGCGCAATCACGAATATATTGGAGCACTCTATCTGCATATAAAGCTATTGTAATGTTCTGCCGTGCCAACGATTTTCTCCAGTCTCAGGAAACTTCTAGCTGCTTGAAAAAGTAGCAAAAGTGACCCACGCCTGTATTGTGCGCGCAACACGCGCATATTACATTGCTGATTTTCGCAATCAAGAAAATAATGTCGAATTCGCTAATTTATGACAAATATTCGCCCAAATATTCGCAAAATATCGCAAATTCGAATATTGCTCCTGCCGCTCATCACTAATCCTGAGAATAGGTCATCAGTATTAAAATCTTGGAAAACCCTTTTAACCGTACTTGCATATTAAGTTTTATGGAAGTGCCTGCATACATAGACATATTGGGTGCATCAGCGCTGACACAGGGATGAGAGATACAATGCTCAGAATGAGAGAATATTTTGTAGGCAAATCAGGATAAAACAGAACTAATGATAGCTGACGCTTTGAGTTGCATTCTAGTCAAGGAAACTCCTTTTCTAATGTGACAACCTCTTAAGGAGCAGTATTGAACTTCTGTCACTCTTAAACAGGGAGACAAGAGACCACATTTAAAAACCAATGTATCTCATATTAATGGAGACAGAAACGAAGACAACATCATTCACTACCCAAGTCTCATTTTAGGGAAAAGC
Source organism: Bufo gargarizans (assembly GCF_014858855.1). NCBI lineage: Eukaryota > Metazoa > Chordata > Amphibia > Anura > Bufonidae > Bufo > Bufo gargarizans. The sequence goes on along the minus strand of NC_058082.1, from coordinate 440,283,688 downwards.
CTCTTCCATATTTTGGGCTAGCATTTCAGCTATTTATCTGATGGTGAAACCCCATGTAAAACTCCTATAGTGACAATTGTGCTGTGTTTATGACTCACTCCACCAGTAGTAGAAGAAAAAGCTTTGTAAAAAGAAGAAATAGAGAAATAGAAATTATTTATTTTATGTAGTTTCGAAATGAATGATTCTCCTAAGTTGGGGAAAAGTTTCCATTCTATCCAAAGCTACGGTTCAGTTCCAGGTTAATGAGAATAAATGGAAGTGCAGGATGGTGCAGCTGTACAGTGTAGAGAGAGAATCTACTCTATTATCATTACTATGTCATTATATCATGTTGACAGCATAGCAAATGCTTGGTTCATCCTCACCTACATTTGAGCTTGGCTTCGAACTAGCCCTCTGTATTTTTCAGAGCAAATTTCAAACCTTATCATTTAGAAGAATCCTGCATTTATGTGAAGAGTTCATTAGATCAAATATTAACTTGAATCTAACATCGACATATGAGAATATTGTTCATTAAAACACAGGCTTACTTGAAATGTGTGTTAAAATGACAATTAAGCACCTTTTGTAACTTAATGTCGTAATGAAACAGTAATGACTGCTCCTGATTGTGCGTTGAATAGACCTATTTTCTGCATGCTTGTCAGACCTCAATTTGTCGTTTCGAAAATCAATTAAAAGCTGCCATATTGACTTATTTAATCCACTTTAACTGTAGACAGTATAACCTTTCTGCTGACATTTCCAGACAGCTTATTAAAGAATAAATTAATTCGGTTTTAAATGCTACATGTGAGTGAGGTATAAATTGAAATAAATAACTTGTAGAACTTAATGTTGCTAAAAGTGTCACTGTTCACCTTACATAAAGGTTGTATATTTCCCCCATTTTTTTTTTTATAGTACAGGATAAGTTGGTGGAATCACTTTATTTTTTAGATATTTGGCAAAATTTGTTCCAATAAACAAGTCAATAAAGATATTTGAAGTTTGATTAAAAAATTCTTCTGAGGATGTTCAAAGAATCTAACCCTTCATCAATCCAATACCACAACAACTAATTCTAGCTAAAGCACCTTTGACGCAGATGAATCATGCCTACTCCCTGGCTGTGTAAGGGGGCAATTTATATGTCTTCTCCAAAATAATACTGAACCCAAGAAAGAATGGAAGATGAGCTTCTCGATTTTATCCTCTGTTATGGAGACACTGTGGAATTTTTTGTACATCTCCAACAATTGTGTTGTTATAACTTATGTGCATGCATTAGTATACCGTATGTATGTGCCTAACTTTGGCCCAACACAATCTGAATATGGTCTTTGATGGAGTCAATGGCCACTTTTAGAACTCGCAAAGGATGTCAGGCTGACCATTTCTGACCTGTCTTGTGATGTACAAAAGGATATGTATACCAATCACATTTGATTATTAGCCTGCCACCACATAGGTCATAATTTGCCCCAAGTAAGTATGTACAGCATTTAGAGACTGTTGAATTTATATGAATGGTAGAGTCAACATCTAGAGATGGAATAATAGTTCTTAACCTGCTCATGAAGAACAGGGTTGGGGCTTATCAAATAGTATAATTGATAACATATACATGTAGAGAAAAAAATGAATGACTGTATGATGATCATTCCAATAAATGAACCATGTATGGAGACCCATCGGTAGACTCATTATTAGAAGACCTCAATGGGCTCTAATGATAAGAAGATGGACATGAAGAGGCTCTAATAAATAAAAAAAGCACCACAAATATGGTTCTAATGATACTGTAGGTGGATGGTTATGAAGAAGCTGTTTTTGTTGGTGCTGGTGTTGAAATAAAACACAGTTTTGATATGAAAAATATGTGGTCTGAGAAGAAGTCTGTAAGCGAGACCCGGAAAGAGCTAACTCTCACAATATCTAAAAGGGCATCTGTCAGCAGATTTGTACCGTCTGAGGCTACTTTCACACTAGCGTTCGGGCGGATCCGTTCTGAACGGATCCGCCCATAATAATGCAGACGGAGGCTCCGTTCAGAACGGATCCGTCTGCATTATATTAGCTAAAAAAAGCTAAGTGTGAAAATAGCCTGGGACGGATCCGTCCAGACTTTCAATGTAAAGTCAATGGGGGACGGATCCGCTTGAAGATTGAGCCACATTGTGGCATCTTCAAACGGATCCGTCCCCATTGACTTACATTGTAAGTCTGGACGGATCCGCACGCCTCCGCACGGCCAGGCGGACACCCGAACGCTGCAAGCAGCGTTCAGCTGTCCGCCTGTCCGTGCGGAGGCGAGCGGAGCGGAGGCTGAACGCCGCCAGACTGATGCAGTCTGAGCGGATCCGCCTCCATTCAGACTGCATCAGGGCTGGACGGCTGCGTTCGGGTCCGCTCGTGAGCTCCTTCAAACGGAGCTCACGAACGGAAACCCGAACGCTAGTGTGAAAGCAGCCTGACCTGTTGAATGTGCAATGGGCAGCTGAAGCCATCTGTAGTAGATGTAGTAGATGTTCATATGTGTCCGCATTGCTGAGAAAAATGTTTTAATATATGCAAATTGTCCTCTAGAACAATGGGAGCATTACCATTACATCTAGAGGCTCTGTTCTCTCTGAAATTGCTGCACCCTCTGCACTTTAATTGATAGGACTAGGTGTGATGATTAGAGATGAGTGAATTTAAACAAAAATTGATTTAGCCGGTTCGCCAAATTTTTCTAAGAAAATTAGTTTGATCTGAATTTATTTGCGGCGAATCGCGTTAGAAAACTGCTATTTCCTGGCTGCAGAGAGTCTTTATAGTGGTGTAGCACACTGTGCCTTGCAGTAAAATGCATAGGAAGTCTGCTGTGGTAATGAAATAATATTTTGAGTCAGTATGACATGCAGATGAAAGGTGTCACTCTTAGAATCACTGCACACTTCACTTATTTGGGTGGTCACAGGGCCAAAACTGAACAAAAAATTCAAGTATGTCTTACAGGTCGATGTTAGCGCCAAGAAGAAGTCATCAGCTGATTCCACATATATGTCTACAGAACCTGTTCTATTAAACGTTTATATAAGTAGAGCCCCCCAACAGAGGGGAGAGGATATCAGCAGTAAGTTTGTGTTGACATCACTGATTATTTTGCCCTTCCTCCGATCCATCAGAACAATAACCCCCTAAAAATGGATCCTGTCTGTTGAGCATCTGCCTTCACTCAGTCAGAATTTGGTCAGTAATCCATCAGTATTGCTAATGCCCAAAAAAAAGTAGTGGATCCAAAACAGAGCTGACACTTGAATGTCTTTTGTGTTTTGTGCCCAGTCCTGCTTTTGGCTACCAAATCACAAGCCAATTCTGATGAGACCATACAGGCCTTACAGCTGCTACACAGTTGTCTGTCTAATTTTTCCTTCCTTCTGACAGATCAGAAGAAGGGTCAAATAAATGATGATGTCAGCCAGGCGGACAGGCAAAATAGTGGCCTAGTCATGAAGTAGGGAGGGTGGGAACAGCATGAGAAATCCACAGAGTAGCCCTAGGACATAGTGGTGAGGTGGAAGCAGCATGAGGAGGCCACAGAGTAGCCCAATGACAGTGTGGATGTGGCGTCAGCATCAGAAGGCCACAGAGCGGCACAAAAACAGAGTGTGGAGGTGGTGGCGGCATTAGGAGGCCTCAGAGTGGCACAATGACAGTGTGGATGTGGCGTCAGCTTTAGGAGGCCACAGAGCGGCACAATAACAGAGTGTGGAGGTGGCGGCACCATCAGGAGAGCAAAGAGTGGCAAGGTGACATAGTTTGGAGGTAGAAGCAGCATCAGGAGGCTACGGAGTGGCAAGGTGACAGTGTGAAGGTGGCAGCAGCATCAGGAGAGCAAAGAGTGGCAAGGTGACATAGTGTGGAGGTGGAAGCAGCATCAGGAGGCCATGGAGTAGCAAGGTGACATAGTGTGTAGGTGGCAGCAGCATCGGGAGACCACAGAGTGGCAAGGTGATATAGTGTGGAGGTGGCAGCCGCTGAGGATGGTGGGTAAAAGAAGGGGCACTAGGCATCAGTCGTGTGGCATCAGGCGGATGGCAGTTTCAGAATAGTAGTTGAGGCAGGTAGCCAGAAGAAACCAGTCTCTTTTGTCAAACCGTTGGTGTGGCACCATGGATGATGTAGTCTGATGCATCAGGCATTGGTGGGTGAAAATCCTGGCTGATCCATGCCTGATTTACCTTGTGGCCCAATGACAGTATGGAGGTAGAGGCAGCATCAGGAGGCCACAGAGAGGCACAATTACAGAGTGTGGAGGTAGCAGTAACAGCAGCATCAGGAGGAGGCCACAGAGTGGCACAATAACAGTGTGGGGGTGGCGGTACCATCAGGAGGCCACAGAGTGGCAAGGTGACATAGTGTGAAGGTGGCACCAGCATCAGGAGGCCACAGAGTGGCAAGGTAACATAGTTTGGAGTTGGCAGCAGCATCAGGAGACCACAGAGTGGCAAGGCGAAATAGTGTGGAGGTGGCAGCAGCATCAGGAGAGCAAAGAGTGGCAAGGTGACATAGTGTGGAGGTGGCAGCAGCATCAGGAGACCACAGAGTGGCAAGGTGACATAGTGTGGAGGTGGCAGCAGCATCAGGAGACCACAGAGTGACCCGGTGACAGGGTGGAGAGGTGGGAGGCAATAACAGTACTAGCTGAAGATGGTTGGTAAAAGAAGGAGCACTTGGCATCAGATGTGTGGCATCAGGCGGATGGCAGCATCAGAATAGTAGCTCAGGCAGGTAGCTAGTCTCTTTTGTCAAAGTGTTGGTGTGGCACCATGGATGTTCTAGTCCAGGAATGGCCAACCTGAGGCTCTCCAGCTGTTGCAAAACTACAACTCCCAGCATGCCAAAATTATCTACAGCTATCAGCCTACAGCAGGTCATGGTGGGAGTTGTAGTTTTACAACAGCTGGAGAGCCACAGGTTGGCCATGCCTGTTCTAGTCTAATGCATCAGGCATTGCTGAGTGGAAATCCTAGCTGATCCATGCCTGATTCATCTTGACAAAGGTCAGTCTCTCCACATTTTGGGTGGACAGGTGAGTTCTTCTTGGGGTAACTATGGCCCCCGCCGCACTAAACACTCGCTCTGATGCCACATTACTGGCCAAGCAGGACAGCTTTTCCAGGGCAAACTCGGCCAGTTGTGGCCACAAATACAGTTTGGCTGCCCAGTAGTCCAGTGGATCTTCAATGTGGAGTGGCAGGGTACTGTCCAAGTATGCCACCTCCTGCTGGTTCAGATTCTGCTCCAGGTCTAGATGCTGCTGCTGGTGAGTAGTTTCTTCACTAGGCGGGTGAAGAAAGCTTATTATCAGTGACTCTAGACTCAGGCTGCGGCTGATGGAGCTTGTACTGCTCCTGCCACCACACTCCTCCCCAGCAGCCATGGCAGTGGAATGAGAGTACAGAGGGTCCCCCTGGTCAGACCTGCGAGAGGATGGACGATGGTGCAGATAGGCAGCTGCCAACTGACTACACGGGATGTCTCTATAGCAGTAGTTCAGTTTGTTCTCCCTTTCAGCGGGTGTAAAAAAGGCCCCCATTTTGGACCGGTAGCGACAGTCCAATAAGGTGGAGAGCCAGAAGTCATCCCTCTGCCAAATATTGACAATTCGGCAGTCATTACACAAGCAAGTGAGCTTGCATTGGGCCATTTGTGCAAGTGACTCAGAGGGACTCCCTGCCTCCATCTACACTGCATACTGCCAAGGTGTGTCTGAGTCCTCTGCCTCATCTTCCTCATCGCCCTGTAGCTCCTCTGGCTGGTCCTGCTCCTCCTCTCTTGTCACTTGTGTAGAAAACCCCAGGGCAGGCTGGACCACCACATCGGAGCCACAGTTCTCCCAGGCCACTTTATGACGCTGCATATGTTCACGCAGGACCGTGATGCCAGCATTGGCACCCTGTCCACGCTTCACCTTCTGCCCACAGATTCTACATATGGCCATGTTCACCTCCTCCAGCGGCTTAACAAAAAACTACCACACCACCGAGCAGTTGATTTTACCCCCAACATTACGCACTGACTGACTGCTACTGCTGCTACCTCGGTGAACCCATCCACTGCTACTTCCCGGGCAGGTAGGCTCCTGCACGTTTGGCTAGCAACCTCCCACTGCTGCCACCCTGCTCCCAGCTCCCAAGCACGATCAGCTACATCATCATCATCATCGAGTACCGTCTTCACGTCACTCATGTCCTCCTCAATCGTCTCTGGGTCAGGAGCCTGACCGCTCGCAACACCAGCTCCCATGCCACTCTCCTCATCACTACTTGCCCACCTAGTAGAGGAAGTAGCGGATGTCTCCTCCACATCTTGGCTTGCCAGTAGCTGCTGACTGTGTTCTAGTAGCTTGTCCTCACTGTATAGTGGAGCTGAGCCCACAGCATACCATACTTCTCTGGCTGAGGGAACAGAAAAAGACAGAGGCAGGTTGAGGACAGGTGAGGGCACAGGGCCTGCTCCCGGGCCATGCCAACTAAGGATTGTGTCTGACGAACCCATCGACTCTTGCCTGGGGGTGTCTGATGTCACTTGCGACACAGTCGAAGATCGAGTCAACCATTCAAGAACCTCTGGGTTGTTGGTCAAGACACAACTGCTAGCTGACACTGAGAGCTCAGGCCTCTCAAAGTGACCCAGGCTGCCATGGCCCCTTACTCTGCTGCGACCTGTGCCTGCGCCAGAAACAATTAGGCCTCTGCCACTCCCCTGTGCAGGGTCTGGCACTTCTCTGTCTGACATACAGTTAGATCAAATAAATAAATAAAGAGGAAATTAAAACACCCCAAAAAAGTCTGTAATTTTCTCACTTCACCATACAACGGCTAATATTCCCTTTTTACCACTAATACACAAAAAAGGGCTTTAGAACTACTAACTGCACTGCTGAACGGCAGATATATTTTTATTTTTTCCACTTATACACTCCATAAAAGCGCTTTAGAACATATAACTGCAACGTTGAAACAGCAAATATATTTTTATTTTGCCACTATTACACGACAAAAAGGGCTTTAGAACATATAACTGCATGCTGAACGGCAAATATATTTTTCTTTTGCCAGTAATACGGGCAAAAGGGCTGCAATTTTTGCACTTCACCACACAATGGCTAATAAGCCCTTTTTTCCCACTAATAGAAGCCAAAAAATGCTTTAGAAAATATAACTGCACCACACTGGTGTTCTACCCCACAGACCAATCGGCTGGTGTTTTAGTAGGGACCTGTTGAGGAAGTTGGAGCACTATTATTGTCTTTTGGGGACAAAAAAAAAAAAAAAAAAAAAGTTTAAGGGGAGTTTTATTGTACCTGTTAAGACGTTGCAACCATGGCAGTTCAGACCAGAAGTGTTGGAGCTGGGTTCGCATACTATGCAGTAGGGGAGTACCCTCCTAGACTTATTATCCCTGAGTGGCTATATATGATAAATATGTATAAAAAGTATAGGTATGGCAGGGACAATTAGGTTCTTAAGCTGAAATGTCAGAGGGGTTAAGGACAACAACAAAAGAAGGGCTATAATGGATAATATAAAACAGTATCACCCATTAATATGTTGTCTACAGGAGACACATTTATTGGACGACCAAACCTCATTACTTAGTCCTCGTTGGACGGGACACGCTTCCATGCTACTTACTCTACATATCTGTCACGGTGGAGAGTGGGGAAAACCCCCCACCATGCAATAGCTGATGCTGCAATGCCAGATAGCAGGGAACAGGGAGCAGGTCACCTCCTAATGTAACCCTAAACACTCTCCCTGGACTCCTAGCGCATGAGCCGCCTCATAAGGTAAGGGGGCTCATACTCACCAACCTAGGACCCTGCTATCCCTGCTTCACCCTAGGCCTGATGACAGGGCAGAGAATGCCTGTGCATCCACGACACGGATGACAGGCGTCTCCAGAGGCCCAGTAGCTGACAGGATGCAAGGCTATGGGGGAAGCCGTACGGCAGGTAAGTCACAAAGCAAAATAACAATGTTATCTACTCTTACCTGCCGCAGCCAAGATGGAAAGAGGCTCCGGGCTGGAAAACCCACGGTCTTGCCTTTGCTTAACCCCTCCGGGTAAGCATGCCTCTTCCGGAGCCGTCACACACCACAATCAAACCTCTCAGACAAAACCCACACCACAACTACATACACCAGGGGAGGAATGACAAACACACCGGAGGGGACAACAGACACAGCAAGGGAAACAGAATAATAAATAAGGGTGACTCACACAGACAGGATCACAAACAGCCCAGGAGCAGAGCTCCACACCAAGCTGAGCCAAATCCAAACTGAACCTTCAGACCAGGGGTCGAGTGGAGGGGGAACGCATGGGAACGGCGTTCCTGCACTTTTTTCATGGCAGGAACGCCGTTCCCTTTCAGCCTCAAGCCAGGAGAACACGGCTGAATCAGATTCACAGGGGGAGACGGAGCGCACTGTGCAGGGCAGGTTAAGGAAGGAGGGGCGGCTTCAGTTGAGAGGAAGCTGTCTGTGCGGTGCCGCTGCCTGCGACTCCTCTCATGGCGCCCTGCCCCCTAATGACATCATCTCCTTCACTACAAGATCATTTAGAATGTCTTTTAGAAAAGTTTGTCCTGGGATTCGAACTCACGACCTCTACACATCAGAGGAAGGCATTTACCCTCACAGCCATGAAAGCCGTCTAGGTAAATGTTTAAAAAAAAAAATATAAGACTTCTAATTATACCTAGTGTACTGATATCTAGTGTACAACCATACACATGACAGCTGCCCACTGTGTATGGATGTAGCAGGGCTGGGTGTGTTGGGGCAGCTGTCATGTGTATGGTTGTACACTAGGTATCAGTACACTAGGTATAAGTAGAAGTCTTAGTTTTTTTTTTTTAAGCAACTACCTCAACAGATTTTATGGCTGTGAGGGTAAATGCCTTGCCTGTAATGTGTAGAGGTCATGAGTTCGAATCCCAGGACAAACTTTTCTAAAAGTGTTTTTTTTTTTTATAAGACTTCTACTGATACCTAGTTTACTGATACCAAGTGTACAACCATACACATGACAGCTGCCCACTGTGTATGGATGTAGCAGAGCTGGGTGTATTGGGGCAGCTGTCATGTGTATGGTTGTACACTAGGTATCAGTACACTAGGTATAAGTAGAAGTCTTAGTTTTTTTTTTTTAAGCAACTACCTCAACAGCTTTTATGGCTGTGAGGGTAAATGCCTTGCCTGTAATGTGTAGAGGTCATGAGTTCGAATCCCAGGACAAACTAAAAGTGTTTTTTTTTCTTTTTCTGATACTTCTACTGATACCTTGTGTACTGATACCTAGTGTACAACCATACACATGACAGCTGCCCCAACACACCCAGCTCTGCTACATCCATACACAGTGGGCAAAGTTACCTACAGTAGAAGTCTTATATATATTTTTTTTTAAGTAGCAAGCTAGACAGCTTTCATAGCTGTGAGGGCATATGCCTTGCTTCTGCTGTGTAGAGGTCATGAGATCGAATCCCAGGACAAACTTTTCTAAAAGTGCTATTTTTTTAATTTATTTTTTAGTCCGCAGCGACACAAATTACAGCATGCTAGATTTTCTGTGCTTTTTTATTTTTTGGAGGGGGGGGGGGGGGGGTTGCAGTGGATCTTGGGTGAGTTCCCACACTTTTTTTCCCAGGACTTGACCCCTGCTTCAGACTCCAACACACCAACATATAAGGAGGCCTGAGGTCACACCCACATAGAGACACACCCAATGTTCACACACACAGAAGGGAATAAACCCTTCCAACACCAGTGGAAGGGAAGACAGCAACTAAAAGGGGAAGTGCATACAACTCAAACCCTGTGGACACCAAACAGGGAATGTGCACACATATAAACACGTTGCCAGAGGCAACCACATGCATTGACAGTGAGCCGCCTAGCAACAAGCTCAGGCTGCAACACTGCCAACAACACCACGTTGCCAGTGGCAACCGCACGTGAGACTACCAACTAACAGCCCTCACCTGTGGTAAACAACCAACCTGGCCGCTGGCAACCGCATGTGGCTCTAAGAGTCACGACCATATCCAAGGGTCGTGACAATATCCGAGGGGAGTAAGCATCCTTGTTCATTAAAATATTCCATTTACATGTGTATCTCATAAAATAGATAAGGAGGGCAGATTTATATGTCTACAATATTTACTATCAGACCATAATAGGTATATATGTACTGCCACCATATTCTCCAAGGATGATAAGAACTTTTCTAGATTTTATAATGGAACTACCGGCTGTCCCAGTTATCCTCATGGGAGATTTCAATAATGTTATATACACTGGCATGGATAGAATGAGTGTGGGTTCTCAGCCTATAGTAGGTGGGGTTACTTCATTTGGAAAATTGATCCAGGAGGTCTTCCTACTGGATTACTGGAGAATGAATCATCCGCAAACTAAAGAATACTCATTCTACTCTAGTAATTATAAATCCTTGTCAAGGATAGATTTGAGAAAATATGGGGAACCTTATCCAAAATGTGGAATACTTACCACGCAGAATTTTGTATCATTCTCCAGTGATGGCTGTGGCTGATTTACTGCCCCCACAACAGAGGGGCAATAGGGTGTGGAAATGTAATCCATATTTGCTGGCTGGCTGAATGTACTGCCGGATGTCGGTGGAATTGGGGAGAAACTGAAGGAATTTTTTTTCATATAATGGCCCATCGGCTTCTGAGAAATGATGAAAGCCTTTTTAAGAGGGTTATTAATAGCTGACATCAACAAAAAGAAAAATGAATCCAGGATTACAGTGCAGAAGCTGATAACGGAGGTAGAGACGGCAGAGGCGGAGTATATTGTTACTCCTGATGGGTTGCAGGAAAGGAAATTGCAAGAGGCACTATTATTCTATTATTAGGTGCACAAAATACAAGTTTGTTTCAAAAACAGATTTGTTACGAAGAAGGGGAAAAAGCAGACAAATTGCTGGCAATGATTTCTAAAGTTCAACAGCAAACAAATTACATAGCTGTCCTTAAAAACAAGGAGGGGCATATTCATACGTCGCCAGAGCACATAATCAAAATCCTTTACTCATTTTATTCCTCTTTATATCAGGTTAATATGAATACATCTAATGAGAAGCTGAAGGGGTTCCTTCAACCACTGCACATGAATACCCTATCTGAAGAACATGCTAGATGGCCCTATTACGGTAAAGGAGACGGATACAGCCTTGAGTGACATGTCTAATAATAAAGCCCCAGGGAAAGATGGGATACCAGTGGAAATATATAAAACGTATACTTACATAATCCTGCCTCAGCTATTAGAAGTATGTAATGAAGCTAAGCAACTGGGTGCATTACCGCCGTCTATGAATGAGGCCATAATTGTGTTAATACAGAAACCGGGTAAAGATGTTTTGGAAGCAGACTCATATAGGCCCATATCTTCACTTACAGTAGATGTGAAGATATTAGCAAAAGTGCTGGCGAATAGGTTAAATATGGTAATACCGTCTCTCATACATACTGATCAGGCAGGATTTATGCCGAACATGTCTACAGTGGTGAATATTAGACGACTGTATTTAAATATTCAGGCGGGCCAGGTTCACACCTCGGATGCGGCGTTCGCATCTCTTGATGTGGCCAAAGCATTCGACGGTGTGGAATGGCGCTACCTTTGGTCTGTTCTTAAGAAACTGGGTTTTGGGCCTGAGTTTGTAAAATGGATACGACTATTATATGCTAGTCCTAAGGCATCGGTGAGAGTAAATGGTAGCCTCTTGGACTCGTTTCAAACTTATAGGGGTACGAGACAGGGGTGTCCACTGTAGCCGCTATTATTTGCAATAGCAGTGGAACCCTTAGCAGAAGCTCTGAGAACTGTGGGCTCAGTGAAGGGTTTTCATTACGGGAATCTCACTGAGTAGGTCGCTTTTTATGCGGATGATTTACTTTTATTTCTAGAAAAATAGGAGACGTTTCTTCCAGCAGCTATTAAGGTCATAAATGAGTTTGGTCAGCTGTCTGGACTGACTATAAATTGGTAAAAATCTGTTGTAATGCCTTTGTCTACTGCGGGAAACTTAACCCCGGTGGAAGTAAGGGATCTTAAGGTTGTTACATTATTTAAATACTTGGGGATGGTAATATCTGCAGATCCAGGAGAATTTGAGGAATTGAATCTGACACCATTACTTTATAGGTTTAGAGGTAATGTAGAGGCGTGGGTCAAACTCCCCCTTACTGTGATTGGCAGAGCCAATCTCATCAAAATTATTCTTATGCCCCAATTGTTGTATCTTATTCATAATGCACCAATTTGGATTCCGCTTAGGGTCTTCTGTAAGGTTAATGCGATCTTTAGAGACCTTAGAAAAAAGGTATCCCGTGCATAAAATTAACTACCTTACAGAGACCAAAAAAATCAAGGAGGGTTAGCCATACCTGACCCTTTGGTTTATTATATAGCGGCTTGTAACGGATCTCCTGGCACCCCGACCGGGTACCTATGTTGATAGATGCTCCTAGTGCTTTCCAAGGACTCCAAGCATTCCACTTGACACCGTACGCACTGCAGACCCCACAAACCGCCGCAGCTTGGTTGGGGTCTCACCGTCCTCCACCCACACTGCACCCAAGACCTTCAGCTTCCAGTGGGTGAACCTCTCCTACATCCAGAGAGCAGGAACCATGAACAAGCTCTTACAAGAGCTTATACTCAGGGGAGTATTGTGATATAGCAATCCCCAAGAGTGTAGTTATCCCATTCCCCAAACATGAGCCAAAACTTCATGAAGGTATAAAAGCAGCAACCCTTTATTGAGGGCTACCCGCCCGTATTTATGCAGGTCCCTATCTGGTGGACACGCCCCTAGGGGACCAGAAGGAAGACTGTGACACAGGACAGATATGTAGCATTCAGGATACACAGACACAATACATCCCCACAATGCATCATGGTTTCCTGCCCTGGAGACACCCGAGGAACAACTCAATTATCTCTCAGGACAAAGGGAAATCGCCTATACACATGTGGAGACAACAGGACAGAAATCACCATTTAAACATACAAAGTCACACCCTTACAGTAAACACAGACATTTAACATATCCCCAGATAGCTCAAGTCTGAGTGCATATTATTAGGTGAATGGCACTGAGACTACACGAATACAATAAAATTAGCTTATCTGGGTTACCCTCACATAACATAAAATAGAATTCCAAAGACAGATTTAAGCTGTGCGGCCGGTCTGTCTTCTCCTTTACTATGGGCCATAATCCTGAGGCAAGAGGCTGGTAAACAGGCCCCTCCAAAACCCAGTGGCGAGGTTGGTTTTGCCACACGGCTCAACTACAGCACCTCAGAATACGGCAGGGAAAATAGTGAAACATCTTAATGGTAGACAATATTTACTGTCTGTCCTAGAAGATGGCACTTTTCACAGTCAGAGCCACAGATATAGGATATTAGGTATTGGAGACCTGACTGAGGAAGTTTGGGAGGAAGTAATGGAGAATTTCCCAATACTAGCGGTGTGTGAAGCACAAAGAGTGTCACAGCTTTACCTGATGCATAGGGTATACAGGACCCCAGTATTATAAAAAAAAAAAAGATGGGATACAGAATAGAGAATAAGTGCCCAAGGTGTAATGGACATTCTGCAGACCTAATTCACTTAATGTGGAACTGTCCCAAACTTAGGAGATATTCAACAGAACTTGTAGACCTGATAAATGGTATATTTCAATCAAGTATAGAAATTACATCATTAACGTGTATTCTGGGAAGTATTAAAGTATTGGCAGGTATAGCAAAAAAAAAAGAAACCTCCCATTATGCGCATTTTATATCAGGCAAGGAAAAGTATTGCTTACCACTGGATAGACGCTCAACCCCCAACATAGCAGGAATTAATAGATAGAGTGCATACTTTGGTAAAGTTGGAAAGATATGTTTATCAGAAGAGAGGTTCTATTTAAAAGTTTGAGGTTATATGGTTCTCATGGCTAAAATACTACAATATTATGTAGGAGTGTATCAATATGGTAAATCAATAAGGACATAAATATGACTAGTTAGTGAAGAAAGGAGGGACGACTGATAATTATATGTCCGATATGAGAAATATGGTCATAAGAGATCGGATAAAGTCATACTATAGAAAAGTGACTGTTTGAGATGTGCGTAGGGAGGTGTATGGTTGATGAATGGTGTTGCGAGCCCTAACACGGACTGCATATGCTGGACTCTACACGGTTGCTGGACTACAATGGGAAGGGAGGAAATAGGGAATGTTAATGTACTATTTACTGTTTTGTAAAAAACTTTAATAAAAATGATCTGATTTAAAAAAAAGATATATCGCCATGTGTAGCTGGCTTCACTTAAGATTTTGAATATTTATATGAAAATATTCTGTAGTTGCAGATATGGTAAAGTATTTAAGAATAAAATTCATAACAATAATTGATTCTCTTTGTATGGAGGATTCATTCACGACGATGCGTGCTTTGGCCGCAACTAGCACCCCATTGATTGAGCCTAATGTATATTGTACTGTGACTTTTATATAGAGAAGATGGATACCAGACAGCAATGCCCCAACTTCCAAGAACTGAAAAAGCCTTTCAATAAGTCTGCTCCAAAATATAACCACTAAAACCTAGTATGTGTAACAACAAGTAACTAATATAATATCTGAACATGGGAAGATGCCGACGCACCATTGTATGGCCTCTTGCAAAGGATATGACAGTTCCATTAGACTCAACAAGTCAGCTCATATTGATAAATTTTACCACATCACCCATGTTAGGCTACTTTCACACTGGCGTTTTTGCTTTCCGTTTGTGAAATCTGTTCAGGGCTCTCACAAGCGGTCCAAAACGGATCCGTTTTGCCCTAATGCATTCTGAAAGGAAAAGGATCCGCTCAGAATGCATCATTTTTCCATTCCGCTTTGGAGACGGACACCAAAATGCTGCCTGCCTGCAGCGTTTTGGTGTCCGTCTGACGAAACTGAGCCAAATGGATCCGTCCTGGCACACAATGTAAGTCAATGGGGACGGATCTGTTTTCTATGACACAATCTGGCACAATAGAAAACGGACTTTCAATGGTGTTCAAGACGGATCCGTCTTGGCTATGTTACAGATAATACAAACAGATCCGTTCTGAACGGATGCATGCGGTTGTATTATCTGAACGGATCCATCCATGACTGATCCGCACAAAACGCGAGTGTAAAAGTAGCCTTATTCTTACAAATCCAATATTCTCTTCTTCCACTTTTGCCACTGCAAGGGAAGGGGGGCAGTTGGGAGGCCCTAGAAGTGGAATTACCTATAGGCACAATTGGTATTGATGGCAGCCCCTTTAAAGGGCATTGTACACTCATATGTACCCAAGGAGTAGTCATATGTGACTAGGACTAGGAGATTAGGAGAGACACAACTGGAAAGCTGTAGAGAGTGCGGGATGACACTAAGTTTATGGCATTCAGTTTTAGCCACAATTAAAGGAGTTATCCCATGAATAATGTAAAAAATGAAAATGAGATATCATATAGTCCAGGAAAATTTATTTCTAACAAAGCTAAAATCAGCCCTGTACCTCCTATGGATCCTGAGATCTCCCCATTCATTGCTCTGCTAGATTTATATCAAGCTGACAGCTCAGGGGGAGTGTCTTTTCTGCTGCAGCTCAGGGGGCGTGTCTCAGCTCTCCCTATCACAGCTTAGGGGAGTGTCTTTTTTGCTGCAGCTAAGGGGGCGTTTCTCAGCTCTCCCTATCACAGCTCAGGAGGCAGTTGAAGGATGAAACTGAGCATGTGCGGCCTTCTCATTGAGCATGTCAAAGAAATAACAAATTAAGTGGCACTATGCAGATATATTTTATTGAATAACTCAGTAGCTATACAACATTTTTAATTACATACAATTACAAAAGTATTCAGATCCAGGTGCTGGTTTGAAAACTAGAATATTTTTTGTGGGACAACCCCATTAAGGCTACTTTCACACTAGCATTTTTGAGAATAGGCAGGGTTCAGCAAAAACTCTTCTGTTACTGATAATACAACCATCTGCATCTGTTATGAATGGATCCAGTTGTATTATCTTTAACATAGCTAAGACGGATCTGTCATAGATGCCATTGAAAGTCAATGGGGGGCGGATTCGTTTTCTATTGTGTCTTGTTCCACATTCCATGATGGAAAGCAAACCGCAGCATGCTGCGGTTTGCTCTCCGGCATGAGAACGGAACGGAATGCATTTTGGAGCATTCCATTCTGATCAGTTACGTTTTGTCCCCTTTTACAATGAATAGGGACAAAACGGAAGCATTTTTTTCTGATATTGAGACCCTATAACGGATCTCAATACCGGAAAATATTAACGCTAGTGTAAAATTTGCCTAATTTGCAAATAAGAACAGCTATCAGGGGGACCATCCCTATTAAATTAGGCATAAGTATCGTCCCCATTTTGTTTTAGTTTTTTCCTCCCCACGGTCCAATAGCCATAACTTTTTAAATTTTCCATTTCCATTTTTTTGTGGTATAAGTTGTATTGTTTAAGGGCACCATTAAATTTACCATTTCTGTTATTGGAAAAGGGAACAAAATAATTTGTGGGGTTAAAAAAAAAAACTATTTCACCAATTTTGGGGGGGTTTTGACATAATGGCGTTCACTGTGCTAAAAATGACATGACTTTCTTATTCTGCGGCTCAACATGAATACAGCAACAAACTTATTTAGTTTTCTTTTGTTTAACTACTTAAAAAAAAAAAAACCTTTGCAAAAATCTACATTTTCTTTGCATCACCATTTTCTCACAGCCATAACTTTTTTATATTTCCATCCACAGAGCTGTATAAGGGCTGTTTGCAGGACAAACTGTAATTTTTATTGGTACCATTTTTGTGGTATGAACAACTTTCTGATTACTGTTATTCAATTTTTTTTCAGGGGGAAAGGTGACAAAAAAATGGCAAATCAAGTGTTTTTCTTATTATTGTAGTGAACGATGGGGCGTAACGGCATGATGTGAGGACGTGCTGTGCTCCCGCCCCTCCCCCTCCCCCGCACCTTGGCCGCGGTGTGTGAGCGCTAGCAGCTGGAAGCGTGTATGGCCTGAGGAAGCCGGCTTGTCAGCTGGGAGTTGCCGCAAGGGGGAATGTGAAGAGAGGCTCCTGCTCCTGCTCTGAAAACTTCGGCCGTCTGCCCTGGAACGTGGAGAGTGAAGGGGGTGTCGCTTCGTGCAGGAGGTAGTCGGACGAGGTCTGATGTGATGGTGGGACCCCAGATGGCGTTGCAGCAAGGGACAGCGTCCTACTGATTTTCTACCGCCCGAGGTCTGGTGTTGGTTCCCCCTCCCCCCGCCTCCCTAGAGGTGAGCAGTCGCTTCGGCTGAGAACTCCCTTGGTGATGGCTGGAGAGGGGTGAGAAGGAAAAAAGAAAAAAAGAAAGAAATAGAAGAAAAAGGCAAGTGGGGAAGTGAAGTGAATTGGCAGGTATTGTCTAATGATATGTTTAAACTGGAGCACCTGGGTATAGAGATTGCTGAGAAAAATGGACAGTACAGTTGGTGCCCTCCTTTAGAATTAAAGATTTACACCTGCAAACTTCTCCCTTCCTGAATTATCATATGACTATTACTGGTCCCCACCCTAATGATTTGTCTAAATTGGAGTGCCTGGGTTCAGAGAATATTGAAAAATAGGACTACCACTTCTCCCCTTTAATGGTATGTTTGAACCGGGATACTGCAGATATCACTGAAAAAGTAGGACAACGAAGGACGCTAGAATCGGAGCTTCTCTTTAAGTTACTAAAAGTATATACTGGTAGACTCCTCTTTTTCTGAATCATCTTACGGAACTATTACTGCTCCCCTCTATTGATTTGTTTAAATCGGAGTACCTGGGCACAGAGAGCGTTGAAAATAGGAAAATAAAGGACATTAGAGCCGGAGTTTCCCTTTAAAGTGGTTAAGAATAAACTCCTGCAAGTTTTTTCCCTCCTGAACTATTTTACAGGACTATTATGGTTCCCCAACAAGCTGGGAAAGAAGAAGGAAGAAGAAGGAAAGGGAGAGAGGAACAGGAAAGTATATATATATAACTAACTGAACCGCTCATTACACCTGCCCTAGTGGTAGGATTGGATTGTCCGTTAGACATATATAGAACCGGACAAACCATTGACTATATCCATACTTTGGGAGAGTGCACTGTTTTTTTTTTGTGTTTTTTTGTTTTTTTGTTTTTTTGTTTATATATATATGTAACCAGAAGAAACCTGGACTGTATGGTGCTTTTTCTTTTGTATGAACAGCCATATTTAAGTCTTTCTTGGGGAGGAAAGTAGTGTTCGTCGGTCACATAAGTGAACTGAGAGATCAAGATATTGGACGATACTGTGTATTCTCCCTCCACTTTAGCAACCTATGTTTAAGTGTTTGGTGCTGATTTCTCCTTTTTTTTTTTTTTTAACTGTGTAAAATTGCCCTTAGAGTCTGCTGGGGGGAGTGGGAGTGGCAGTCATGCCCCCAAAGGGAACAAACCGAAGATCGGTTGGTGCCTCCTCGCCGGGGGGAGGAAAGGGTAATAGTATTACAACAAGTATGGAGAAATACCTTAGATCGCCCCCAAAAATAAAGAGCTCTCTCCGGGGCAATAAGGAAACTCAAAAAGATATTGGAGAGGTGGCGGCCGCTGAGGAACATAGGGGGGTGGGGATGGCGGAAAGAATTAATCTGGTAGATAACAAACTTGAAGAAATCTTAGGCGCTGTACAAAAAACAAACCATAGTCTAGAGGAGTTGTCCCTAAAGATCGCCTCAGTCCAGGTGGACCTCTCCTTCATAAAGGAGGATATGAATAAAGTTAGGGAGAAAGTGAAAGAGCTGCAGATATCCTCTGGAATGATGAAAAAGGATTTAGAGGGACTAAAAAAAAGAGTTGATGGGATAGATGATGAGAAAAATACCCTTCTGGAGAGAATTACTATAATGGAAGATAGGTCCAGGAGATCAAATATCAGAATAGTGGGATTCCCAGAGGGAGTGGAAGGAGAGGACACAACGGGCTTTATACAACAATGGCTGCAGGATAGTTTTAAAGAGAATGTCCTATCTCAATGGTTCTCAGTGGAAAGAGCTCATAGAATACCAGGGAGACCCCCGGTAAAAGGGGGCCTACCAAGGGCAATCTTGGCTAAAATACAAAGCGTTAAGGACAGAGATGTAATAATGAGAACCAAAAGAAAGATGCAGACAATTGAGTTTAATGGAAATAACATAGCGATATATCCAGACTTTTCTAGAGCCACTCAGACGAAAAGGCGTGAGTTTAAAGAAGTGAAGAAGAGACTTGCAGAAGCTCAGATACAATACTCCCTGCTGTACCCCACTAAGCTTCGTATAATATATCGCGATCAGGTCAGGTTTTTCGTCTCTCCAGAAGAGGTAGTGGACTGGTTAGACGCTAAAGGAATAGGAATATGAAGGCACCATATCGGCCCGGGGGAGTATGGGGGTAGGGGTGGGAAGAGGCTGAATGTAAGAGGTGGGGGAAATGTTTGATTTCTACCGACCAGATAGGGGGGGGGTTGGAAAAAGGGGAAGGGGAAGAATGGTTGTCTTGGGAGGTCTAGCAGGGTATAAAAAAAAAAAAAAAAAAAAAAAGCAACAGATTTGAATGAGTAGTATTATGACATGGAATGTACGGGGGCTCGGAGATAGGGTCAAAAGGGTAATGGTTTTTGATAATGTTACCAGACATCTCCCGGCTATAGTTGGATTAATGGAGACGCATAGCACAAAAGATAAGATAAATTTTTTAAACAAGAAATGGGCCCGGTATCAATATCATTCATGTTTTTCTACATACTCATCTGGAGTTAGTGTATACATTCATCACATGGTAGATTACCTCCCATTTGACGAGAAAATAGATGATAGGGGTAGATATGTATTCCTTCATTGTCAATGGAATGGGATTGTGTGTATTTTGGCTTTTGTGTATATACCCCCCCCTTTTTCTTTAACGGTCATCCATAGACTAGTGGAGTATGCAGACTCAAGAGGCAAGTGTCCCATAGTAATAATGGGGGATCTTAACAATGTTATGAATAACGAATTGGATAGATACTCTGTGATCCCGAAGGACAAACAGCTGACTGGGCGACAATCAGTGCTGGGGAAAATATCGCAGGAACTATCATTAATAGACGTATGGAGATACTTATATGGTGATAAATTAGGGTTTTCCTGCTTTAGCCGGGGAAATAAAATAATGTCCAGAATAGATCTGGCACTGGTTAGTGCAGATTTAGTAAATAAGATCTCCAGCATGAGGTATGAAGCAAATAGTATCTCAGATCACTCCCCTGTTTGCCTGCGGTTTAAAACAAATCAAAGAGTAAAAAGTCGTGGGTTTCGTCTAAATCCACACTGGCTGAATCTAATTAAGGAGGAAGACGATATTAAAGTGGATATAGAGGAGTTTTGGAAATATAATCTAGGATCAGCAGGTTCAGGGTATGTCTGGGATGCTTTTAAAGCATTTCTACGTGGTATTTTGGTTAGCAAAATTAAGGGTTTGAAGAGGGGATTTGCAGAACAGGAGAGAGAACTGACAGAGAGGATAAAAAAAATAGAAGTAGAACTCATGATGAAGAAAATCCCCGAATTGATAGACCAGCTGGATCAAGCTAAAAGGGCACTGAGGAATTATCAGATGGACAAGGCACAACAAAAAGTGTTTTTTGAGGGGGAACAATATTTTAGGGAATCTGGGAAGTCAGGAAGACTTCTCTCCACACTCATACAGAATCAAAGGGCGGGAAATAGGATTGGTAGTGTTGAGAGGAGAGCTGGGGGGATGGCATCCAGCCAGAGAGAGATAGAGCGTGAATTTATTGAATATTATGGGGGCCTCTACTCCTCGGAGGGAGGGGGGGGGCTTGAAGAATTTAGAAGCTTCCTGGAGGGAGTACCGATCCCTAAACTCTCGGAAGAGGAGAGGGACTGGTTGAACGCCCCCATTGAAGTTGAGGAACTACGAGAGACATTGAAAACTATTCAGGGGAACTCCAGTCCTGGGCTGGATGGCTTCCCTTACGAGATATATAGAAGATATGGAGATGTCATTCTTCCAGTGTTAGTGCAGGTCCTAAACGAGTCAATGGACAGAGGCGAACTTCCGCCCTCCCTCTCGGAAGCGGTAATAAGTTTAATAGGTAAAAAGGGTAAGGATGAGAAAAAGGTGGATTCGTATCGCCCCATCTCTCTTCTCAACACCGATTTTAAAATATGTGCTAAATTACTTGCAAATCGCCTAGGAAAGGTTATCGCGAAGTTAATACACCCAGACCAATCAGGGTTTATACCCAAACGCCAGGCTCAGACGAATATTCGACGGACATTACTGAACATGCAGATGGTAGGGGAGGGTGCCCATTCCATCCTGTCCTTGGACGCTGAAAAAGCGTTTGACAGGGTGGAATGGGCATACCTATGGAAGGTCATGTACGAGTTTAATCTGGGAGAAAAATTTATCAAATGGGTACAGCTTTTATATAAGAACTCGAAAGTTAGGATAAAAATTAATGGAGAAATTTCAGAACCAATACCTTTGCAGAGGGGAACTCGTCAGGGGTGCCCTCTCTCCCCATTATTGTTTGCTATATTTGTGGAACCATTGGCTTGCAAAGTCCGGGTAGATGAAAAAATAAGGGGGTTTGGGGGAAATGGTGCATTGAATAAAATCTGCCTTTATGCAGATGATATTCTGTTTTTTGTGGAAGGAGGGGTACCAATGATACTGTATTTGATGGAAATAGTAAATCAGTTCGGCCTTATCTCCGGCCTTAGGGTGAACTGGACAAAGTCGGTATTACTTCCAATTGGCCAGGAAATTGGGCCAGAGGAAATCAAGGTCAAAATTCTGAAATCCACGGAGTCGTTTGAATATCTGGGCATTAAAGTTAGCTCAAGGATACAGGAGTATTTAGAACTTAACATTGAGCCTCTTCTAAAAAGAGTTAGGGAAAAAACAAGTACCTGGCAAAAATTGCTGATACGACAAGTGGACCGAATAGCGATAATAAAGATGGTCTTACTACCACAGATCCTGTATGTTATATCATCCTGCCCAGTCTGGATAGGGGATCACTTTTTCAATGCATTAGAAGGAGTGATAAATGATCTTATTTGGGGGAGAAAAAGGGTCAGACTGAAACAAAAATATTTATGGCTAGATGAGGAAGATGGCGGCCTGTCCGTCCCATGCTTTAGGGGTTATTATTTTGCATCCCAGCTTCAATGGTTAATGATGGAGGATGACAGACTGCGCCGCTTTTTGGAAGGGGAACTGAAGGGTCTCCAATATAATATCATTAGTACCTTAGAAACAGGAATGATAAAAATAAAGGGTAGGCAGTGCCCAATTAATAATATGATACACTTAATTTGGGTTAATGTTAAAAAATTATTAGGAATAAATCACTCATTAGAGATCTCCCCCATCTGGGGAAATATAAATTTGAAGGAATTTTGGAAGTTTGAAGACTTTGTATTTTGGGATAAAAAGGGTATTAGGTTTGTGCACCAGATGGTGGTGGAAGGAAGGTTGAAGACACCAGAGGAAATGGGTCTAAATATAGATAAAGATTGTCTCACATGGCTTAGATATGCTAGATTAAAACATGCTTTCGATAAAACGGAGAATAGAGAATATTTTATCACGAAACACTCAGATTTTGTTGAATTTTGTTATCAGGGAATAGGGAGTAAAGTTTCAATCTCACAGATTTATAAAAAAATAAAGAAGGGATTGGGAGTGGTGATTAGATTTAATAGTGAAAAAAAATGGACACGAGAGGTCGAACCCGCAATTTTAGATTGGCGAAGTATATATAAAAATGTTAAAAGGAGTACAATTTCCAGTGGCTTCCGACTGACGCAGTTTTTTATCCTTCATCGGACCTATGTTACCCCCATGGTATTGAGTAAGATGTACAGAACAGGAGAGGCAAAATGTTGGAAATGTGGAGAGGAAAGGGCTGATTTTGTGCATCTGATCTGGTTCTGCCCGACTGTACAGGGGTATTGGGTTAAAGTTTTTGAGGACCTTGAGAGAGAGACAGGGAGACCTGTACCTCTGGGGATCATAACGGCAGTCCTGGGTGACATTAGAATAATGGGGGGAGATAGAGAAAGCAAAAGGAAATGGGAAAAAGGGCTAATGCTGGCACGTGTTGTGTTGGCCAGAGGATGGGGAGCGGATCGCCCGCCAAGTGTGGTAGAATGGAAAAATCTATATGAAAGGGTGATGAGCTATGAGAAAGTCAGGCAGGTGAAACTAATGGGTAATTAAATGAGGAGTAAGGAGGGGGAAATATAGAAATAGAAATCTAGATATAAGTTTTAGAAAAGAGGCCATGGAAAGGAAATACTTTGAGGACACTCCCAAGACAACCAAGTGGGTGGGGGGGGGGGAGGGAGGGGAGGGCGGGTAAGGGGATAGGAGGGGGGGAAAGCTTTTTCTTTTTTTTCTTCAGGGTTACGGTATAATTAATAAAAAGGGGGAAAAGTTGCTAGGGTATGTTCTTATTGAATATGAGGATGTATATTTGTGATTTTTGTATTGACTATTTCCTATCTATGTTTTTCTGTTTTAATGAGAAGAAGAAAATGATAAATAAACTTTGAATTAAAAAAAAAAAAGTGTTTTTCTTATTTTTTTCTGTTACAGCATGCACCGCACAGGAATTTCATTTTTTTATTTTTTTTAAAGTTCAGACATTTTGGACATGGTGATACCTGATACCTGATCTTTTTATTGTTTATATATTTTTTAATGTAAAATATTAAAAGGAGCAATTTCAACTTTTAGTATTTTTTATTTTTATTTATTTTTTTAAACTTTTTATTCAATAACTATTATCCCCCTTAGGGGGGGTAGAGCCTGGGATCTTTTGATCCTTTGTCCTATTCAGCCTAATAGAGATCTATTAGGCTGAATAGGATTTTCACATGCTCCCTGCTATGCTGTGCTTTGTGCACAAAGCAGCAGGGAGCTTACCATGGCAGCTTACCATGGAGCTTACCATCCACAAGCATCCAGGCTGCCATAGTAACCGATCAGTCCCCTGCGATTTAACTGTGGGGGCTCTGATCAGAAGGCAGAGAAGGCCGCATCCCTCTGCCTCACCTAACAAGTGCCGTGACAGTATTGATCGCAGAACATGAGTGGTTAAATGACTTGGTTTGGCGGGTTTGCCGTTTCCCATGATTTATACAGCCAGCACCCGCCGCGTATGGAGTGGGATCATTGCTCCATACATTACCTCAACCACCATGATATACCGGTACCTCATGTTGATTGAAGGGGTTAAAATAATACCTCATTAAAATTTGTGGCCCCATTTTTGATAAATCAGCCAATTGTTAATTATGCCAATAAAGGCTTCAGTGCACCAAGGGGTGGGCTGTAGCCTCCCAGTGCACTGAACCCCTCATTTTGTTCCCAATGCTTGTAACCACTTGCCCCATACAAATGATCAGTGTAAGGGTCCATTCACACGTCCGTTGTTTCTTTCCTGATCTGTTCCGTTTTTTGCGGAACAGATCTGGACCAGATCTGGACCCATTCATTTTCAATGGGTCCTGAAAAAAAATAAGACATTGTGCTGTCCGATTTTTTTCAGGACCCATTGAAAATGAATGGGTCCAGATCTGATCCAGATCTGTTCCACAAAAAACGGAACAGATCAGGAAAGAAACAACGGACGTGTGAATGGACCCTAAATTGTGACCCACTGTGCCAGATTGTAGGATTTTTACTAGACACGTGTAGCATGTTATGTTGTATTTGTCTGTATTTTTTTTTAATTCTCAATGTCGCAAAGTAAATGTGGACCCGATGGGTCACATCTATGGGTGTTATATAAGTGCCTCCCACCTGATATTTACCCTAGAAACCCTATACAGGGATCATGACTCCACAATAATTTCCCTAAATAAAGTATATTAGAAAAAAAATTCCTATCCCTGTCCATACACATTAGCAAAAAATATAACAGTTACACTTTAAGTCACAGCTAATCCAGGTTGTTCAGGTAGAGACACCGGGCACAGGCAAAATCATAGCCAGAGGAACAGCTTAGGTCAGGGAAGGCCGAGTTTGTACAATCGGTTATTAGGCAAAGGTCGGGGCAGGCAGCAAGGGGTCAACATGAAAGTCAAACAGAGGTAAGGCAGCTGAGGGTCAAATCCTGTAAATACACAGAAGTTTTACATGGGACATCTGAACTGAAGATACAGTAGCACAACTTTGCAGGAACTAGCAAGCTAGAAAACCTATTGCTCAGGCACCATCCCATAGGGGAAGTTATCTAAAATAGTGAAGAGCAAGCATACAGGCTCAGACTGGCCTACGAAAGAACCAGAGGATCTTTTGGTGGGCCTATGCTCTGACAATAATGGACCCCTAGTAAAACAGGGCCCTTAAGGTCCTCTATACACATAGGTTGGGCCCTCGGAATCATATCCTCTGGTGGGTCCAAGGGACTTCAGTCCGAAACTGCAAGCATCCTTTGGC
Source organism: Bufo gargarizans (assembly GCF_014858855.1). Classification (NCBI taxonomy): domain Eukaryota; kingdom Metazoa; phylum Chordata; class Amphibia; order Anura; family Bufonidae; genus Bufo; species Bufo gargarizans. The sequence continues at coordinate 440,258,055 of NC_058082.1, read as the reverse complement.
TGAGGATTGATTTGGTAGCCTGCGCTGGTACTTTAAGAGCAAAAGAGAGCACATGTGTCTTGAGGAAGCAGAAAGAAGCAAAGAGGAAACAGTGAACCAGAGCAGATATACTGTATGCCAGTGGCGGGCACTAACAGCTGGCTAGATGGCGCTGCACGAGACATTAGTAATCTGGCTACCATTGCTGCTGAGAGCTGCGACAAACCAATTGCCACGGACCACCAGTATTAAACTTAATTTATTGCTTTTAATTGGGTTGTTGCCAGTGTCTCATAACATACAAATATTTAGTTTATATGAATTACAAGCAGATGAGAAATTAGCAGAACATCTTTTCGTAAAGGCCATTCCCAGGCCACAGAGCATACGTATTCTGAATACTGATCCCTCATTGATTTTTTTTAGCTTCTTCCCAAAGATCTACATCTTATCACTTTTAATTACTTTTTCCTTGATGTCAATGATAAGTGCATTAAAGCAAAGAGACGTTTGTGGCTCTCTGAGAGTGGTGCTTTTTTTTCTATTCCCTTGTAAGAGCCGCGTAACTTGATTTTCTGATCATCTCCTTCATAATTACAATAGGATTAGGCAGGCAGCTCCGATCAGAGTGACCGCTTCATTTAGATGTGAAGGGCTAGAACAGGAAAGGCCAAGGTTATATATAATTCAATGAAGCAGCAATCAATATGGTTCATTAGAGAGGGAAGACACAGGATAAGCTTTGTAATTTGGTTATATCTCACTGCTTGCTCAAGGGTAAAATCTTATGACACCCCACTCCCCCGATAATGTGCATCTATCATCTCCAACTGATTTGGAGTCAGTACCAATGATTGCAAACAATGCCTGTGCTGCACAATCTATTGGAACCTCACTTTATAAATCAACACTTAATATGTAGTTTGTTGCACTACAACCATCAAATTAATAAATAATAGCAAATCTGAATTTTTTTTTAATAAAATATGCTGCTCCCAAGTAAAAACAACATGAAAAAAGGATTCAGATTACAACCAGAAAGCAAAGGATGCATTGTATATGTGACTTCCAATCAGCTTTGAGAATGGTATTCCATGCTAAAAACCTACGCACAAGAAGAAGTTTTTCCCATTTTGGGGGTGTTCCGTTAGATTTCCCTACCCCGGAAGATTTCCCTACCCTTGTCACTTTTGGCCGCACCGGACATAATGTGAGGAGGTGTGCCGCGCCGCGAAGGCGCACAACGATGGGGTAGAGAAATTTCACAGCAGAGTTAGCTGGACACCGGCCGACACTGCGCATGCGCTGGGAGCCTCACCAGCAGTTAGGGTAGGGAAAAAGCACTGGCCTGTAGTTTTTCTCTTCCCTAACCGCTGGTGAAGCTTCCAACGCATGCGCAGTGTCGGCCGGTGTCCAGCTGAGAACATCCATCCGATCACTGTGCCTGCGCACTATCCCGTAATTTTTCCCTACCCTAACCGCTGGTGAGGCTCCCAGCACATGCGCAGTGTCGGCCGGTGTCCAGCTAACTCTGCGGTGAAATTTCCCTACCCCGTAGTTGTGCGCCTGTGCGACGCGGTACACCTCCTCACGTCATGTCCGGTGCGGCCGGAAGTGACAAGGGTAGGGAAATCTCACGGGGTAGGGAAATCTATAGGAACATGGGCCCAAGTGTTTGACTGTGATCTGCAAGGAGGTCTAGCAGCAGGCTAACGAAATTAAAAGAATCGTCCCACAAAACAATGTTTCTCACATAGTCAGAATAGGTCATAAGTGTGGGTCTGAGCGCTGGAATGCACACTACTGGGAATTTCCAAGTCCTATGCTCCATACACTGTCTATGTGACTTATAGTGATACTGTAGCTGAGTACAGTGCTTATCGTCACTCCATTCAAACAGAGACACAAGATGCTCATTCTTGTGATAGGTGCAGGTCCCAGGGGTAGAACTCCTAATTAAACACTTATCACCTGTGGATAGGTGAATCAGTATATGGAATCCAAATTTGACCCAAATTTTGATCGCGTTCTTTAGAATCAGAATCTTTGGTGACTCGATTCGGGATGAATTTTTGGAGAAAGACAATGAAAGAGAGATTCAGGAAGACTTGTTTTGAAACAATCATCCATTTAAGCATTACTGTATATAGTGCTCACTGAATGGGGTTGTGCAGGCAGTTTATATTGATGGCATCCTCAGGATAGGTCATCAATATCTAGTTGGCAGAAATTCGACAACCAGCACCCCTGCCGATCAGCTGTTTGAAGAGGAGGCGGCGCTCCATGCGAATGCTGCTTCCTCTTCATTACACTGCAGCAGCGGCGGCGGGGTGTGATTACAAGTACTCTTGATATTCAACTGAATAGAACATGCACTTGTAATTACACTGTGGCACCAAGATTTCCAAAATGACAGGTAGTGTAATAAAGAGGAAGCAGTGCTCGTATGGACCGCCGCCTCCTCTTCAAACAGCTGATCAGCTGGGGTGCCGGATGTCGGACCTCCACCGATCAGATACTATTGACCTATCCTGAGAATAGGTCATAATTATATACTGCCTGCCCAACCCTTTTAATTATCTATCAGTATAATACACAGATGCTCATACATCAGGTCCTGAATCAAGAGTTCCCCTCTATTAACAGAGAAAGGTCTAACAGAGTATTTGAAAATAGATTTTTCTTTACCCAAATTCGTAACAGTTATGTCAAGTTGTCTGCTATGCATATATAATCTAAAAAGACACTGAATAGCCCTTATAAATGCAGTGAGTAGACTGACAGCTACATTAGATTGTGAGCCAAGTGGTCCAGTTCTATTCAGATAAACACTGCCTTGTTCAGATATTTCTTTTAGCTATTTTCTTTGTAGACTATGTATAAAAGAATATATAAGCATATACATATATTTCTTTATAATTCTAGATATTTCATTCATTTCTGAGCTGGTTTACATGATAAGATATTGATAACATGGAAAAGTTTTTTTTTACTGGAAAATAAGGCAGCATATTATGCTGGCGGATCCACTTTAATCAGCATATATTGTTTGGCCTAAATAATCATGGCGTTAGGGGGTAAATATTCAGTTCACAATTGTCACGTGGCGCCAAAGGCGCACTCGGTCTCCCATCAGCCGCAGACCTGCTGCTTAGCTTCGGGAGCGAGGATCTGTGTTTGGCCTCGTTCCCAGGGCGGCTTTGCTAGGTGGGAGGCTCCCTGCTCCTAGGTCTGCCTTGAGCGCCGAGCTGATCACTCGGTGCTCGACTTGTCTGTCTGTCGGTTATGTGACGCTGGCCACGTCACATGACCCTCAGACCCCACTATAAATACAGGCAGCCTGATGGCCACAGGTTGCCTGTTAATTCTAGGTTTCTGGCTATTTGTTGGACTACTGAATACTCACCTGATCCTATTCCCTGACGATCCTTTGCCTGCTCCTCCTGTACTGCGCATCCATCCTGGTATTGTGACCTCGGCTCCCACCTGACTACTCTTTGCGGACTCCTCTGGTACTTCTCTACTCTCCTGGTATTTGACCCCGGCTTCCCCTGACCATTCTTTGCTTAACCCTTTGTACTGCATAGCTCTCTTGGTTCTGACCCGGTCCGTTCACGTTCCATATTTTGTCTTGTCTGTCTTCCCTGCACATATCCTAAGTAAGGGACTGTCATCCAGTTGTCCCCTGTCATCAGGACTCATGAGGCAAGTAGGCAGAGCCAGAGGTGAGGGTGGAGCGCAGTGGTCACTATCCTTTCCCCTGTGTGTGTGTGTGGACGTGACCGTTACAACAATTTAGACACTCTGTGCCTACATACCTAGATGTAAATGTACCTGCCATATTAATCAGTGCAAGTGATTGTCTATGGGCCTGTGCTGGGCCCTTTTATTGATGCCGCTTTTCCTGGATGCTTTCATAGTGGTTATCTTCAGTCACCAATTCTAATAATGCCCCTCACAATGCCTGGCCACTTCTGCTATTGACTGCACCTCCTGTCACCAGATATTTACATCCGCGTGACGGAGAGATGCAGCGGTGGCCGTGCACAGATCCAGAGTGATGCGGTGCCAGGGAGCAGGGTAAGTATGATCTATAGGTAGGGTCCCGGCCATTGTGGGGGGCATTTTTAGAATTCGATAACCCCTTTTAAGTAGAGCCTCTGGTTACATGCATTAGATTGGTATGTAATGGAAGCTTTAGTAAGAAATATGAGATCATTAGTATACATAGTTGCTATTTTACCATTTTCTATATGCCAGTTTCTATTATATGTCTTACATAAGGGCAGGAGCTTTTCGGGACACAACATTTTAAGAGCTTACCCAAAATTGCTAAGACGTTTCAAGTGGATTTCTTAGGGAGTGCAGTCTGCATTGGTTCTTATGTCTTTATTAGTTTTGATCGAGCATGCTCAGCCGAACACCAGTTCGGCTCGAGCATCTCTATGCTCGGCACATGACTACGCAGGCAATAAACATGCAGGTAAGTACTGCCTTTCACTGTATTCCCATAGCCATGTTTGTTACAGGCATTACAGTGATTGGCTGGCTGGAACGCATCAGTGTTAGTCAGGGAGAGCTGTGCTGAAGAAGAGAAAGATAGTGTAGGGAGTGTATTATTATTATTTTTTAAGTTTAAAAACTTGTCAGAGACCCAAAAGTCCTTTTAAGGACTATTGTTGTGTGTGGCAGCAGCAATATATATTTTTAGCACAACCTGCAATAAATTGCTAAAACTTAACAGACCCAAAAGTCCTGCGCTAAATAGCGTGCAATAGTTAGGCCGCTGCAGACAGCGACATTATCTGTGCTACATTTCCTGTGTAACGTGTGCGCATACCAAAAATATCTGTGACATCCAGTGTACTTTTTCCTTAGACTGTGTCCGCTGCGGACAGTGACATTAGCTGCGCTACATCTCCTCTGTAACGTGTGCACATCCAAAAAATATTAGTGACATCCAGTGACCTTTTTCCATAGACGGTGTCCGCTGCGGACAGTGACATTACCTGGGGTACATCTCCTATGTAACGTTTCCACATCCCAAATACCTGTGACATTCCCTGTAATTTTATATTAGCCGCTGCTGACATCAGCAACATTATCTGCGGTATATATCCTGTGTGACGTTTCCACATCCCAAATACCTATGACATTCCCTGTAATTTTATATTAGCCACTGCTGACATCAGCAACATTATCTGCGGTATATCTCCTGTGTGACGTTCCACATTCCAAATACCTTTTTTTATTTTTTTGCGCATACACTTACAAATCCTATGCTACTGTACGTGTGACATAATTTCAAGCATACATAACATTTAATATGAAGAAGGCGAGCAGTAAGGGACAGGGAAGTGGCTGTGATGCTGATGGTGCACGCAGAGGCCGTGGCCCTGGGTGCATTGAAACTGTGCCTGATGCCAGAGCACAAGAAAAACAATCATCCACGATACCTAGCTTCATGTAACAGTTTGCATGTGGATATTCTGAGGAGCTATTTTCAGTGCCATTCCTTCATTTGGGCCTCTCAACAAGCCCGCTTGAAGAGGGACATGAGATATTGTACCCTGATTCCCAAACTTTGTGCATTCACAGTCACAAGAAGATGACGGTGGGGAACGGAATTAGTGTTTCATGTGGTAGATGATGATGATGAGACACAATTGCAGATAAGTCAACGGCAATTAGTGTTTCAAGAGGTTGGTGATGAGGATGAGACACAGTTGTTAGTAACTGAGATTGTTGTTAGGTCAACAAGTCAGGAGGATGAGCAGAATGAGGAAGTGGAAGAGGATGTGGTGGACGATTAAGTCATTGACCCAACCTGTGAAGGTGGCAAGCTGAGCGAGGACAGCAGTACAGAGGGGGAGGGATCTTCTGCACCGCAACAGGCTTGAAGAGGCAGTGGGGTGGCAAAAGGTGAGAAGGCGGACCACACCAAACATGCCTACAATTGTTCCCTGGAGCACACCCTTGCGGAAATCTCCCTTGCCAAGGGGTAGGTGTTCCGCAGTCTGGCGCTTTTTTGAGGAAAGTGCGGATGACAAAAGAATTGTAATTGGCAATCTGTGCAATACAAAAAGGAGCAGGAGCGTGAACACTAGCAACCTCACCACCACAAGCATTATCCTCCACATGGCATAAAAGCACCATAATAGGTGGGCCGAATGCCTGGTCAATTGTCTGTGGGTAAAACCACTGCCTCCTCTTCCCCTGTGTTACATGCTGGCCAATCCCCTGTCGAAGGCGCAGGCCTCCCGCCTTGCACCTGGACCTTTGCAAGCCCCATCAACGACCACATCCACTTCCGTGTTCTTACCCTAGGCATTTGAACGCAAGCGCAAATACCCAGCCACCCACCCACAGGCCATAGCACTAAATGCGCAACTTTCAAAATAATTGGCCCTGGAAATATTGCCATTTAGGCTTGTGGACACCGAGGCCTTCCGCAGCCTGATGGCGGCGGCCATCCATCGTTACTCAGTCCCCAGCTGCCACTATTTTTCATGGTGTGCTGTGCCTTCCTTACACCAGCATGTGTCTGGTAACATCACCCGTGCCCTGACCAACGCAGTTAATGGAAATGTCCACTTAACCACTGACACATGGACTAGAGCTTTTGGTCAGGGACGCTAAATTTCACTGACAGCACACTGGGTGAATGTTGTGGAGGGCGCGAGCGAGTCGTACCTTGGGATGGCACAGGTGCTACTGACGCCAAGGATTGCGGGCCCTAATTCCATCAGGGTTTCTGCCACCACCTACGTTAGTGGCTCCAACCCCCACTTCTCCTCTTCAGCCTCCTCCTCCACTTCCACCTCAGAATTATCCTCTTGCAGCACCAGTCAGCCATCAGTCGGTAGCTGAAAGCAGTATAGAACTGCAGTGGGGAAACGTCAACAGGCCGTGCTTAAGCTGATCTGCTTAGGTGACAAACAGCACACCGCCGCAGAGCTGTGGCAGGGGATTAGAGACCAGACTGAACTGTGGCTCTCACCACTCAACCTAGAACCAGGCATGGTTGTGTCTGATAATGACCGTAACTTTGTGGCAGCTTTGGAGCTCGACAAGCTCACACACATCCCATGCCTAGTCCACGTCTTCAACTTAGTAGTTCAGCGGTTTCTCAAAACCTACCCCAATTTGCTTGAGCTACTGGTGAAGGTGCGCTGCGTGTGTGCCCATTTCCACAAGTCATCGACAGCTTCTGCCGGTCTGTCAACGCTGCAGCAGCGCTTACAATTGCCTGCTCACTGACTATTGTATGACGTAAGCACGCGCTGGAATTTCACGTTCCACTTGTTGGCCAGGCTTTGTGAGCAGCAGAGGGCAGTAGTGGAATACCAGCTGCAATATAGTCATCGCCTTTCCAGTCAGCTTCCGCTCTTCACAAGCGAGGAGTGGGAATGTATGTCTGACCTCTGTGAGGTTTTAAGAAACTTTGAAAGATCAACTCAGATGGTGAGCGTCGATACTGCTATTATCAGCGTCGCCATCCCACTTCTGTGTCTACTCAAACGCTCACTGCTCACAATTAAGGCTGACGCTTTGCATGGGGAAGAGGTGGAAATGGGGAAAGAAATTACACAGGGTGATTGCTAGACCACCCACAAAGTTCATCTTCTCAGCACAAATTGGAGGAGGAGGAGGAGGAGGAGGAGGAGGAGGAGAAGCAGCAGGAGATGGTTGCATCCACTACAGAGGGTAGTACCCATGGAAGTTTAAATCCATCTGTTCAGTGTGTATGGGTAGAAGAGGAGGGATTGGATGAGGAGATTCAGAGTCATAATTCTGATGACAACAGCAAAGTCTTGCCTGTTGGGACTCTGGAAACCATGGCTGACTTTATGTTAGGCTGCCTTTCCCGTGACCCATACGTTTTACGCATTTTGGACAACACTGATTACTGGTTGTTCACCCTTCTCCGCCCCCGCTACAAAGAGAACTTCTTATCTCTCATTCCTGTGATGGAGAGGACAAGAAAAATGGTGCAATTCCAGAAGGTCCTTGTGGAAAAATTGCTCCAAAAATTTCCAGCTGACAACGCTGGCGGCAGAGTGCGTAGTTCCTTGGGCAACCGAGGAGGGGAGATGAGGGGAACATACAGCAATTCCAACAGAGGCAGGACAACACTCTCCAAAGTCTGAGACAGTTTCATGACACCCCGCCAGCACCCTCACCCTGATGTGCGGCCTAAAATTTTGGGAAAATGGTAAAGGAGTACGTAGCAAACTGTGTAAGCATCCTCAATGATCCCTCTGTGCCTTACAACTACTGGGTGTTCAAGCTGGACACGTAGCACGAACTGGTGCTCTACGCCTTGGAGGTGCTGGCCTGCCCTGCCACCAGCATTTTGTCAGAGCGGGTATTTAGTGCTGCTGGGGGCATAATAACTGATCAGGTTGACTCTTATAAAAATGAACAAGGCCTGGAATACCCCTGTCTTCTTTACTCCACCAGAGGAAAGCTGCTAAACAAAAAGGCACTTTAAATGTGTTTTTATATTGTACTGAATACACTGTATTCCCATGCTCCCCTTCCACCTCAAAAAAGGGTATATGGTTCAATATTCCTTTTCTCATCTTCCTCCCCTCCTCTTCCATCATATCAACATGCTTATTAGTCTGCCCTCGCTTTTAATGTTGTAGAGGGTCAGCTCTTCTGCAGGCCCTCGCATATAATGTTTTATAGGGCCAGCTCACCTGCAGGCCCTCAACCATAATATTTTACAGGGTCATCTCACCAACAGGCCCTCACCTACAATCTTTTAGAGGGTCATCTCACCAACAGGCCCTCACCTACAATCTTTTAGAGGGTCATCTCACCAACAGGCCCTCACCTACAATCTTTTAGAGGGTCAGCTCACCAGCAGGCCCTCGCATATGTTTTTGAGACTCAGCTCTGCAGCAGGCCCTCGCCCATAATTTTTTCAATGGCTAGCTAAGCAGCAGGCACTCGACCATAATTTTTTCGATGCTCAGATCAGCAGCAGGCATTCGCCCCTAATGTTTTAGAGAGTCAGCTCTGCAGCAAACCCTCACCCCTAATGTTTTAGATGGTCAGCTCAGCAGGCCCTCGCCCGTAATGTTTTAGAGGGTCACCAGCAGGCCCTTGCTCCTACTGTTTTTTGAGGGTCACCAACAGGCCATCAATCATAATTTTTCAAGGGTGCATGATTTCCCTCCTTTATCTGTAATGAAGGGTGTATTGTAGTGCCAGTTCTTTGTAATTTTTGGCAGCCCTTTCACTTAGTGCATAGGCTTTATGAGTGTTGGAGTCCCACTACCTGAACAATTGTACCACAATGTGAATGAGGCCCTCTATTATGTGATATACAGGTTGTATCGGAGTGCCTCTTCCTTGTAATTTTTGGCAGCACTTGCACTTTATATACAAGTAAATATACAGGAAAGAATCTTTCCTAACAATTTTTCCTCTAAAATCGATTTTTATCTTCAGTTTTGTGCGTATTTTTGTTAGTCTGTAAAAGTGGCGTACTACTCGGACAACATTGTTCCCAGCAGCGACATGGGAGTCCAAGATGCATCCAGACATCATCTCCATGCTGTTCCAGAACCATTTCGGTGGTGTTTCCATCAATTTCTGAACCAGACACCCTCCCCTTTTCACAGCAGGGTTTAATGCTCGGGTTCTCCCATTGACTTCCAATGTGCCCGAGGTGTTCGACCCGAACACCCGAGCACTTTGGTGCTCGATCAACACTAGTCTTTATATCAGTATAAGAAGCATTTACAAAGATTGACTGTAATGATCCAAACTAAAATGATTGCTGACATTTTAATGTCCTAGTGAAGCCTTCTAAAATGATGTAACATAATCTATGTTGTTTAAAACATTGAGAAAAAGGGAGTCATTTATAAACACTTCCCTCAGAGTCATATACTGTAATTACTTGCCTCATTTTTAGTTACTTATGCTTTAATTTACAGAATGTTTTGGTGCTTTAATATAAAATGAAAATAATACAAATTATGAACAAGCTGTAATTCAAATTATATATTTTAATAGCAACATTGATAATAATAATAATCATAAAATATAATAATAAATAATACAAATTCACACTTTTACCACTTGGTGGTGCTCAATACCAAAATTTGTATCTCCTGTATGAGAGCTTTTCCTAAGAAATAGCAAGAAAGGTACAAGTTCTGATAAGAGCAAAATACAAATATGGAATATAAAGTAAACAAAGGAGGATAATTGAATTGGAAATTTGCAGATTTTACTCTCCAAATTCTTTACTTCTATATATTTTCTTGCCAACTCATTTTCATAATTACATGTTGCTCTGCAACATTTTAAGTAAAGGAATGGAAAAAGAACATACAAAACATAACCCACAGGGTCATATAATTATAGTGGGAAGGTGTTTTCTTTTTCCTTAATGTTAGTTATGCATGTTACATTCAGCAAGTCAAACTGAAGTATGAATTGCATGCAGTCTTAAAAACTAAAAGTTCCATATTAAATTAATTTATTGGACAATTATTTTTTACTTTGTTTGACCCTTTTTTTACTTTCAGAGCAGCCTTCAAATGAATGTCCACCTTTTAACATTGTCATTTTAGACTGTATATTCTGTTGCTATTGACAGTATTCTACAAAGCTCCCCTAGTGGGAAATGCAGGCAGCCAGTTATTTATCATTTACAGACATTTCTAACCTTATATTTTTCCAGATGACAATGGTATGACATAAATGAGTGATATTCATCTTAATGAGCTTCTGTTGCTCGTGTGCAAACACTTCCCTTGTTCTCTACCAGTCTCCCAGCTTCAGTGATGGTGTGTCATTTTAAATATGATTGGCTGCAGTAGTCATGTGCTGGCATGTCACTTTATCTCTGCAGCTTGGTAAACAGGCCAAAGGAATGTTTGAATTTATTGGCTTGGGACTAGTAATGCAATTGTTACTTATTTTGTTATTTTTTTTACCTTTGATACATTTTTTTAAGATTTCATGGGGCTGGGGGTCATCTTTAACACCAAGTCCATTTGGAATTCTGTTTCAGAAAAATGGCCTTCCAAATCACTGTGAAAATATATTAGGATTATGATTCAGCTGGAAAAAAACTGCTGCAAGCACCGAATCCTGGTACTAATGCCAGACACAGGCTGGATCCCTGCTGGGTCCCATTAAAATCAATGGGCTTCGATGGGGAAAGGTAGTATCTGGTTAGGCCGGATACAATAAACTCCAACAGGCTGTTCCACTGGCGGAACAGCCTGCCGCAATATTTTAGAGGTAGTGCAAAACTAGGCTAATGATTGTGACTGATTTTGATTATGTTATCTTTATCTAATTTTAGGACAAAGTTATGTAGAACTATAGAAATTTCTGAATGGTTCACAAACTCTCAAGCATCACTGTATTTAACATGTGCATCTTTTCAACTATAGTGCATTCGGAAAGTCTTAAGACCTTTTCACTTTTTAACATTTTGTTCTATTGCAGCCTTGTGTTAAAATAAAAATAAAATTCAAGTTTTCCTCCATCAATTTGCACTCAATACCTCATAACGAGACAGTGAAAAGAGAATTTTAGAAATTTTTGAATTATTTTTAAAAACGAAAAAATAAAATTTCAAATTCAAAGTCTAAAGACCCTTTGCTATAACACTTCAAATTTAACTTTGGGGCCCTCCCATTTCTTTTGATCATCTTTGAGATGTGTCTGCGCTTTGATTACAGTCCTCCTATGATAAATTCAGTTGATTGGACATGATTTGGAAAGACACACCCCTGTCTATATAAAGGTCTCACAGTGCATATCTGATCAAAAACTAAGCCACTTGGAGAAAAGAACTGCCTATAGAGATTAGAGACACGATTGTGTGAAAGCACAGATCTGGAGAAGGGTACAAAAAAGTTCTGCTACACTGAAAGTTCCCAGTATCAGTGTCCTCCATAATCCTTAAATGGAAGATGTTTGGAACAACCAGGGGCTCTTCCTAGAGCTGACTGCCCCACCAAGTAGTGACTGCCCCACTAAGTAATCAGAGGAAAAGGGCCTTGGTAAGAGAGGTGAGTGCAGATAAGAGAATCTTCAAGAAGGCCAACCATCCTTGCAGCATTCCACCAATCAGGGCTTTATGGTAGACTAGCCAGAAAGAAGCCTTTCCTCACAAAAAATAAATAAATGAAAGTTTGCAAAAAAAAACACCAAAATGACTCAGACTGTGAAAAACAAGATTCTGATGATTAAACCAAGATTAAACTTGTTGGCCTCAAATTCTGCAGAAACCAGGCACTGCCTAATACCATTCCTACAGTGAAGGATGGAGGTGGCAGCATCATGCTATGGGGTTGTTTTTTAGCACTTGGGACAGGGAGACTTGTCAGAGTTGAGGAAAAGCTGAATGGAGCAAAGCACAGATAACTTAATGAAAACCTAATCCAGAGTGCTCTGGACCTTAGACTGGGCCAAAGATTTACCTTTCAACAAGACAATGACCCTAAGCACACAGTAAAGACAATGCAGGAGTATCTTAGGGACAACTCTATGAATATCCTTGAGTGGCCCAGGAAGAGCCCTGACTTGAACCCAGTATAATATCTCTGGAGATACCTGAAAAAAACAAACAAAACAAAAAAACACCTTTCTAACGATGGTCCCAATCTTCCTGACAAAGCCTGAGAGGATCTGCAGAGAAAAATGGCAGAAAATCAGCAAATTCTTGTAGCATCATATTCAAGAAGACTGGAGGCTGTAATCACTGCCAAATGTGGTACATACTTAGTAAAGAGTATGAATACTTATGTCAATGCAATATTTTAGTTTTTCCTTTTTAATAAATTAGCAAAGTTTTTGAGCATTCAGTTTTAATTTTGTCATTATGAGGCATTGAGTGCTGAAGAAAGGCTTGTATGTTTTTTAATATATAGCACAAGGCCGCAACATAACAAAATATGATAAAACTGAAAGGATCTGAAGACTTTCCAAATGCACTGTATATGAAGTTTAACCTTTTGGAGTAGATCAGTTTTACCGTGATGAATTATTCAATATCAGTTTGTTTTATATGTACTGTATGTTTTCTCTATAATCCAACAAAAAATGGAGTAAGTTTAAGATCATATGTGCTTTGGAAACTCCATTGAGGGCTTCGGTGGCAGAATCCATCAAAAACACTGAAGAAAAAAGTCCTGCATTTAGGAATTTTGTGTCTGGTAAAAATGAAAATGAAGTGGAAACCAAACAGACACTATTAAAGTCAATTTATTTATGTGCCAGAAATACCAGTTCCTTTATTTTTGGCAGTTCTGCTCCCATAATGGGGCAGAATAGCAGGAGTTGATAGCCCTGGTGTGAACTCAGCCCAATTTAGATCTAAAATTGCAACCTGCATTAAAATTTAATTTCCCAAAAAGAGTAGGTACACGTCAGAAAAATATTTCAAATGTTAAAACAACATATCAGAAATTCTGATTTTCGGGATCCAAGTGTTGAGACCTCAGCCTATCCCTAAAGCGAGAAGTTAGAAGCACTTAGCTGAGTGCTGTCTCTCTTTGCTGCTGAAGATGGAATGAAGGTAGTCTCATGAACCTTCTACTGAGGCCTTCTTTATTTCTTTAAAAACAGTGCCACTCCTGTCTATGGTTGTTTGGTATTGTAGTGCATCTCCAGTGAAATAAATACGGGTGAGATGTAATACCCCACATAATCATCAGATCGGTGAGGTGTTGTCTTAAGGGGAAAAAAAGAAGCCATATTTTTCTAATCCTGTACAATGTTTTAATTCTGTGTTCTATGGAAGATTTCTGCTGAATGAACACACACACACAAAGAATCTGTCAGACTGACAATCAGTGGAGGTAAGTTTATCTTCCACTTAATTTCTCGGTTAATTGTTCTTTTAACCCCTTCCCAACCACCCATCTTAAATTTATGGTGGAAGTCTGGTATTTAAATATGGCACCCACCAACAGGTTGACACCCGGAACTAATCTCTGGCAATAACACCAGTCATAGACATTAAACCCTTCAGATGCCATGGTCAAACGTGGCCATGGCATCTGAGAGCCAAAAACCCAGAAGCACCTAACTTCTGTGGCTGAAATGGCTCCCCCCTAGTAGCAATCAGGGGAGCCGTTTATTTCCTGCAGTAGCCTTGGTCCCCCTGAAGGATACATTGCTCCCACTGCTATATTCTAATAGAGACCCTGTCTTTGGAAGAGCTCTATAAGAGCATAATGAAATGCTCATAGACTCCCATGCTAATGCATTGGAGTCTATGAGAGAAGCAGTCTAATGACTGCAAGCATAGGTTCCCTAGGGGGACTTTTAAAAAGTGTAAAAGAAAGAAAAAGATGCAAATTATTTTTTTAACCACCCACTCCCCATTCTGCAAATGGTATAATAGACAAAAACATCTAAATATCAGATTTGCCTTTTTGTCACTACCTCTGAGAAGTTATCAAAAAGTCATACACACTCTAAAATGATATTAAATAATAAAAACTACAAATCATTGTGCCGAAATAAACCCTCATACAGCTCCATAGACATAAAAATAAAAAAAGCTATGGTGATGCAAAGGAAAATAATTTTTTTAAGTTCTTATTTTTTCCAGTATGCAAAACAAACTATATAAGTAAATGTAATATCATTATCATGCTGGCCCAGAGAATGAAGATAACAGATCAGTTTTCCCATGTAGGAAACGCTGTAAAAACAAAACCCATAAAACAATGGGGGAATTATGTTTTTTTTTCTAATTCCACCCTATTAGAAAATTTCATATTGTATGCTATTACATAAAATGCATAGAATTGCATAAAATGGTGCCATTAAAAAGTGCAACTACAAATAAGTCCTCATATTGCTATGTAAATGGAAAAATAAAAAAGTTATGGCTCCGGGAAGGCTGGGAGTAAGAAAAAAAATATGAAAAAAATGGAAAATGGCCCGGTCTTGAAAGAGTTAAAGAAGTTCTGTAAAAAATATGAAAAGCATATTCTATCAAATATAAAAAAAAAATACCACAAATTCTCTACATTGCACATAGACATAATGATCTGCACGAGTCAAGTGTAACCTAGCGGGTAAAGAATTCATGAATTATAGCAGCAATATTGTAAAATATTAATGGTTAACTGTTTTTCTTTAAGAATATTAGCTGTTCACATTCTAGATATGTTTGTTCTCCCACAAGTATGTCAATTGTCATTCATTCAGTGGTAAGTAACTAATCCCTTTAGTCCTTTACTGTATAGTCTGACTAAATAATGGTACAATATGTTATATAAGAAAAAAATATTGTATACATGGGAAACAGATTTGTTTCCGAGGAAAGGCTTGCAAAACACATTAGACATAGTGACCTACTCACTAACTTTTTTTTATACTGAAATATATATTTTTATAACAGCCTTGTAAATATAATTAATTCAAGGAATTTGCAAATGAGTTCATTGGAGTAACAAGCTGCTGGCCTAAGCCGGTGAAGCATCATACAGTCACCACCGTGCAATTTTTGTCCACTTTCCCATTTCCCTTGACTTACAGGGCCAGACATCTCACCCCACTCTGTATTCTGTGCCTGCGCTGTTATTCTGGGTATCAGCACATGCACAGAGGACCTGCTGCTGCTTCATAAGCAGCCAATGATGTCAGTAAACACCTGAAAGTTGAGGTGGTGGCTTCAAATGGAAGAGTGGCATTGAAGAGTTGTGCACCAACACTTGCACCTCTACAGTATTTATATTGCATAGTATCACATTGTGAGAGAGCCCTGCCTTGCATCTAGAAGACCCCATTTCCATCAAGGGCACCCCACCTGCCATCAGGCATGAGCCCTAAAGACAGAGTGTGCATTGAAGGGAAAAAAAGGTGCGTCCTTCCCATCAATGAAAGGCCAAGGGAGCCCTAAAGTGAGGACTGCCACCATGAGTACAACTACTTTTATCATTGCAACTACCACTTCTCCTGTCCTCTACCCTACTCCCTTCTCAGACCTGTTGCAAGGGCCATAATCATACTTGATTTATTGGCACTGGCATTATTGCGTTGAACTTTTTGTTTGCATACTGTGTGGTTATAAAGAAAGTTCTGGTGAAAATCGGAAATGTTTATTGGGTAGTCTGAAGGCTAATTATGTTGAGCGTACTAAGTTTGTGCATTGTTACAGACTTCTATGGCTGTAAATCAGCTCCTGTGGTAGTGATGGATACTAATACCTAAGTAGGTACATTTTTTAAATTGAGCACATTTGAAGGGTCAGTACAAGAAATGAGTAGGCGGAGCAGGAAGAGTAGGTTCCCATCCAGGGATAGAATTAGAGATGAGCGAATCTGCTGCTGCATGTGTGAGGACATGGAGCAAGGAACTCTGGGAAGGTGGGATCATCCATTATGCCATGCATGCAGCCAATCAGCAGACAGCCAGGCCTGTGATGTCACATCCCTATAAATATCCTCAGCCATCTTGGATTCTGCTATTTTCCAGTGTACTTAGTGCAGGGAGAGACGTCAGTAGGCGCTAGGGACAGTGCTAGAAAAATTTAATCGTGCTAAAAAACTGAATTAGACTTACCAATAATTCCTTTTCCATGAATCCACCGTGATGGCAGATAGGAGATTGACCCCTGACCTCTGTAGGGGGAGGAAAACAGAGAAAGATAAAATTGCCCCTGCCCCCAACCTCTTTAGTGTTTAACAGATTAATATAGTATCCATGCACCATAGTCTCTTTTTTTTTTTTTTTTTATTTCATACAAATTCAGTTTAAGCACAACATATTTGCAGATTCTATACTGACAGGGAATGTCCCACAGGATTGGCGCATGGCAAATGTGGTGCCAATATTCAAAAAGGGTCCAATAACAGAGTCCGGAAACTATAGGCCGGTAAGTTTAACATCTGTTGTGGGTAAGCTGTTTGAAGGTTTTCTGAGAGATGCTATATTAGAGCATCTCAACGAAAATAAGCAAATAACGCCATATCAGCATGGCTTTGTGAGGGATCGGTCATGCCAAACTAATTTAATCAGTTTCTATGAGGAGGTAAGTTCTAGACTTGACAGCGGCGAATCAATGGATGTTGTATATGTGGACTTCTCTAAAGCATTTGACACTGTACCACATAAAAGGTTAGTATATAAAATGAGAATGCTCGGACTGGGAGAAAACATCTGTATGTGGGTAAGTAACTGGCTCAGTCATAGAAAACAGAGGGTGGTTATTAACGGTACACACTCAGATTGGGTCACTATCACTAGTGGGATACCTCAGGGGTCAGTATTGGGCCGTATTCTCTTCAATATATTTATTAATGATCTTGTAGAAGGCTTGCATAGTAAAATATCAATTTTCGCAGATGACACTAAACTGTGTAAAGTAATTAACACTGAAGAGGACAGTATACTACTACAGAGGGATCTAGACAGATTGGAGGCTTGGGCAGATAAGTGGCAGATGAGGTTTAACACTGACAAATGTAAAGTTATGCACATGGGAAGGAATAATGCAAGTCACCCGGACATACTAAATGGTAAAACACTCGGTAACACTGACATGGAAAAGGATCTAGGAATTTTAATAAACAGCAAACTAAGCTGCAAAAACCAGTGTCAGGCAGCTGCTGCCAAGGCCAATAAGATAATGGGTTGCATCAAAAGGGGCATAGATGCCCGTGATGAGAACATAGTCCTACCACTTTACAAGTCCTTAGTCAGACCACACATGGAGTACTGTGTACAGTTCTGGGCTCCAGTGAACAAGGCAGACAGAGCAGAGCTGGAGAGGGTCCAGAGGAGGGCAACTAAAGTAATAACTGGAATGGGGCAACTACAGTACCCTGAAAGATTATCAAAATTAGGGTTATTTACTTTAGAAAAAAGACGACTGAGGGGAGATCTAATTACTATGTATTAATATATCAGGGGTCAGTACAGAGATCACTCCCATCATCTGTTTATCCCCAGGACTGTGACAAGGGGACATCCTCTGCGTCTAGAGGAAAGAAGGTTTGTACACAAACATAGAAGAGGCTTCTTTATGGTAAGAGCAGTGAGACTATGGAACTATCTGCCTGAGGAGGTGGTGATGGTGAGTACAATAAAGGAATTCAAGAGGGGCCTGGATGTATTTCTGGAGTGTAATAATATTACAGGATATAGCTACTAGAGAGGGATCATTGATCCAGGGAGTTATTCTGATTGCCTGATTGGAGTCAGGAAGGAATTTTTTATTCCCCTAAAGTGAGGAAAATTGGCTTCTACCTCACAGTTTTTTTTTTTTGCCTTCCTCTGGATCAACTTGCAGGATGACAGGCCGAAACTGGATGGACAAATGTCTTTTTTCGGCCTTATGTACTATGTTACATACATATTATAAAAAAATTTTTCTTTTGTATTCCTTCATACTAACATAACTAAGTACGCTATATTTTCTTGGGTGGGAAATCCGTGCTGTCATGGTGGATTCATGGAAAAGGAATTACCGTTAAGTTTAATTCAGTTTTTCCCATTTCACCACCATGATGGCAGATAGGAGACCTACCAGATTACCTAACTATGGCTTGGAGGACCTTCCTACCAAAGGATAGTTCTGAAGATCCGGACAAGTCAAGTCTGTAGTGCTTAATGAAGATATGAACGTTTGACCAAGTCACGGCCTTACATATCTGGTCTAACAAAGCTCCCGCTTTTTCTGCATAGGAACAAGAGACTGCCCTGGTGGAATGGGCCCTAACTTTAACAGGGCAAGGAAGATTTTGAAGATGGTAACTATCATAGATTGTCTGTTTTATCCACCTGGCGATGGAGGCCCTAGAGGCAGCTTTTCCCTTATTTTTTCCTTTGAACTGGACTAGCAGATTGTCAACCTTCCTAAACTGTTTAGATACTTCCAGATACCTCAGCACAACTCATCTGGCATCTAAGGAATGGAATTCCTCTTCCCTTATGTTTTTTGAGTTATTGCAGAACTATTTCCTGGTTCCTATGGAAGTCTGAAACTACCTTTAGAAGAAATCCTGGATCTGGTTTAAGAATTACCCTACATCTGTGATAATTAAATGCGGATGTCTGAATGGCCTGAATTTACCCTATTCTCCTAGCCGACGTAATTGTTGTAAGGAAAGCTGTCTTGAATGAGAGCATTTTAACTGAAGGTTCCTTTAAAGGCTCAAAAAGACTTTTGTTAGACCTTTTAATACTATGTTTAAATCCCAGGTTGGGATCCCATTTGAATGGGAGTGCACCACAACGACCGAGTAAAGGACCAGTGCCGAAAACTTGTTTGAAATCCCGCGGGAGAGGTGGCAGTAAAACGGAGCCCGGATCCAAACCGGCGGGCTCACGTGCAGCGATTCACCGACGCGACAAACAAACCACTTGCGAGACATAAGGAGAATATTCTATTGAGGTCCGCAGGACGGCAGAGGTCTGAAAGTATTGGTAAGACTGTTCTGACATCGAAGCCGGCTTAGTTATTACAAGTCCTAATAGTTACCTTGAGCGGGACGCTGCTAGGTTAGTAATATAGTGGGACGCTGCCGCATACAGTTTGGGCACAATTGTCCCAATGACTCTGTTCAATGGCCTAAGGTTGTAGGCTATTACGGCATATTGTGAGGATATGGAAAACTTTGTTCTTGATTTCTGCTTTCTGCTGCTAACTGGAACGAACATAGGAACTTGAACCACCTTGATACTATTGTTGACAGCATCTCTGTTACATTTGATCTACGCTGCTACATTTGGTTCACGCTGCTACTTAACTTTCCCCATTCTTGAATTGGGAGTTTTTTACTAATGTTTTTTATTTATTCTATCAATTGATGTATTCACTTCATGATATTTATTCACAGGTGATACCCCCTCTTAAAGGGGTTGTCCCACTTCATTAAATAAGGTTACATTAAATCATTGCCCCCCACTGAACATTTATTCTAATACATGTCATTAAAAAAAACATAGCATTCAGCCTAAAAACGCTCCTTTCACTCCCCTTTGTTTGTGCTGGTATCCCATGGATACAGCCGCATCTCGCCGGCCGCATCCATGCCGCACCTGCGCACTGGTAACTATTGCGATCCTACAGCCGGCCTCTAACTCACACTGTGAGCGTGCACGTCGCATAGTTCTGCGCATGTGCGGGCGCCCGATCTTATCAATGTATTACTGTTTTCTTGTAGCAGGAGGGAGCGCACGGCGTCATAGCATCCGAGGACGCCGTGCGCTCCCTCCTGCCGCCAGAATACAGTGATACACTGCTATGATCTATAAGAGATGATGACATGATGTGCTGCTAATAAACATTGAGTGCACCCCCCAGTATAATAAACATTGAGTGAGGCCCCCCCCAGTATAATATACATTGAGTGCGGCCCCCCCCAGTATAATATACATTGAGTGCGGCCCCCCCCAGTATAATATACATTGAGTGCGGCCCCCCCCCAGTATAATATACATTGAGTGCGGCCCCCCCAGTATAATATACATTGAGTGCGGCCCCCCCCCAGTATAATATACATTGAGTGTGGCCCCCCCAGTATAATATACATTGAGTGCGGCCCCCCCCAGTATAATAAACATTGGTGTCTCCTGTTCTTGCTTCAGGACCTGTGGTGACGTCACTGAGCTAATCACATGGTCCATTACTATGGTGATGGATCATATGATGTACCATGTGATGACCACAGTGATGTCACCATAGGTCCTTTGACAGGTCCTAAAGAAAGAACAGGAGACCGGCAGCTGCGCGATCAATTGGTGGAGGTGAGTTAATTTTTTATTTTTTATTTTTTTAACCCTCATTGGCACTTCCCACTGCGCCACCAATGTTTATTATACTAGGGGGAGGGCCGCACTCAATGTTTATTATACTGGGGGTGCCGCACTCAATGTATATTATACTGGGGGGGCCGCACTCAATGTTTATTATACTGGGGGGGGCCTCACTCAATGTTTATTATACTGGGGGTGGGGCCCGCACTCAATGTTTATTATACTGGGGGGGGGCCCGCACTCAATGTTTATTATACTGGGGGGCCCGCACTCAATGTTTATTATACTGGGGGGGGCCTCACATACATTGTCGGCTCCAGAAGGATGACTCATCCACATGAACGAGCACGCAAGGACTGAGCTCTCAGGGTGAGTCATGAGGAGGCGTGGCCGGCCTTCACTCAACTGCCGGAGCCAAACCAGGAAGTTATCAGGACATTTACTGCTGGTAAGATTGAAAAAGCAAAGTGGGACAACCCCTTTAATGGAATTGTGGACGCCAGAGACTCCATCTTGAATTTCCTGTATAGGATGTTCTTGGTTAGTCTCTTTAGATTTATTATTGTCCTGAATGACCTGCCTGGTTTGGCTACTAAGAAGAGTGTAGTAGAAACCCAATTTCTCTTGAGAGGTTTTGATTTAACTTTTCTAGGATGCCCTTCCAGAGTCTTTCTCTTAGTAGTATAGACGATGGGGATGTGATGACATATTTGTTTGGGGGAAGGGAGGAGAATTCTATCTTGTATCCCTTTGCCACTATCTCTCAAACCTAGGGATTTGAAGTAATTTTCTCCCACTGAGAGAAGAACCCTCTTGGGGGGCTGGAGCTAGCGCCAGTGCTGAATGGCTGCGTCTGGCTGAAGCTCCTGCTTTCAACCTGTTGTGGGGATGGCATTTTTCAGCAAACCCTTCACAAAATGGTCAAATATGGAGGACCTAAGCACGAGGATCCTACCCCTCAATCAAAAGTGTCTCCAGCTGTGTCAGACATGAAAAAATTCATGAAGAAACAGCATGCAGCCGGACCGACCAAAGATCCCAAGATGGCCGCGGCTCTGCTGCACCGTGAGCTCCTGCGCTTCAGGCCAATCCGACTGAGGACGAGTCTGGAAAGGCCGGTGAGTCACAAAACCTCCCCATCTTTCGCCGCTTCATTAGGCAAGCCTTGGAAGAGGGTCTGAACCCTATCTACTCCAAACTACAGGAGGTGGCCCAAGACATTCAGCAAATAGGACACAGGGTAGACTCATTAGAAGCAGCACAAGCCGCTACCTTAGACCATAGCGCGGCGGTCTCACAATCTCTCTCACTTTGCCAAGCGCATATAAACAAGCTTTATTTATCCCTGGAACACCAGGAAAATCGTGGCAGACGAAGCATTCTCCGGTTCAGGGGGATCCCTGAATCGTCACAGCCGCAGATATTCCAGCAGCGATTATGAAAATCGTTCCCTCTTTACTTGGGGACTTTGACCCTTCTATGCTGATCATAGCAAGGGCACACCGAGCTTTACGCCCACGCCCTAAAGAAAATGACCCACCAAGGGACATTATTAGCCGATTCCTGAACTTTTAAGATAAAGAAGCAATACTTAAAGCGGCCAGAGCTGCGCCATCCATCCTTTTGGACGAGATCCCTATCCAGATTTACCAGGACCTATCCCCATCCACCCTTCAAAAAAGAAGAATCCTGCGACCCCTCACATCCCTCCTCAAAGAAAGACAGATTCCATACAGGTGGTCTTTTCCTT
Source organism: Bufo gargarizans (assembly GCF_014858855.1). Classification (NCBI taxonomy): domain Eukaryota; kingdom Metazoa; phylum Chordata; class Amphibia; order Anura; family Bufonidae; genus Bufo; species Bufo gargarizans. Next base: position 440,235,569 of record NC_058082.1, on the reverse strand, counting down.
TTTCCATTCTAAGTTTCTGGCAAGAGGATCAGCATTTCTTCCTTTCTGGACCTCCCAGAAGCGTTTAGTGCGCTAGATATCGCACCACTGAATATACAAGACTGGGATAAAGTGCAGAACATCACTTCTTTACCCTCCCTTCCAGTCCTTCAACCATAGGAACTTTCTACCACACCTAAAAAGCAGAAGTCTAAGAAGAACAAGGACTCTACAACTTCCAAGAAGTCACATGCCTCTCATGATGAATCCTGATTCATCCTCAACCAACTTAGTATTTAACCCCTTCTGGGTTCTCCATTTATATCTCTATCTTGATTTGATTCTACCTCAATCCTCCATCTCTCTGTATTAGTGCTGGGCTACCAGCGAATACTATCTCTGTTCCTTCCTACTCCTCCCTACCATACCTAGTCACTTTCCTCTCCCATTGTGTTACTTTTTATCTTGGTCCATGTATTATTTCTCTATGTCTCCGATTGCCCTCCTTCCTTCCTCCATTTTGTGTTATGTTGTCTTTAATGTTTCCAACCCCCCACTTCACTGCAGGTTTCATGGGAACTACCCCCCTCCCATACTGTCATTTGTTACCATCTGTACAATTTTACATTATGGAATTGATCCCCTTATTTTGTTTATCAGTTTCAACTGTTTTTCCCTTAGAGAAAAGAACCCTCTTAGTCTTCCCCCAATCCTGGCATCATTGTTTATCGCTTGTCTTATTTTGGGGATTAAACAGGAACCCCCTACCTCGACCACCCTTTGGGTAGCTCCACCTCCACATTTTCCCTTTTCCCCTATAGGGTCTGTCTCTACCACCATAGGGACAAAAGGAAACATTTTCTCTCAGAGGTTTCTCTTCAGGAAAACCTTTTTCCTATCCATCGCATTTTCCATGATTTTGTCCAAAACTGGCCCAAAGACGTACTCCCCGGAAAAAGCGATGGAACACAGCTTCATTTTTGAGGCCTTTTCGCCCGACCACGACTTCATCCATAAAGCCCATCTAGCAGTATTTGAAAGTGCTGCGTCCTTGGCAGCGAATCTAATTGTTGGCCTGGAAAGCTGTAGCAGATCTAAGTAGGGGTAAGGAATCTATTTCCTCCCTTGGAGTTTTATTTTTTAAATGACTCTTGAGCTAATTTAACCACAAGTACATTGATCTCTCCACTGACGTTGCAGTAATATTGGTCTTAATACTGAACATAGCCACTTCCCAGCCTTTAAGAAGCAGACTATCTGCTTTCCTTTCCATCAGGTCCTGCAAGTGGGAAGAGTCTTCAAATGGTAGGGAGGTCTTTTTGCTTACCTTCACTACCTGCACATCTATCTTAGGAATATCATCGACTAGTTTGGATTCTGAGGGATCAAAATAAGAGCCTGTTTCTAAATTCCCTTGAAATACCCAGACGTTTTTCTGGTTCAGACCATTTGTCCAGAATCATCTCTTTTATATTTTAATTTAATGGGGAACACCTTTGACCTTTTTGTTTCTTAAACCCCCAAACATTTCTTCCTGTATGGAATGTGGTTTCTGGGCCTCTTCAATGTCCATGGTGGCCCTAACTGCTTTTAATAGATCTACCATGTCTTCAGAGGAGCAATAGAGGATTTAACTTCGTCACGGATTATCGTTTTTAATTCCTCCATCATAGATGGTTTCTCATCGCTCACAATATCTGAAAATGCATTCCTTGGACAATTTTTTTGTATATTGTTCAGGAAGCTTTTTGAAGCACGAGATGCATTTAATTGCACCTTTTTTGAGCCTCTTTAGAACCCTATTAAGCAGAGAGGAACAATCAGCATACATGGCCCCCTCCTAGAAAGAATGTATATCCCAAAGTATATATATATGTACACAGTACAGACCAAAAGTTTGGACACACCTTCTCATTCAGAGATTTTTCTTTATGTTCATGACTATGAAAATTGTAGATTCACACTGAAGGCATCAAAACTATGAATTAACACATGTGGAATTATATACATAACAGAAAACTGTGAAACAACTGAAAATATGTCATATTCTAGGTTCTCAAAGTAGCGACCTTTTGCTTTGATTACTGCGTTGCATACTCTTGGCATTCTCTTGATGAGATTCAAGAGGTAGTCACCTGAAATGGTCTTCCAACAGTCTTGAAGGAGTTCCCAGAGATGCTTAGCACTTGTTGGCCCTTTTGCCTTCACTCTGCGGTCCAGCTCACCTCAAACCATCTCGATTGGGTTCAGGTCCGGTGACTGTGGAGGCCAGGTCATCTGGCGCAGCACCCCATCACTCTCCTTCATGGTCAAATAGCCCTTACACAGCCTGGAGGTGTGTTTGGGGTCATTGTCCTGTTAAAAAAGAAATGATGGTCCAACTAAACGCAAACCGGATGGAATAGCATGCCGCTGCAAGATGCTGTGGTAGCCATGCTGGTTCAGTATGCCTTAAATTTTGAATAAATCCCCAACAGTGTCACCAGCAAAGCACCCCCACACCATCACACCTCCTCCTCCATACTTCACGGTGGGAACCAGGCATGTAGAGTCCATCCGTTCACCTTTTCTGCGCCGCACAAAGACACAGTGGTTGGAACCAAAGATATTCTACCATGAAGGCCTGATTCACACAGTCTCCTCTTAACAGTTGTTATAGAGATGTGTCTGCTGCTAGAACTCTGTGGGGCATTGACCTGGTCTCTAATCTGAGCTGCTGTTAACCTGAGATTTCTGAGGCTGGTGACTCGGATGAACTTATCCTGTGCAGCAGAGGTGACTCTTGGTCTTCCTTTCCTGGGGCGGTCCACATGTGAGCCAGTTTCTTTGTAGCTCTTGATGGTTTTTGTGACTGCACTTGGGGACACTTTCAAAGTTTTCCCAATTTTTCGGACTGACTGACTTTCATTTCTTAAAGTAATGATGGCCACTCGTTTTTCTTTACTTAGCTGCTTTTTTCTTGCCATAATACAAATTCTAACAGTTTATTCAGTAGGACTATCAGCTGTGTATCCACCTGACTTCTCCACAACGCAACTGATGGTCCCAACCCCATTTATAAGGCAAGAAATCCAACGTATTAAACCTGACAGGGGACACCTATGAAGTGAAAACCATTTCAGGTGACTACCTCTTGAAGCTCATCAAGAGAATGCCAAGAGTGTGCAAAGCAGTAATCAAAGCAAAAGGTGGCTACTTTGACGAACCTAGAATATGACATATTTTCAGTAGTTTCACACTTTTTTGTTATGTATATAATTCCACATGTGTTAATTCATAGTTTTGATGCCTTCTGTGTGAATCTACAATTTTCATAGTCATGAAAATAAAGAAAACTCTTTGAATGAGAAGGTGTGTCCAAATTTTTGGTCTGTACTGTGTGTGTGTGTGTGTGTGTGTATATATATATATATATATATATATATATATATATATCTTGTCCATAACCTCAACAATCTGCTATCAATCTATGCAGATAGGGTTCCCCAATGGGGGGAGGAGTGCAGGAGTGTCTAGCTCTCTAGGCTGTTCAGGGGCTGACATCTTTGTGGATGTAATCCTCAGACCTCAGATCAGGATCCACCATGACTTCCTGCATTTTTATACTTGATTCCAGTGATTATCACTTCCGGGACTCCCACTGCGTCATCTCACCACCGCGCCTGCTTATCCCACCAGGGGAAAGGAAGGCACGCACACACGCACAATACAGCACAGACACAGGCATCCAATGTACAGATGCGAGGTCCGCATTTCTCGCTTGCTCAGCTTTATCCACATGCCGCGGGCAAGCAGGGGAGCCATCACAGGGATTTCCTGACCCAAGGGAGGCCCCCAGCCCCCAATAAGCCTGCTTGTGAAATAAAAAAAGGTAAAACCCGATTTAATCCATCTTCACCTCCTGACAAGCAGAGAGGCCTTTCTCTGTCCTGGCCACTATAGGGGCAGGAAAACACTGAAGAGGGTGTAGGGTGGGGGACCCCCTACAGAGGTCGGGGCTCAATCTCCTATCTGCCGTCATGGTGGTGAAATGGGAAAAAACTATTTACAAGTTCAGGGAAAGATTATTCAAGGTGTAGTGAAAGGATAGTGAGGAATTATTCCACAGAATGTATGTAGCACAGGGTATAGTAGTGGAGATTACAGCCTGGGTAATAGGAACACTCCTATTACACCTTGCTGCACTGACTAGGGATCCAAATTGCCATTATACAGAAAACCATTCTTGTTATTGGGGTAAAAGTGATGTTTGATACAGCCATTAACAGGGTTTATTACAAGGAAGTATTTCTAAGTCTTATTTGCCCTTGTGCGGTGCAGTTATATGATCTAAAGCATTTTTGGCTTGTATTAGTGGCAAAAGAAAAATATATTTGCCATTCAGCGGTGCAGTTATATGTTCTAAGACCTTCTGTGGCGTGCATAAGTGGAAAAAAGAAGGGTCTATTTGCCGTTCAGCGGTGCAGTTATATGTTCTAAAGCTCTTTTTGTCATGTATTAGTGGCAAAGTAAAATATATTTGCCGTTCAGCAGTGTAGTTATATGCTCTAAAGTCCTTTTTGTTGTGTATTAGTGGCAAAGTAAAATATATTTGCTGTTCAATAGTGCAGTTATATGTTCTAAAGCCTTTTGTGGCATGTATTAGTGGAAAAAAATAAGGGCCTATTTGCTGTTCAGTGGTGCAGTTATATATTCTAAAGCCCTTGTTGTCGGGTATTGATGGCAAAAGAAAAAAAGTATTTGCTGTTCGGCGATGCAGTTACAGTATATGTTGTAAAGCCCGTGTATGGGCGTGTATTAGTGGCAAAAAAATATGTTGTAAAGCCCTTTTTGGCTTGTATTAGTGGGGAAAAAGAAAAAGTGCTTATTAGCCATTGTGTGTTGAAGTGAGAAAATGACAGCCCTTTTTGGTGTGTATTAGTGGCAAAAAAATATTTGCCGTGCAGCGGTGAAGTTTCTTTGTACAGCAGCCATTTAAAGGGTGTATTAATAGGATAGATACGTACGTCTTATTAGCCGTTCTGCTGTGAATTGTGATTGTTATATTTATTTTTTGGGGGTGTATTAATAGGAAAAGAATACAGGAAAATTGCTGGGTGATTGTAGACTTTCTTCTGTATGAACCAAATTACATCGATTAGCCATTCATTGGAGAATTTTTTTTTTTAAACTTGGTCGGTAGCTGTAACTATGGTCAAGGACAATATATTTCCTTTATGGTCCACTGGGTAAATGTGGTTCCTGCCCAGCCACACCAGCAACTTGGCCAGGTGACGCTGCTTCCGCCTTCACGTTCTCAAGCCGTTGGTCCTGCGACAATGTCCGCCTCTACCTCCTCATCCTCCACCGTGTCCTCACCCTCCACTACAGGGACAATTCACAGTGCCCCTCCAGAATACCACATGTGCTGGGCACGGCGGTGTCACGCTGTTCTACACCTCGTTTACCTGGGTGAATGGAGTCACACAGGGGAAAAACAGCTCTGTGTCCGTCATCAAGAAATTGAATCATGGCTTTCTCCATGTCCACTAAAAATCGGAATCATGGTGACTGACAACGGGAAAACCATGGTGTCAGTGCTGTGTCAAGTAGGTCTGAGCTATGAGCCCTGCATGGCACATGTGTTCAATCTGGTTGCCAATCGGTTCCTGAAGTCTTCCACCCATATGCAAAACATCCTAAAAATGGGCAGGAAACTTTGCATGAACTTCAGCCACTCGTACACCGCAAAGCACACCCTCCATGAGTTTTAGCAGCAGAACGGCATCCCCCAACATACGCTGATATGCGACTTTTCCACCCCTTGAAATTCCACCCTCCATATGTTGGATCTACTATACAAACAGAGAAAGGGCATAAATGATTTCTTGATGATCCAAGTAGACAGGAGTACTCCTCTGTGTAACTTCGATGTCAGCCAGTCGCAGCTCAAGCGTGACACCTGCCGTTTGCTCAGGCCCTTTGAGGAGGCCACGTTCTTTGTCAGTTGCCAGGACTAAGGGATGAACAATGTCATTCCACTGCTTCATGTCCTGGTCTGGAACAGATGCTAGTAAATCTGTCTGGTCAGGGCACTGGACACGTGGCGCCTAGAAATATGGCGGCAGATTTTGATACATTTGTCATTGAATGGCAACATCATTTATGACAAGAATATGCAAACACCTACTGATGGGGTGTTAACTCCCAGAAGTAGGTCATCGGCATGAAGAAGCAGTCATTTTTACACATCGAGGTATCCTCCCGGAAGCTTGACCTTTGCACGTCGACACTCTGCATTGCGAATCTTGTCTAAAAGACACCCCCTTGGAGGAAACTCTTGATCCGGCACGGGCTGCTTTGCTCCTTCAAAAACAATGGACTTTGTACAGTGTGACACTGATGTATCATTTCTCATACACCAGACTGAAAGAGTATTCCAAGCACCTGTCTGCCCACATAGCTACCGAGAAGCAGAAGGGTCTAGCCATTGAAGTGGGCTCAGGGCTGAACCTAAAAGCAAAATTTTCCTGTTTACCTGGACTAAAGGAAAGGACAGAGATCCACTGGCGGGACGTACAAATAGGGAGAATCGATTGGAGGTGTTACCAGAGACATTTACTTGCCTCTTTCTCTTCCTGTATAACGGCTCTGAGGCGCTCACGGCTATCGTAGGGACGTGGTTCCAAATGTTTCTGTAAGCTGGTGATCAGTTCTCAGGACCTTACAAGGCTAGCAGTGATGTGGACTGGGTATGAGGCGTCTGGATCAGTGTCGGCCACAGAGCTTGTTTTCTCTGTGCCCATCGAACCTCGCATGGACTTTTATGGAATGATATTCATAAATCAAAGGACGAGGTCACGTTGGAGGAAGTGGAAATATATTCCAATGTCTTTACTCGCATTTATTTAGACACTTCAGAATCCACTTATCAGCAACCCAGCTTGTCAAGGTGACAGCATCAGCGCATTATGAAGGAAAAGTGAAGTTCCTCAGTAAGGACTACCTAATCCGAGTGCTGGGATTCACAGCGGAACTGGCCATCAATAACATCCAGTATTGAACACATGGACGACTCTCATCCAGGACCTTGTCCACAATGTTCGAGACCCCCCCGGACGTCTTACATGTCTTGATCCCTGCAGCGCTTACTACATGTTATACCACTTCTTACCATTCTGTTACATTGGCTGTGAGACCTGCACATACTAAGGATTATTTATGAAGATTTTCAGGTGTTGCCTGTACAGACCAGTTACCTTCCAGCTGTGATTGTGTAGCCTGCACTATAGGAATGAGCTGGAGTCGGCTTGCTTGCTGGACTGTCCTTCAGTAATCAGCCATAACCCCATACATTACATCAATATGCATTACAGTCGTGGTCACCCCGATACTGGTCGTCAATCCATTATTTTTGATGAATCACTTTTTTTTCAAGATATAAATGTGACAGGCACACTCTCATCTGGGGCTACGTGGAACACACAGATACATTTAAATTGAATACACCCTTTAATTAGAATAATATGTAACACGTAGGTTACCAAGTTGCGCTAACTCTTCGCCTTTCAACATATAAAAATAAAATAAAATATACATATAAAATAAATCCCCCCTATATGAAATGTTAAAAATGTTAGTGCAAAATTATATCAATGATATGAAATATTAATACAGCGGTATATCAATGATGACAATGTCCCTCTTGCGAAAAGAATTCAGTGGTGTATAGTGACGGAGCTACCACAAATGCCAAATTTTGTAGTATATATTGTATAGTATGTCAATACTTGTCACTTTTATCATAATTGTTCCTAGGAAGATCGTTAGAGTTTGTATACGTTCATTTGCATCTCCTGAAAAATGGTTGTTGGCGGTCTACACATTCCTAGTTTTTATGTGTAGCTATGTCCAACAGCTGCAAGATCTGAGTAGGCCAAATGTATAGGCCAGGTATATATTTTATAAAACAGTTATTAGTAAGGTAATGCTGTACGACGGCTGCTATACATATAATGATCGCAATGCAATATATATTGCTTATGTATCTCAGCCACTTCTTGCCGGAAATTCTATTTGTTAGCATTGTTAAAAAGTCAATGAAAGCAATGGTAACACATATGCTTGTAAGCATTCAGTACATTACCACTCCGACAGTATGAGGATTGTCTCGACAAGTCTGCTTTTGTTGCCTTCTGTGTCTTATATGGAGGTCATTTATTGCCTCGTCAGAGCATCTTTTTCACTGTCCTTTGGGAGTAGGTAACGGACGCTCTGTTCGGTGCCCCACGTGGGTGTTAGATGTGGGTGTGGCTTATCTTCTGTTCGGATTCCTCTGCCGATAGTGTAATGTTCAATGTGCTTTTACTTTTTAGAATTAGTGACTTTTAAAAATACCTTTATTAGTGATTATGTGGGTATAGGTATGTATATACCGACAGAGTGTGCTACAATTTCACAAGAATTTATATATAAATATTTCTTATGACTGGGGAGTAGTAACCCCTACACAAAACATCTAGTGATACGATACATCAGTAGGTCTAGGAAGTTCGAGGATCCAGTCAACAAAAACAAAATAATAAATAATAATGAGACAGGGTCTGAGGAAAAGGGCAGGGCAGACACAATGCTTACCCTACAGAGCCCTCAAAAACTGCTCAGCCCAGGGTGACCCCCTGATGGTGGGGGTTCCCTGTCCCCGAACCTAAGACTAAACAAATCCCTAGGTTGACCCTAGCCAGGGAAAGATATAAAATAAACGATAGCTATAATCACGATAAATCGTGAATGGAGGGTGGTTTAGTATAAATAGGGTCGCCACCTGCCCCTTCCGAAAGATTAGAGATAGGGATGAAATTCACAGTTAGGTTAGCAGAGTGAGAAAAGTTTTCCTGATAATACGGAGATCATCATTCCACTCGTTAGTACAATACGCACGTTTTTTTCATAAAAATATACACATCTTAATACATATACCACGACGCGTTTCGCCTGTATACAATCAGGCTCATCAGGGGGTAGGTAGAAAAACGGACAGAGTCCAATTAAGATGTAGATGTGATTAGTGATAAATGGATGGTAAAAAGAAACGATACTTAGCCATTACTTAGACATTACCAGAGGGCATGATAGTTACAGCCATAAGGGATATACCTAGAAGGATGTAAATATAGGTATAAGGAGGACGCTTAGATCAAGAATCACCACAGCTCTAGGCAAAACACAATTGTAAAGACATTTAGATAACCTATATGAACTTACATGGTAATGGTGCTTGGCAAAGTCTCCCCCAGTAGCCTAATTTGGGCCCAGGTACCGTGTACCGATATATGTCAGGCTCTTGAAAGAGGATTTTCCTTGAATTTTGGGAAATAGGGAAAAGTCCTCTATATAATATATAATAAATTAATATCTTATAATAACCAAACGCGTTTCGGAGCTTAACCTTGCTACTTCTTCAGTGGCTAATCTTATATTGACCTGTTATAGGTAGGTTTATATATACAGTACAGACCAAAAGTTTGGACACACCTTCTCATTCAAAGATTTTTCTTTATTTTCATGACTATGAAATATGTAGATTCACACTGAAGGCATCAAAACTATGAATTAACACATGTGGAATTATATACATAACAAAAAAGTGTGAAACAACTGAAAATATGTCATATTCTAGGTTCTTCAAAGTAGCCACCTTTTGCTTTAAATACTGCTTTGCACACTCTTGGCATTCTCTTGATGAGCTTCAAGAGGTAGTCACCTGAAATGGTCTTCCAACAGTCTTGAAGGAGTTCCCAGAGATGCTTAGCACTTGTTTGCCCTTTTGCCTTCACTCTGTGGTCCAGCTCACCCCAAACCATCTTGATTGGGTTCAGGTCCGGTGACTGTGGAGGCCAGGTCATCTGGCGCAGCACCCCATCACTCTCCTTCACGGTCAAATAGCCCTTACACAGCCTGGAGGTGTGTTTGGGGCCATTGTCCTGTTGAAAAATAAATGATGGTCCAACTAAACGCAAACCGGATGGAATAGCATGCCGCTGCAAGATGCTGTGGTAGCCATGCTGGTTCAGTATGCCTTCAATTTTGAATAAATCCCCAACAGTGTCACCAGCAAAGCACCATCATACCTCCTCCTCCATGCTTCACGGTGGGAACCAGGCATGTAGAGTCCATCCGTTCACCTTTTCTGCGTCGCACAAAGACACAGTGGTTGGAACCAAAGATCTCAAATTTGGACTCATCAGACCAAAGCACAGATTTCCACTGGTCTAATGTCCATTCCTTGTGTTCTTTAGCCCAAACAAGTCTCTTCTGCTTGTTGCCTGTCCTTAGCAGTGGTTTCCTAGCAGATATTCTACCATGAAGGCCTGATTCACACAGTCTCCTCTTAACAGTTGTTCTAGAGATGTGTCTGCTGCTAGAACTCTGTATGGCATTGACCTGGTCTCTGCTTTTTTCTTGCCATAATACAAATTATAACAGTCTATTCAGTAGGACTATCAGCTGTGTATCCACCTGACTTCTCCACAACGCACTGATGGTCCCAACCCCATTTATAAGGCAAGAAATCCCACTTATTAAACCTGACAGGGCACACCTGTGAAGTGAAAACCATTTCAGGTGACTACCTCTTGAAGCTCATCAAGAGAATCCAAGAGTGTGCAAAGCAGTAATCAAAGCAAAAGGTGGCTACTTTGAAGAACCTAGAATATTACATATTTTCAGTTGTTTCATACTTTTTTGTTATGTATATAATTCCACATGTGTTAATTCATAGTTTTGAAGCCTTCAGTGTGAATCTACAATTTTCATAGTCATGAAAATAAAGAATACTCTTTGAATGAGAAAGTGTGTCCAAACTTTTGGTCTGTACTGTAGATACTGGCAGTAACCCTGATGGAAGTACGGCCCGCAACCCTGGGCGTCGGTAGCACCTGTGCCATCCCAGGGTACAAGTCGCTCCCAGCCTCCACTATGTTCACCCAGTGTGCCATCAGGGAAATGTAGCATCCCTGGCCACAAGCACTTATCCATGTGTCAGTCGTTAGGTGGACCTTAGCAGTAACTGCTTTGATCAGGGCACGGGTGATGTTAGCAGACACATGCTGGTGTAAGGCGGGGACGGCACACTGGGAAAAATAGTGGCGGCTGGGGACTGAGTACATTGTACACATGCACACAGACACCACTAATACTTTAGACATATGCCACCCACAAGCTGCTTATGGAATCTGCATATTTTACTGTTATTGTATACTAAGCTATTGTATAATACTTTGCTCAATGGAGCAAAAAGCCTGTAGAAAAACCAAATGGTGCATTAACTGATCCTACTATAAATGGACCAAGAAATACAAAAGACCTACAGGAGAATTATCAACAGAGTATAAAGGAGGAGGGTGGGGGGCTGACCTCTGAGGAAGCCGTGGAGGTGGAGCTGTGTATGGGGATTCTGCACGCTCCCCTTTATAATTTAGCGATAACTTTCCTTATTTATTAATTTCTTATAATATACTGTCATTATTCATTGATGTGATATTTGCAATTAGTGATGAGTGGCAGGGGCAATATTCGAAATTCGCCATATTTTGCAAATATTTTGTAGAATAGTCATCAAATATTAGCGAATTCGAGATTATTACCTTGATTGCGAAAATCGGCAATGTAATATTTCCGTAATGCGCACAAAATACAGCCGTGGGACACTGTTGCTACATTTTTCAAGCTGGTATAAGTTTCCTGAGACTGGAGAAAATGGTTGGCACGGCACAACATTACAATAGCTTTATATGCAGATAGAGTGCTCCAATATTTTCACACTAGTGAATTTCCGGCAATATCTGCTACACTATAGATCAATCTAACCTACACTGACTATCTCCCCCTAACTATCTGAAATATATATATATATATATATATATAAAAAGAAAAATGTGTGGCAGCACCAATCTGTACCACAGAAGGAAATTAGGGTGCTAGGTCCAGGGAATTCACTGCTTACCCTTGTATTTAGACGAAAACGGACAGCAACTCCAGATAGTACAAAATTGTATAATTTATTGGGCCACAGTGGCACAGAGGCGACGTTTCGGCTCAAAATCCAGAGCCTTGCTTGAGAGGCTCTGGATGCTTGAGAAAGGCTCTGGATTTTGAGCCGAAACGTCGCCTCTGTGCCACTGTGGCCCAATAAATTATACAATTTTGTACTATCTGGAGTTGCTGTCCGTTTTCGTCTATATATATATATATATATATATATATATATATATAGTTAACTGTCTAATGTAATAGCACAAAGCACAGAGCACAGCAATGATACTCCTGTCTCCTTTAGGCTACTTTTACACTTGCGGCAGTGTGATCCGGCGGGCAGTTCCGTCGCCGATCTGCCGCTGACTGAAAGCATTGCATTGCAAGGACGGATCCGTCTCTCCGCTTGTCATGCGGACAGACGGATCCGTCTTGTAAATTTTTTCACATTTTTACCGGTCTGAGCATGCGCAGGCCGGATGGACGGATGCGGCATTCCGGTATTCTGAATGCCGGATCCGGCGCTAATACATTCCTATGGGAAAAATGCCGGATACGGCATTCAGGCAAGAGAAAACCGTAGCATGCCGGAGAGAAAACCATAGCATGCTGCGGTTTTCTATTTTGCCTGATCAGTCAAAACGACTGAACTGAAGACATCCTAATGCAAACTGAACGGATTACTCTCCATTCAGAATGCATGGGGATAAAACTGATCAGTTCTTTTCCGGTATAGAGCCCCTGTGACGGAACTCTATGCCAGAAAAGAAAAACGCGAGTGTGAAAGTACCCTAATAACTGTAATGAACTTTAGAAAATGGCTGCTGGGGAGGTTCTTATATAGTAAGGGATAGCCAACTTTTCTATTGGTTGCTAGGGATGTTGCTTAGCTGTGACAAAGCCTTTTCATTGGCCCACAAGCTAGAAGAAGGGATGGTTGATCACCCGATGTGTACTGTATTAAAAAAAATATAATAATATTCGTCATTACGAATATATAGCACTATATGCCAAATATTAGCGAATTCTCGAAGTGCCGATATTTGCAATATAAATTTGCTTTTCGAATATTTGCGCTCAACACTATTTGCAATACTAGGGATGTTATTGCAGTTTACTAGCTATGGTATTTATTATTATACTTGCATTTTTAAGCACTAGATAATTTCACTTTACATTGTTGACTAGCTGGTACTTTAGTATTATTCCTTATTTGTTGTTGGGGGTGTTGTTGGGAGGGGAATGTCACCAAAAGTATTGGGGTACAAATCCGCCTTGGATAAACTTATCCACAATGTGCTTAATGTTTCTATGGCTACTTGTCTTTCTTGTCTGTATGTTAAATAAAGAGTTATCTATCTATCTATCTATCTATCTTATTGCCTTCTTGCTTCATTTATAGCAGGACCAGTTAACGTACCCTTTGTTTGTTCCAGAAGGCATCTTGATTTGATGTGCGTGACCTGTTATTAGGTATTTATAGCTGTGCCCACTGCTTTACAAACTAATACATACAGTGCAAGGCTTGTGATAAAAATTAACACTGCTTAAAGGGAATGACAAGGTATATACCTGCAAGAGAGTGCCTCTGCCAAGAAGTGCAAATGTCGAACACTGTGCATTGTAAATACTGTTGTTTGTAACCTTTAAAGGTGTTATGCCATGATTGATGTAAAACGTGAGAATCAAATAGCATATAGTTAGTGTTGAGCGAATCGAAGTTAATGAAGTGGAATTCAGGAAAAATGTGATTTGCCACAAATCTGAATTTCCTAGCGGTTTGTGGCAACAAATCAGATTTTTTTTCTAAAACGGCTGCTGCACATGTTACAAAGTGAAAGTAAGAAGCCTGGGAACAAGGGATCACCCATAATGCCATGCAGACAGCCAATCAGCAGATAGCCAGCCCCTGTGATGTCACAGCCCTATAAAAAGCCTCATCCTGTCCTCTCTCCACCATTTTACAGTGAACTGAGCATAGGGAAAGACGTGACAAGTGATAGGGAAAGTGTTTTACAAAGCTTTTAATGGTATAATCTGGGATAGGGACAGTGTAGGGAGATCCTAGGGAGAGTTTTCAGACACTGTAGGGAAGGCATAGGGAGAGCATAGGGAGACTGCAGCACAGTGCAGGCTCTGCAAGCTGAAGGGATCCATAGAACACAGTGCAGTTTGCATCAATCCCCTCTGTAGGGCACAGAGCTATCTAATTGAACGGTGTACACATTGTTTATTAAATAAGCATTTATATTACGCCTTGATTCCCAAATTGGTATGAATAAGCCATCTAATATAACTGTTATTGGGGTGCCTACCTTGTTTAATAGATAAGCAATTCTATTACACCTTGATTTAAAAATTAGGGTGAAAAACCTGTGTAATATAACTGTTATTGGGGTGCCCACCTTGTTTAATAGATAATCAATTCTATTGCGCCTACATTCTCATATCGGGGTGAATAGCCTGTGTAATATAACTGTTATGAGAACCAACAAAAGATGATTGGTCACTCAAAGTACAAAGACACATGTAAAACCAGAGTAATCACAAAATAGCATAATGTTTATTGAAAATCACGGCGCATGCATGGACAGTCGGGCGCACCGCAACCACCATGTCAGGTGAGGGCAGATTGGGCTGGCAGATCCTGTGAACGTAAAACAGTAAGGTTTTTGACAAATTTTAATACCAATAGGATTAAAATGCAAATGCACATAGAGTGGATGTAAAACAATGAGGTTTTTCGCCAAATTTGAATACCAATGAGATCGGGATATAAATGCCACACCTAATGAGGAGGGAGGGGGGGGAGAAGGAAAGGGGACTGGATCACGCCATGAATTGTCATTTAATAGTGTCTCTCATACTTGGGGGACAATGCATGTAAGGGATAGACTCCTATGTAATATATATGTACTAATACAAAGCCGTGTATAGGTGTAGAACAATAATACTATGCATGAGAGCGTAAATAGAGTAAAAACTATAAAGTGGGAGAGAAAAGACTAGATCTCACCATGAATTGTCATCTGGTAGTATTTTTCATACTTTTAAAAAACAATGCATGTGAAAAATAGGCACATATGTAATATGTCTATACTAATGTAACTAAAGTGAAAGTATAAAGCAATAGTATTGCGCAAAAGTGTAGATGTGGTGACAACTAGATATAAGATGTGAAAAGAGATTGAAAATTGTTTGGTGTGTTTGTGTAAAAACATATATGGTAAAAATAAACTGATGAGGGATGTGAATATGTGGAGAAAAAAAATATATAAATAGTATCCAAAAAATGATGATGACACTCATCATTATATAATGAAAATACATTTTGCTGTTAGTAACATGAGTGACTAGTGAGGTGCACTGAAAAAGTGGACAATGTGCTAGGAAAAAATATTAACACCTGTGCAAAAAGAAAACCTGTGGAAGAATTGTACATACATATGTTAGATCAATATAAAATATTTTACTAAACTAGAATTCAATGTGAAATCCCATCTATACGGGTAAACACCACCCTATTATCAATACTATACGAACAACCCCAAACCATCCCATCTATAATAATATGAGGTCACCCAATTGTAGATATGCTGGCGTTGTAAACCATTATGTCTCCCCACCACCCAATGATGAAGACAATATACACCTTACCCACCACAAGGATCCCTGAAAGGTAGGTATGGCCAACCTATTATAAATGACTAATTCGTCCACATGGGGAAGGAGGAGAACCACCACACCCCCAAAAGGTGGAAGACCCAATTCGCACGACCCATAGCCAATAATCAAGACACATACTCCCACCACCCATTGATATGATTTTTTTTTAAAAGCATGTACACAGCAAGGAGATTCAAGGAGGAGTTAGTCACAGAAAAGAAGCAAACACTAAAAGAATTTGTGGTGTCTCTAGCGTCATATACACGGGACACCATGGACTTTCTGAAAAAAACGAGTCCTTAGGTATTGAATCTTCCTGTTTACTAGCTAGCATTGATGTTGAGTCCCTTTATAGCAGTACCCCTCATAATAAGGGCCTCCTTGTGGTCTCTCATTATCTAGGTACAAGAGGGAATCACTTTCAGGACCATAACCACTTCATTTTGACCCTACTTGATTACATTCTAAGGCACAATTTTTTCTTGTTCAGTGGGCGGTTCTACCAACAGCTCAGGGGGACGGCCATGGGGTGCCCTTGTGGCCCCACATATGCCAATCTCTTCCTGGGCTGGTGGGAGGATAATATCGTCTTTCCGGGCCACCATACATGGTGGAGCGACAAGGTAGCCTTCTGGACAAGATACATTGACGATATCTTTGTGCTTTGGAATGGCAGTAGGAGGGAATTCACCAATTTTTTAGGTATCCTGAACATTAATGACATAGGTCTCAAATTTACATCTGAAATACAGGAAGACTGTATCAATTTTCTTGATGTGACAATACACAAACAAGGCGAAAAACTGGTCAGTACAATTTTTAGAAAATCGACAGCAACAAATTCAATTCTACACTGGGGAAGCTATCACCCCATCCCACAAAAAAGAGGCATTCCCAGGGGACAATACCTGAGGATACGCAGGAACTGTTCGGGTCTAACCGACTTCCAGTGCGAATCTAGAAAACTTTATAAAAGAATGACAGATAGAGGCTATCCAAAGACCACACTAAGAAATGCTTTCCAGCACACCTTAGCGACGGACAGAGAAACACTACTCTCCCTAAGAAACGTGGGGTGGATAGGAGGGCAGAGACCCGCCTCATCTCCACATTCGATATGGCCAATACAGAAGTAAGAGCTATCTTAAATAAAAACTGGCCAATCTTACAAATGGACACTAGTGTCGCCAAGAGCATTTCACCCTACCCGAGCATAACTTACCGAAGAGGCCAAAGCCTCAGGGATAGACTGGTACACAGTCACTACCTTCCCCCAGCTATACCAGGAACATGGCTTGATCGTCGTCCCCTAGGCATGTTTAAGTGCGCGACCTGTAAAATATGCCAGTTCATCTCCACAGGCAAGACCGTAACATGCTCAGCCACCCAAAGGGTGTTCACCATTCGGGATTTTATAAATTGTAAAAGCAAAGGGGTAATTTATATCTGCCAATGCCCTTGCCCCAAGAACTATATTGAAAAAACATTCAGGGAGCTAAGGAAAAGGGTGGGGGAACATGTTTATGACGTAAAAAACAACAGAATTACACCAGTGGCGAGCCACGTACATGAATATCATGCAGGGGACCCTCGGGCACTTATATTTTTGGCACTGGAACTTGTCCCAATATCCCCGAGAAAAGGAGACTGGAACAATAAGATATTGCGGAGGGAAGCGGAATGGATCTATAGGTGCCGCTCACAAGCCCCCTCTGGCCTTAACGAAAGACTTACCTTTACCTGTTTTTTGTAAAATAATCATACCCCCTAGCAACGGAATACGGAAACTAAAGTGGGAGATATTGCAGTCCTGGAATCTCTGTTCTCCACGCTTCCCTCTACATTCCTTGAGTAACTAAACCCAGTCCTAACTGGTCATGAGTACACGAAGTACTCAATAAACTATATCAAAAAGGGTTTTAGCTAGATCATGCTTAACCCGAGTCTCAATATATAATTTCTTCTTAATAGATTATATTGTTCTGATTAGGTGATGACTATAATCAATTAACCGTGCATCCCCTGATCAGAAGAGCTACAACTATGAACAAATTATGTCCTGTTTGATTATTTAAAAAAAAAAGTTCTGGGGCATGATCAAATCTAGGTGTCTTGGGGGGGGAAAGTACATAAACCATTAGGCAATTCCGAATATAGCATATACTAACAGCAATTTTATTATGCCATTCAGATTACACTACTTAGCCCATCAAAATATATGAGACAAAAAACATCCCCCCCCCTCTTGTCTCTTCCCTGTGCTAACGAGCGCCCTAATAAGTTAATTTCAGGGGGTAATTTGGTGCAAAACTTTTATGCACCTCCCCTACACCATAACTACCCGGGGAGAAGCTGGAATGCCGTAGCATTGCTAAACCAGAAATGACGTCTGCGGTCCAGCAGACCGGAAGCGATGCTTGCGTTCCAGGACACCGGAAGTTGCGGACAGCGTGTGTTCCACACACCGGACATTCGGCTCCCGGAGGTGGAAACGCGAACTCGTGCGCTCATTTAAATCAATCAAGCACAGGGAAGCCCCACTGCCTTATCATACACGGCAGGTGGCAGTCCGGACACTATTGGGGCATATCCCCAGTAAGTTTTCTTCACCTATGGGACACCAAGAGATGGGTGATCCAGTAAGTAAATACCAACGATTTGTTTATTTATTTTCAGGTGACATCCATCTTCATCAAGAGAGTCTGTGTGAGTTATCTTACCCATGTATGGCCTGCCTTACGGTATCATCCAGGACGTAGTATTTACATTTTGTTTTATCTATCAAATTATCCTGCTTTGATCCATGATGTTATTCATAACAACTATCATCCTTTAACCGACCCCCTGATGAACCATAGTGGGGAAACGCGTCGGGTTTAAAATCGACATCAGCATTAAAATCGACATCAGCATATGTGTTAAAAATTCCCAAGCTACAGGGCTGTACAGGGCAAGACAGGGTAGGCACGGGGACAGGGTGATCCCACCATCAGGGTTCATCCCTGGGCAAAGGGTTAACCTAGGGCGGGAACAGGGAGAGAACCATCCCCAGTACCCATAATAAGTGCCCTAACCTTTTTCCATTCCCCACACCTCTCATAAATGTCATTAGTGCCCTTGGAATTTGCACTATCTTATCTATTATTTTCACCAATTCACGGTGGTAGCTGGGCGATATCTTGTCCTGATATATATATGTTTTTTGGTCACCCAGTTATCATAGGGTGATACTTTTTGCTTTTTAAATTGAACTAATAAAAGCTACATTTTAAAAGGGTCCAACCTCTAGGCTAATATTCACTTTCACGGACACTTATACTATCGTATATCTAATTTTTCTTTGAGTTTTTTCGGACGTTCAGATTCGACAGGTTCGGCCAAACTTTGTTTCAAAGTTTGGTTAGGGTCCCGAAACTGACCCTGAACACTGAACCCCATTGAAGTCAATGGGGACCCGAACTTTGGTTCTGAAAAATGGCTGTAAAAAAGTCATAGAAAGGGCTAGAGGGCTGCAAAATGATCCAAAATGGGGGTAAGAGTAGTACAATTGCCCTGCAAACAAATGTGGACAGGGAAATGACTTAAAATAACATAAAATACATAAAATTTTAAAATAATCTCGAACCCGGAGGCGGAGATCCAAGTGGAGTAGGAAGTTGAGAAGGCTGTAGACGTGGCGGTATAGGTGGAAGCGGTGGAGGAGGAAGCCAATGTTTTTTTTTTGTGTTTAGTTTTTTTGATTGGTCTGTTAATTCTGTGTGTGACCTTTTAGCCATTTTTTGGGGTGTGGACGGTATACTTCTCTCCTCTGCCAAAATAAGAAATAATAATCTTGAGCCAGGAGGTGGAGGTCCGAGTGGAGGAGGAGGCAAATGTGGCGGTGTAGGCAGAATAGACGGAGGAGGAGTAGCCAATATTTTATTTTTACATTTATTTATTTATTTTCCTTGTTTTTTGGTTTGCAGAGACCCCAAAACATTAGGAAATGATAAAGAGAATACACAAACAGACAGAGTGTGGCCGGTATACTTCTCTACTCTACCACTATAAGACATAATAATCTTGATCCATGAGGTGGAGGTCCGAGTGGAAGAGGAGGCGGGTGAGGCTGTGTAGACAGAGGAGGCAAAAGAGGTAGCCCACATTTGTTTTTATTTAGTTTTTTATTTATTTATTGTTTCCTTACATTTTTTGTTTTTGTTTTGCAGTGACCCCAAAACATTGGTGAATGGCAAAGGGGATGCACAAACTGTGCTGGAGTATAACAATGGCTGGGTGCAGCCGTTATACCTCTCTACTCTGGCCAAGGTACGGACAAGTCCTGTGGGATCCATGCTTGCTTCATTTTAATGAATGTGAGCTTGTCCATGTTGGCTGTGGACAGGTGGATGCGCCTGTCCGCGATCACCCCCCTGCCATGTTAAACACACATTCGGACAATACACTTGCTGCAGGGCAGGCCAGTACCTCCAAGGCATAAAGGGCAAGCAGCCATGTGTCCAATTTGGAGACCCAGGAGTTAAATGGGGCAGACCCTTCAGTTTGTATGTGCAGATGTGTGCACATGTATTGTTCCACTATGTTGCTGAGACTCTGCCTACTGCTAAGACTGTCTGTATCAGATGGTGGTGCTGGATGTTGTAGCATACTGACAAAGCTTTTCCACATTTTGGTCATGCTAACCCTCTCTTCTGGTGGTGCCCCATCTGCATTGGCAACTTTCACCTCCTCTGACTCGTGCTTTCAGCCCCCGCTGTCAGGTGGGAACACATCAGTAGTGCGTCCACCAGCGTGTGCTTATACTCGCGCATCTTCCGATCATGCTCCAGTGATAGAAGTAAGGATGGCACATTGTCCTTGTAGCAGGGATCCAGCAGGGTGGTCAACCAGTTCTCAGCACTGGTAGCAATCAAGGCAACTCGGCGGTCATTGCACAAGCACTGCAGCATGTAGTTACTTATGTGTGTCAGGATGCCCAGAGACAATGACAAGCTGTTCTCAGTGATAGGTGTATTGTCTGTGTCCCCTGTATCCCCCCCAGCCACACTCCATTGTTGCCCGTGAGCTGATTTAGGTGCCACCCTGCTGTGAACGTGGATCCTCCTCCTCCTCATCATCCTCCTAATCCTCCAAAACTGTACCTTTGCTGGACAGTTGTGGACCTGGCCGCTGTTGGAGCAGGAACCCACCCTCCAAGCCACCTGTGGATGACTGGCCTGATAACCGTGGGAATGATCCCTGTTCTTCCTTTTCTTCCTCCTATGGCATATCCTCATACATCATCGCGTGAAACGTGTTTTCAAGGAGGCATAGAAGGTGGATAGTAACGCTGAGGACGTTGTCATTGTCTCTGACCATGTTGGTGGAGTACTTGAAACACTGCACACACTTCCCGCATGGAGGCCCACTCATTGGTGGTGAAGAGGTGCTGTTCTGAAGATCGACTTACTCATGTGTGCTGCAGCTAAAACTCCACTATAATTCTAGGTTTACGTTGTATTTATACCGGTTCATGTATATGTATATTTGTGCCACGTAAGGATACTCACTATTTGTTCCCCCTAACTCAGTGACATTGTTACTGGTTTGGAAGGGCCCATACAAACCTATAGCATGGTTATATATGCCTTGGCATTAAAATATGTATATCCTATTTTTTGTTTGGTGCTAGTGGGAGTTTCTCTGGGCTCTTATTCTTGGGGGCATCTCGATTTTATTCTATTGACTGTAGAGTTATTATACAATTATTGTCCCGGTATTGATCACTATTTACAGTGCTGCCCATAATTATTCATACCCCAGGCAAATTTTGACTTAAAGTTACTTTTATTCAACCAGCAAGTAATTTTTTCAAGTTTGTAGATGAAGTAAGCATGCCTGGGAGAAGATGATGTCCGCCAAGGCAGGCTTGGGATGACTGCTTATAAAGAAAACAATGAAGACCCAACAACCTGGAAATAAAAGTCAGACAAAACAATAACATGAGTGAGACTGTAATGGCACAAGCCACGCGTGCGAGCCACCACGAGAAAATTGTATTGCGAGCCACCGATGACCGAGCCATGCGAGCGGGTCTGAAGGCAGAAAAAGACATAGAACCTACTTGTTGTGGGACCCCGCAGCCGGCCTCGAATGGCGGAGTTATGTGTGTAAAACGGAAAAGCCATGCATGAGAAACTCTAATGGTGGAGCCATGCGTGAGAGACTCTAATGGCGGAGTCATATGTGTAAAACTTAAATGGAGAAGCCATGCATGAGAGGCTCTAATGGCGTAGCCATGCGCGAGAGACTCTAATGGCGGAGTCACATGTATAAAACTAAAACGGAGAAGCCATGCGTGAGAGACTCTAATGGCGGAGCCATGCATGAGATACTCTAATGGCGGAGTCATGTGTGTAAAACTAAAACGGAGAAGCCATGCGTGAGAGACTCTAATGGCGGAATCATATGTGTAAAACTAAAACGGAGAAGCCATGCGTGAGAGACTGTAATGGCGGAGCCATGCGTGAGAGACTAATGGCATTATTTTTTATTTATTTTTATAAAACCACTTATGCAGCACCAGTATGACTTGGGGACTCGCATAACCATGACCCTCTCTGACCGTGAACTTGGGACACTAACCAGCCTACAACCATATTGTACCCCTAACGAACAACATGAAGCACGATCATCGAGGTCCCCCGAAGCCAAGAGACTGAACTGGATGACATTACAGTGACGATAAGTAATTAAACGTGAGCCAGACCTGATGGAAAATGCATAGACATTAGTGATCCGAACCACGTGCACAACCGAAAACATTAACCAACCGTGAACCGTGAAATTGAAACAGATGGGAGAAAAACAAGAGCCAGAGGCATTGCAGTTCGCTAAGAGAAAACCCTTGTCATGACAAACGAATGAACAACTTGTGAAAACATAGTAGGAACTTACTCCTATTGGCCAAGCAATGAAAAGAATTACAGCTTTAAGTGGAAGCAGAGTATAACACATGATGTAAGAACAAGTGGGTGAATGCAGCTCTGGATGTGAGTGGTGCCTAAAACATGGTATGGGCACAGCTCTGAGTATGAGCATGAAGAGCATGGTATAAAGCAGCCGTATGAATGCAATCTGAAAGTGAGCAGAGTATTAATGTAATGCAACAGCGGACGCATGAACGCAGCTCTAGTAGTGAATGGCATATGGGACAAAAATGTAAATGCAGACACACGGACATAGCTTTGAAGGTAACAATCCTAACCACAACCATTAGTGCCCAACCCCCTTTGCCCCAGAGCGCTACAAGTCACGGACCGTGTAACCACGTCCGATCCTACCATGAATGCCAGCAGTCGCCTGGCACCTTCTGCCATTGGCCAGGCGCGAACGAACCTCCACTTGATGCTACAGGATTTTTTTTTTTTTTTTTTTATAACGATGGTCACCACAGCACCACCTCGTATTGGCCTAAGACAAATGCTGACACATGCTTGCCCATAAATTAATGTTTATAGATTAAACACACTTGCATACAAGAACATCGGAACTCCATTACAGACGTCTTGACCAAATCTGCTTGTGCCCCCATACACAGACCACTGATACACATTTACCGAAACCTTGCATGTCCGGCGCTAACTGCGGATGTGCGCCCCACATGTAAAACAGGTGACAGTTAAATATGCGACCATTTTTTTTTCCTGCTCATTCCTGCCTAATTTTAGGCATCTATCATACCAATACCTATATGTACAGTAGACCCCCCCCCCAAGCCCCGAAACGACCGGGCAACAATCCTAACCACCAACATCCGACTATTAGCTCCCAACCCCCTTCATCCCAGAACACTGCAAATCGTGTACCACAGTGTGAGTCCTGTGCAGCAAGTTCGATCCTACCTTGAGTGCCAGCATTCGCCTGGCACCTTTGCTGTTTACCCAGCCGTGAACGAGCCTTCAAAAACTAAATGAATAAAATACCATCACTTAAACACAGCGTGCGTAGCTTGGAGACAAGCGTCCCATATGTAACAGGTATCAGAAAACATGCGACCATACCTATTCTAGGCGCATGCTTACCCCAATACCAATATTCAATAGCCCCCAACAAGCCCCTGAACAGCCGGACAAAATATACGAACAACAGTTGTTTGACCATTTAGCTCCCAACTCTGCTTCGTCCCAGCGTATGACAAGTCGCAGACCGTAATGTGGGTCTCGTGTAAACAAGTCTGATTCTACCGTGAACACCAGCACTCGCCTGGCACTTTCTGCCGTTGCCCAGACGTGAAAGAGCCTCCATACGATTGCTTCATCCCAGAGCGCTACTTGTCGCGGACCGCAGCGCGGGTCCCGTACAAACAATTCCGATCCTACCATGAATACCAGCGCGCTCCTGAGACATTCTGCCATTGTCCAGCCATAAAGAGCCTCCACGCTGCTGTATCCTAGAGCTGACCCAGAGGTAGTGAAATCAGCTGAATCAGCGTCAGCCTGGGCCCACAGGTGCCTATAAATAGCCTAGTAATCAGCCAGCCTAGGCCCACAGGTATGTATAAATAGCCTTGTAATCAGCCTCCCCTCCCACAAATGCAGCAATATCTTGCTTATACTTAAAATCCAAACAACTAACACAAACTTTGGTGCCAATGTCAGTGTTCGGGTGCCCAGACACCATAATGTTCGGTACGGACCCGAACAGTACGGTCCGGGCTTGCTCAACGCTATTGTTAATATTTCTTTATCTGTAACATTTTAAATAACATCTCCGATATTACAGAACAGCTCCTCCTGCTCAATAACATGCTGCCTGCAGATTGCATTATATTTTGTGGTGAGAGGTCCTCTTTAAATCTATAAATTACAAGCTGTTCTGTCTTCAGACACGTTCACACAGTGTGCAGTCTGACATTCAGCATAAACCATTCCTGTCTTCCAAATAAGAGGACTGTTCTTTGTAGTCTCATTTGTTTATTGGTCAACAGTTTGTACTCTCTGCAAAATGCGCGTGAGTGAGAGATTGTACGTGTGAGGTAAAACTACAAGAATACAAATAACATGTATAAGTATAAAGCATAGCATAGCATGTACTATAACATTTGCATTGACAGTGAAAGTACATGGTAAAATGGCTGCCTATACATAGGATTACATGTCTAGCTAAAAGTAGAAACAACTCCTTGAGTAACAATTTCAACTGACTGAAAAGCTCTGCATAACATAATATCCTCAAAACAAAGGTAAATCTCTCACCAGATATGATTTCACAAGGATGGTGGAGTTTGAGAAGGAGACATGCATAGGGCAGCCCTGCTGATGTGTTCTAGTGACTGGAGGCTTCTCTTACCCAGGATGCTTTTCATTCCCACAATGCAGCAGTCTTTGTAACAGGAAAAACAAAGTGTAATACAGCTTAACAACGCTAGCTGGTGCTATAACCACACTAATCACTACAGAAATACCAAAACTGAGGAAGACCTGTAATGATTCTCAAACTCGGCTAGCAGGAACACAAGTTTTGCTGAATTGTTTTCCCACAAACAATCTGCTCAGCTCTTTCTGCTGTGACATGCTGGCTGCAGATTGAACTGCATTTCGTAGTGACAGGTCATCCTTATTTTTAACCATACAGTTTTAAACTATTATTTGACAGTGCTCCCACTTCAGTTTACTACATCAGTTTTCTTAAGCAATAAGAGGCACATTTATTAAGACCGGTGTTTTAGATGCTGGTCTTAATAAGCCGTATTGCTGGCTGTGGATCCTCCGAAGTTGTGTACTGGCAAAGTTATTCAGAAGTACATGCTCCAGGTTGTCTTGGGCAAACTTGAGACTGGACGCAATGTTTTTTTATTTTTTGCACAGCAGTAGGTTATTTGGTGGTGTTCTTTCATGAAGACACTTCTTGTTTCCAAATTTTCTAATAGTAGACACATGAACAGAGTTTTTTTTTTTCAGGTTTAGAGTCTTCTGTATTTTACTGTTTTTCATGGGTTCTTTCTCACCTCTGTCAGGATTGCCCATTGTGCTCTTTGAGTGATATAAATTGGTTGTCCCAATTGGACATTTATGACCTATCTACAGGATATGCCAGAAAGGTCCCAATGGAGGGGCTGCCTCTGGAACCCACTGTTATTTAAAAAACGGGCCTTGTTGCATGTTGCTGGAAATAGATAAGAGGTCTCTTATGTGGGAATCTTTCCATTTATTGCTATAGGACTTCTGAAAATAGCCGAGTGCACTTACTCACAGCAATCAGTGGAAATATACATGCATATGCGGCCTCCTCTCCATTCCTGGCTACACGCAGATCCTAAAGATGGGAACCACAATTGACATTTATTGCATAACCTTTGGATATGCAATTAATGTCCAGATGGTATAACACTTTAACATGACACCCACTACTATAGAGACTAACCACTGAGTTTTCACCATTTGTAGATAATTTGTCTAACCATAAATTGATATATGGGTGTTCAGGAATGCTTTTGTAGCCTTTTAATATCTTCATGTGCCTCTGTAACACAGCCAACTGTTACTATTGATTGAACAGTTAAGGGTGGAAGGGGTGCTGCCCTTTTAATGTTTATTGAGTCATGTGTGGCTGTACCTGATACTGGTCTTTTATACTTGTTACCTACAGGAATACATTTTGTAGTGTAATTACTCAATACGGATTTAAAGCCCTCCCATTTATCCTCTGTATTATTATGTGACAGTATCTTCTCCCAGTCTACACCTTGAAATGCTGCCCTGAAACCGGGGAACTTGGCCTTCTTTAAAATTAAGTGTGTTTGCCCTCCCTGAGTTTGCTTTTTATAGTTCAGGGAGGCCTTCTCCTGGTTGATGCTTTTGATGTCTCCTGGTTCTGTCCAAAGGCCTATTCCTAGTTGCTTCTCCTGGTGTTTCCTGGTTCTATCCAAAGCTTACTCCTTGTCACGAATCAGCGGGTGTAAACCCACTGTGCCACTAACTGGCTATACTCTGGAGGGGCGTGTCTAAGAAACTACCTGTTTTTCACTAGAGCCTTAGATGGTGAGGACAGACTTGAGCCATTAAGGTAGTTGCCAGGGGCTACTTCAAAGAAAACCCTGAGTCAATGGCAGCTGGTCCAGGAGGACCAGGAGATACCTGGGTAGGTTCCAGAAGTACATGTGTAGTCAGGAAGGCGGGGTCGTTACCAGGAGCAACAGTGCAGTACTGAAGGATGAGGCAGAGGCATAGTCATACAGGCAGAAGGTCAGGGCAGGCAGCACAGGTACAGGTCAGGCAATCCGGGTTGGCAACAGGAGAGACAAGGCAAGCAGGCATGGATCAGATGATAAACAGAATTCAGGAATGAAGTATAAATGAGACACTTACATACCTGCAGAAGAGCCAGGGTTGGTCAGCGAGATCAGCTGACCTAACCCACACAGCCCAGAAAATAATGTGCTCCGCCCTTAGAGCAGGGTAACACAAAACCAGCCGACCTAATGCTATGTCCAGGGCTGAGTGGAAGCTGTAGAGCGGAATCCTCAAAAGCAATACCACTTACAGAAACTGAGCCCAGGACCGCAACAGTGAAATGGGAAGCACCGACCACAGGTCACCGCTGAGCGTGGTGCTCGGAACCGTGGCGATAAGTGGGGGAACAGCCAGCTGCTGTTACACTCCTGCTTGCTGATCCTGACATCTCTGAGTTCTTTCCAAGGCCTAATTAGGGCTACTAGAGCACTACACCTGGTTTCTCTTGCTGCTGTCCAAGATTTGCGACAGGTCATTGCTTCCGGTGTCTCCTGGTTTCAATCACAGCCTGCTCATGGTTTCCGCTCCTGGTATCTCCTGCACTCTGTGTTCCTGGTTTCAGATCCTTTCTGTAAACTGTGCTCCAAGTCTAGTCTCTGCTGCTACATATTTTCCTGATGCTCTACAACTCATATCTGCTACTTAATTACTACTTAATTACTTCCTACTTCACAACTACAAATTTGCCCTGTGCTGTGAATTTCCCTCAGCTCTTGGACTGCCTGATTAACTGTCTGTTTCTGTTTCCTCACTTTACTTTTCTACTTTGTTGTTGCTGCTATGTCCAGCTGCCAACTAGTTGCAGCCCAATGATCCACAATCCAAGTCTCAGAAAATGTTTGCTGTGATTTCTGTAGCCACTGCCTGATGTTAATAAAGTAATTTAACTGTAACAATTTTATTGAATGTTACAATACTGCCCATAGAGCAACAGAAATACGCCTGTATCTCCTGACAGGCTTAGGCATTGTTCACATCTCATTTTTACAACATGTTTGGAATATATATGTGCTGGGAAATCTTCTGCCCTAAATGCATCTTTAGTACCTATATGCACCCTTCATATGCAAAAAAAAAAAAAATCTTTATGGCATACACAGACTGGTATGAATTGGCTTACCTATTTTTGCTGTATGGAAAGTGTCGTCTGCTATACTTTCCTATAGTGAGGGACAAAGTAACATAATATACTCTACACTGCATGGTATATTTTTCAATAGGATACAGAAGCATATGTCAGAGGCTTCTGTTGGAGGTATACATCAGGGAGTACCATCAACACGTACCTCTGATGGAAGAAAACAATGAGATGCAAACAGAGCTTTAGGCTCTGTTCACATCTAATTTTGTTTTCCTTTTTGCTGGGAGTTCCAGAATTTTGGTAGCAAGAATACAGAATCTGTTATGAACCGAAACTAGCATGGAGCTCCAATTTAGCACAAGTGTTATGCTACATTATTAGATCACCCCTGCTCAAAAAGATTCTGATAATTGATCTACGTGTATTTGAAACAGTAATTTATCTTTTTGCATGCATTTTATATATTTATTTCTTCATAAATGTCAAGCAATAGTAGTTTATACATAACAAATTCAATAAAATACTACATTTACATCTGTAAGGGGATGTCTTTTGGGGGCAGTATGAGGACATATTACAAATCCAAGATATCAAAAAGAATTTGAAAATGTAAACCAAAAAGGGATACAGACACGATTCCCTAAGCTTTTACAGGAAGATGGCACAAAACCGTGTTTGCATATGTATTACCCTGTTCTAGACACATTTTAAAGAAAATTGAGATTGGAATGCCTTTAAGCTAATTTATTAAAATACAAAGAAATTAAGTATTGGATTTCTAACATAAGCAAAAAAAGTTAAGTAAAAAAGAAAAGAAAAAAGCATTATTTAACATATAAAACTCCTGAACATAATGTAATAAATATTTAAATTTACTGTTCCGAGCTGGTTCCCAGAAATTAACAATTGCACATTACGTATTTAAAAGATTTCTTGGTTCTTCAGCAGCGGAGGGTTGAGAAAAATCTGTAATAACAGGATAATCCTGAAAAAAATGTCAATTGAATACATCTTCACAACCATTAATTTATAAAGTAAATAGTGTTACATTTTGTAATATTTGCCAAATCCTTTTGTCCAATTTGCCAGGACATAACTCTATTAAAGAGAGCTTCATCAAGAATGTGTATATAACCTACTCAGATGATTAGGGATGAGCGAAGTGAGTTTCAAATCCTAGATCTGAAGTTGCTTCACTTATAACTAATATTTTGTAATATTTGCCAAATCTTTTTGTCCAGTTTACCAGGACATAACTCTATTAAAGAGAGCTTTATCAAGAATGTGTATATAACCTACTCAGATGATTAAGGAGGAGTAGGTTATATATACTTGGTTCTGAAGTCGATTTCGGTACCGAGGCCGACTTCGGATACCTGTTTTAAAATTGTTTTAAAGTTTAACAATCAAATGCCAAAGTTATTCACCAAAGTCTCACGAGACTTCGGTGATAATGAATTTTCCTCGCCGGAGCACATACATTTTATTGCTGTACGGAGGCAAATCTCCGTACAGCATTAAAATAAAGTTTTTAATGAAGCGACTTTGGATATATTATCAGAAGTTCGCTACGCTCAACACTAGTGGAGAGTCCCAAGCTGCCATTACTTCTCAGAAAAAGCTGTACCAGCCCTGCATAAGTATGTTGAGCAGAAGGTGGACTAGTCCTTGAGCCTGTTGGTGTCTGGCACAGTTCATGCCAGCGCTGACGTGTTGAGCTGAACCTATGGCCAAGGACAATATATGTCCTCTACAGCCCACTGGGTAAATGTGGTTCTGGCCCCGGCACACCAGCAACTTGGCCAGGTGATGGCAATGCCACCTCCGCATTCTCATGCTGTGATTTCTGCGCCAATGTCCTCCTGTTCCTCCTCATCCTCCACCTTGTCCACAGCCTTCACTGTAGGCACAGTTCAGAGTGGTTTTCTAGCATGCCACCTATGTGTTGTCACTTGGTTCTGCACCTGGTCAGTTTGGGGGAATGGAGTCACACCAGGGAGGAACTGCTCCATGGTATCAACCAAGAAATCAATTCTGGCTCCTCACCAACTGGATATAGGAACCATGGTCACCAATAACAGGAAGAACATTCTGTCTGCACTGCGTCAGGGAGGGCTGACCCATGTTCCCTGCATCACGCACATCTTCAATCTGGTTGCTACACGATTCCTGAAGTCTTCCACCCAACTGTAAGACGTCTTCAAAATTTCAAGGAAACAGTGCATGCACTTCAGCCACTCTTACCATGCAAAACATGACCTCCTTGAGCTGCAAAGGCAGAATGGTGTCCCCCAATATCGTCTCATATGTGACTTTTCCACACATTGGAACTCCACCCTCCACATGTTGAACTGACTATATGAGCAGAGAAAACCTGCAAATGATTGTGGATGAGGCAGGCGGACAGGACTACTCCCCTGTGTAACTTTCATGTTAAACAGTGGCAGCTCATGAGTAACACCTGCCATTTGCTCAGGCCCTTTGAGGAGGCCACTTTGTCAGTTACCAGGACTATGGGATGAATGATGTCCTTCCACTCCTTCACTTCCTGGAGGGAATGCTAATAAATCTGACTGGTGAAGGGACAAAAGATGTGGTGCCTACACCCCACGGCCAGCTGAGGATGGAGGCTGAACTGGCACAGCAGGAGGAAGAGGAGGACATAAATGCCCAGGAATTCTATACAGAACTAGGTGGTTTATCTGCTCAAGTGACAGGAGAGGAGCAGAAGAAGCTAGAGGGCAATGCCAAAGATGATGCAGATGACCCCGACAGACCGTGGCAGCAGGTATGGTGTCCCTCTGAGTCCCTTGGCAAATGGCCAGATGCATGCTGAGTTGCTTGCGTAGTGACAGTTGCATTATCACAATTTGGCATCGGGATAACTACTGGCTCTCCACAATGTTAGACCCACACTACTGGTCCAAAATGGGGGCATTTTATTTATACCTTCTGAGAGGGATGAAAAACGTAACTACTATTGAGACATCCTTTGTAGAGATGTCCCGAACTATTCACCGGCGAACATTGCTTGTTTGCGTTTGCTGCGGCGGGCGAACATATGCGATGTTCGGTCCGCCCCCTATTCGTCATCATTGAGCAAACTTTGACCGTGTACCTCACAGTCACTAGACACATTCCAGCCAATCAGCAGCAGACCCTCCCTCCCAGACCCTCCCACCTCCTGGACAGCATCCATTTTAGATTCATTCGGAAGCTGCAGTCTTAGTGAGAGGAGGGACAGTGTAGCTGCTGCTGATTTAATAGGAAAATCGATAGCTAGGCCAGTGTATTCAGTGTCCACTCCAGTCCTGAAAGACTCATCTGATCTCTGCTGTAAGGACAGCATCCTGACAGCACCCCAAAAAGGCCCTTTTTAGGGCTAGTACATCAGTCTGCTTTTTTATTTTTTTTCTCTGTAATCTAATTGCAGTTGCCTGCCAGTGTGTGTGTCAGGCTTACAGCGTATACTGTGCCCACTTGCCCAGTGTCACCACTCATATCTGGTGTCACAGTAGCTTGCATTTAAAAAAAAAAAAAACTTTTTGGACTGTAATATATTTGCAGTTAGTTGCCTGCAAGCGTGTGTGTCAGGCCTACAGTGTGTACTGTGCCAACTACTGCCAGTGCACAGTGCCACCAATGCCACTTATATCTGGTGCCACTGTTATATAATAGAAGTTAGTTTTCTGCAAGTGTGTGTGTTAGGCCTACAGTGTCTACTCTGCCAACTTCTGCCAGTGCCACTCATATCTGGTGTCACAGTAGCTTGCATTTAAAAAAATAAATAAAAATTTTGACTGTAATATAATAGAAGTTCGTTTTCTGCAAGCATGTGTGTTAGGCCTACAGCGTCTACTCTGCCAACTTCTGCCAGTGCCATCAGTGCCACTCATATCTGGTGTCACAGTAGCTTGCATTAAAAAAAAATATATATTTTTGACTGTAATATAATAGCAGTTAGTTGTCTGCAAGCGTGTGTGTTAGGCCTACAGCGTCTACTCTGCCAACTTCTGCCAGTGCCACTCATCTGGTGTCACAGTAGCTTGCATTTAAAAAACAACAACAATTTTGACTGTAATATAATAGCAGTTAGTTGTCTGCAAGCGTGTGTGTTAGGCCTACAGCATCTACTCTGCCAACTTCTGCCAGTGCCACTCATATCTGGTTCACAGTAGCTTGCATTTAAAAAAATAAATACAAATTTTGACTGTAATATAATAGAAGTTAGTTTTCTGCAAGCGTGTGTGTTAGGCCTACAGCATCTACTCTGCCAACTTCTGCCAGTGCCATCAGTGCCACTCATATCTGGTGTCACAGTAGCTTGCATTAAAAAAATATATATATTTTTGACTGTAATATAATAGCAGTTAGTTGTCTGCAAGCGTGTGTGTTAGGCCTACAGCGTCTACTCTGCCAACTTCTTCCAGTGCCACTCATCTGGTGTCACAGTAGCTTGCATTTAAAAAACAACAACAATTTTGACTGCAATATAATAGCAGTTAGTTGTCTGCAAGCGTGTGTGTCAGGCCTACAGCATCTACTCTGCCAACTACTGCCAGTGCACAGTGCCTCTCATATCTGGTGTCACAGTAGCTTGTATGCATAGTACAACTAAACTAATCTAAAAAAAATGACAGGCAGAGGCAGGCCACCCCACAGGGGCTGTCGTGGTCATGGTGCTGTGATTCCCTTTGGCCCTAGAATAATGCCCAGTGTTCAGAGGCCACATACCCTGAACTCAAAAAGTTCTGAGGACATAGTTGACTGGCTAACACAGGACACCCAATCTTCTACAGCTTCCGCTCGGAACCTTGACGCACCATTCTCCTCCAGCTCAGCTTCGGGCACCTCTCAAAATACCACTCGCCCGCCTGCCGCCACCACCAACACTAGCACCACAGCTGTTTTACTTGATCTGTCAGAGGAGTTATTTACAAATCAGTTGGAAGAAATGAGTGATGTGCAACCATTATTGCCAGAGGATGTAGATAACAGGGATATGTCTCAGTCAGGCAGCATTACACACATGGACGTACGGTGTGATGATGAGATGATATTGAGTGCGACGTTAATGCCTGTCTATTTTAATATATTCGCCACTAGTGTATTTCCCTTATATATTCCTTTGTCTATTTCTACCTGCTTGTATATATTTGTTCTTACCTTGTATTTTTGTGGATGTGTTCATGACATGGTACAGGGGAGGTTCTCCTGCTAATTTAAACTCTGTGGAATCCAATCACTAATCAACGCCCCAGACGAAGCATCACGGCGAAACCCGGGTCGGGCATTTCAGAGACTTTTAATATATGTTTTTTAGCTGTAATTTCTGTTTTTATTAAACAACTTTTATCTGACCCTTTGGTGCGCATCCATCCTACTTGCCAGTCTTTGTGGGAAGCTGTGGTTCACTGCCATCCAGGTGTAGAAGTGTTTCATCTGTCGGATCGATATTTGGGATTTCTCCTGCCGAAGTGTCTTGATCCTTGCCTGTTCCACTTGCCCAGCCGTCTGGGAAGACTCCGCAGGGAAATTTTCCCATGTACTTTACGAGGGATATTCTGTGAGTACAATCTTGTTGCAAGCGTGTAAAGTGCAATTACATACTACGCTATAGTCCTCTTCCTCCAACAGAGTTCTATTGAAGATACCATCCAGTTTTTTACACGCATCCACTAACCAGAAATCCTGTGAGTATAATCCATTCACATGGTGCGTCAAGTACTTGGAATTTGCTACACCATAGTGCGCTTTTTCATTTCACAACAGGTTTCCATACCGGTGTTAGATTGTGAGGTTGGCATATGACCACATTGGTTGAGGATCTACAAAAGGAACCTTTA
The DNA here is from genome assembly GCF_014858855.1 of Bufo gargarizans. NCBI lineage: Eukaryota > Metazoa > Chordata > Amphibia > Anura > Bufonidae > Bufo > Bufo gargarizans. The sequence goes on along the minus strand of NC_058082.1, from coordinate 440,201,712 downwards.
TTCACGTAAAAGATTTCTCTCCTGCAGCGCAATCCTTCCATATAACTTTATTCAGCGGACTTTTCCCACATTGTCTTTGGATTTGCAGCGCTAGAGAGGACAAGTATTTTCAACAGAGACTTCATTTTATTTTATTCATGATGTTGTACCCGCTGCTGCTTCCTTTGCTGAGTTGTCAGATACAAGTGAAGCGGTTGATGATGACGATATGTCCGCAGATGTCACGTGGGTGCCCGCTCGAAGAGAGGAAGAAATTGGGGAAAGTTCAGATGGGGAGACAGAGAGGAGGAGGAGACGAGTTGGAAGCAGGGGGAGGTCGTCACAAGGAGCTAGTGGCACAGTCAGACAGCATGTATCGGCACCCGGGGTCAGCCAGACAGCACGCCAATCAACGCATGCTGTTGCCACCACCAGAATGCCGTCATTGCAAAGCTTTTTTTGTGTGGCTGACTCTGATAACAGCGATGCCATTTGCAACTTGTGCCAAAAGAAACTGAGTCGTGGGAAGTCCAACACCCACCTAGGTACAACTGCTTTGCAAAGGCACATGATCTCACATCACAAACGCCTATGGGATCAACACATGAGTACAAGCGGCACACAAACTCAAAGCCACCATCCTCCTCCTGGTCCAGCATCTTCAACCACGTCAACCACTGCTGTCCTCCTTGCCCCATCTCAACCACCCGCCACTCCGCTTCTCGCCTTGAGCAGTTCCTGCTCATCTTCTCACAGTCAGGTGTCTATCAAGGGCATGTTTTACCATACAAGCTGGTGGAGACTGAGGACTTCAAAAAATTTGTAGCTATTGGGACACCGCAGTGAAAGGTACCCAGATGAAATTTATTTTCACAAAAGGCAATCCCCAACCTGTACTCTATTGTGCAAAAGGAAGTCATGGCATGTCTGGCACACAGTGTTGGGGCAAGGGTCCATCTGACCACTGATACCTGGTCTGCAAAGCACGGTCAGGGCAGGTATATCACCTACACTGCGCATTGGGTCAACCTGCTGACGGCTGCCAAGCATGGAATGCGTGGCTCTGCAAAGGAGTTGGTGACACTGCTACGACTTGCAGGCAGGCCTGCTGCCACCTCCTCTACTCCTCCTACTCCATCCTCTTCACTAACCTCCTTGGCTGAGTCCTCTTCTGCTGCTGCGTCTTGCTCCACATCAACTGCACACCCCCAGCTCCCCAGGGGCTATTCCACATCCCGGATACGACAGTGTCACGCCGTCTTGGGGTTGACTTGCCTGAAAGCAGAGAGTCACACCGGACCAGCACTCCTGTCCACGCTGAACGCACAGGTGGATCAGTGGCTGACTCCGCACCAACTGGAGATCGGCAAAGTGGTGTGTGACAACGGAAGCAATTTGTTGGCTGCATTGAATTTGGGCAAGTTGACACATGTGCCGTGCATGGCACATGTGTGTAATCTGATCGTACAACGCTTTGTGAATAAGTACACAGGTTTATAGGACGTCCTCAAGCAGGCCAGGAAGGTGTGTGGCCATTTCAGGCGTTCCTACACGGCCATGGCGCACTTTTCAGATATTCAGCGGCGAAACAACATGCCAGTGAGGCGCTTGATTTGGAACAGCCCGACACGTTGGAATTCAACACTCCTAATGTTTGACCGCCTGCTCCAACAAGAAAAAGCCGTCAATGAGTATTTGTAAGACCGGGGTGCTAGGACAGCCTCTGCGGAGCTGGGAATTTTTTTGCCACGTTACTGGACGCTCATGCGCAATGCCTGGTTGCTAATGCGTCCTTTTGAGGAGGTGACAAACCTAGTCAGTCGCACTAAAGGCACCATCAGCGACATCATCCCATTTGTTTTCTTCCTGGAACGAGCCCTGTGAAGAGTACTGGATCAGGCCGTAGATGAGCGTGAAGAGGAAGAGGAAGAGTTGTGGTCACCATCACCACCAGAAACAGCCTTATCAGCATCGCTTGCTGGACCTGCGGTAACGCTGAAAGAGGAGTCTGAGGAAGAGGAGTCAGAGGAGGAATGTGGCTTTGAGGAGGAGGAAGACCAACTACAGCAGGCATCCCAGGGTGCTCGTTGTCACCTATCTGGTACCCGTGGTGTTGTACGTGGCTGGGGGGAAGAACAGACCGTCAATGACATCAGTGAGGACGAGGAACGGGAAATGAGTAGCATCCAACCTTGTGCAAATGGGGTCTTTCATGCTGTAGTGCCTGTTGAGGGACCCTCGTATAAAAAGGCTGAAGGAGAACGACCTGTACTGGGTGTCCACGCTACTAGTGCCTGAAATGTTACCGAATTAACGAAAGTCAGAAAGGATGCACCAAAATAAATTTAAAAGTATGCTTTACACAGCGTATAAGGGTGATGTCACAGCACAACGGGAATCTAACAGGGGAAGAAGTGAAAGTAATCCTCCTCCTACCACGACCACGCCGGCAAGGACAGGACACTTTACAGACGTGTTGTTGATGGAGGACATGCAGAGCTTTTTAAGTCCTACGCATCGCCACAGCCCTTCGGGGTCCACCCTCAGAGAACGACTCGACCGACAGGTAGCAGACTACCTCGCCTTAACTGCAGAAATCGACACTGAGGAGCGATGAACCCCTTGACTACTGGGTGTGCAGGCTTGACCTGTGACCTGAGCTATCCCAATTTTCGATAGAACTTCTGGCCTGCTCCGCTTCAAGTGTCCAGTCAGAAAGGACCTTCAGTGCAGCAGGAGGTATTGTCACTGAGAAGAGAAGTCGCCTAGGTCAAAAAAGTCTAGATTACCTCACCTTTATTAAGATGAATGAGGCATGGATCCCGAAGGGACTGACAGTGGGCGATATATTAGACTAAAAAAGGCCTGATGAGATGAGCTGCCTCGGGTTAAAAATGGTCCACACGCTGCTGTTTTTTATTTCGCAATGCAGGATGACTTGCGTGACTTATCCGCCACCAACTAGGGTTCAAGCCGCAATGTTTTAGTGCACTTTCTGCCTGGAAAGCAACAATTTTGCATAGAAAAAACATTAATTTTCTTTGTGATCATCTAAGGTGATCATTAAAGCCTACTAGTCCAAAAATGGGCCCACACTGCACAATTGTTTTCTGGGTCACTTAAATATCACTGAACTACCTCAGCACAACCAAAAAACCCCATCGGCTGCAATCTCCCAAACGTGCGCACGAGCACAGTCATCACTACACCAAGATTGACGCATAGAGGAATACAATTTATGTCATGAGTGTGTCAACTATTGACAACTCTTTGTGGTTGTCTAAAATCTATTCCATACACGTCCCCTGATAGGGGACGTAACAGGGATTAAACTGATAGGAATAGTACTACTTAACACACCATTCATATCTAGTGGCACAGTACATTGCAAGCCGTACGCGCAGTGCCCCAAATTGGAAGTAAGAGTACCGACCAAGCATCTTTTTCCATCTCCCGGTTCCTAAAATCTATTCCATACACCGGCCCCTGATAGGGGACAAAACAGAGATTAAACTGTTAAGAACAGATTTTTATTTTATTTTAAAAAAAGAGGACAGCCTCTGCGGAGCTGGGTATTTTTTGGCCGCGTTACTGAACGCTCATGCACAATGGCTGTAGGCTCATGCGTCCTTTTGCAGAGGTGACAAACCTGGTCAGTCAAACCCAAGGCAACATCATCGACCTCATCCCATATGCGTTTTTTCTGGAGCGTGCCCTGCGAAGAGTGCTGGATCAGGCCGTAGATGAGCATGAAGAGGAAGAGTTGTGGTCACCATCACCACCAGAAGGAGCCTTGTCGTCGTCGATTGCTGCACCTGCGGCAACGCAGAGAGAGGAGTCTGAAGAAGAGGAGTCAGAGGAGGAAGGTGGCTTTGAGGAGGTGGAAGACCAAGCACATCAGGTGTCCCAGGAGGCTTGTTGTCACCTTTTCGGGGACCCTTGGTGTTGTACGTGGCTGGGTGGAGGAAGAGACCTTCAATGACGTCAGTGAGGACAAGGAACGGGACATGTCTAGCTTGGTATCCAACCTTGTGCAAATGGGGAGTTTGCGGTTGTGCAAATGGACTGTTTGCGGTTGTTTGAGGTGCGTTAAACGGGGAGTTTGGTCTGTCAGAGTTTGGTCTGTCACTGCAAAGCGTGCATAACCCTTGCACTACCTGATCGATACAACATCATTCCTGATCGTATACACACACTGAATGTTTTAAAGCACATTATTCCAAAAAATTTAGGAATGTTAGGTGATTTTTGCCCTTTATGGATTAAAACCTGACTCTGCGTCAACTGCGTAATTTTCCATGGGAGTTTTGCCATGGATCCCCCTCCGGCATGCCACAGTCCAGGTGTTAATCCCCTTGAAACAACTTTTCCATCACTATTGTGGCCAGAAAGAGTCCCTGTGGGTTTTAAAATTCGCCTGCCTATTGAAGTCAATGGCGGTTCGCCCGGTTCGCACGTTCGCGAATATTTGCGAAAATTCAAACGGAAAATATTATGTTTGCGACATCTCTAATCCTTTGTAGTTGGTTGGTCACTTCCTACGCACTGCCACTGCTCATTCTTATGAAGGTCTAAACAGGGGGTACCCTTTGAGCTCACACTCCACTGCCATGACTGCTGGAAATTGTTGGGAGGGAGGGCAGGAGCAGCACCAGCCCCACCAGCAGCAACTTAAGTCTAGAGTCTCTGATGAGCACTTTTCTTCACCCTCCTACTGAAGAAACCACCCAGCAGCAGGACATGGAGCAGAACCTGAACCAGCAAGTGGTGGCATACTTGCACTGCACCCTGTCACTTGTGATCCAAGATCCCCTGGACTACCTGGACATCCAAACTTGAATTGTGGCTGCAATTGAGCAAAGTTTTGAAAAATTAGACTCGGTTGACTCATTGAACTTCGACAAGAAATGAGTTTTGTTACAAATGAATTAGTCACAAATCGCTAAAAATCAGGTATACCCATATGTCACGGTGGCTGCGGGAATGTATGGAGCGGGCTGCAAAATTTATATTTTTTTCAAAAGTTTTTATTTTTTTTACAAGTAGTAGATAAAAATATAATATTCACGTTTGGTATTGCCGTATTCATATTCAGGCACAGAATATGGACGTTATGACATTTTTAGTGCACAGTGAACGGCGTGATGTCAAACACCCAGAACATTGGCAAATATTTTTTTTTTTTCTTAAATTTAACCCCACAAATAATTTTTTTTCCTATTTTCCACAGACATGGTACAGTAACTTGAATTGTGCTTTTAAATAGTACAACTTATCGCCCCAAAAATAAGCCGTCATATGGGTATATGTATGTAAAATTTAAAAAGTTATGGCAAACATTGGGAGGAAAAATCTATATAATATGTTGGCCAAAAAGGAGTTGTTGCTTGTATGGGGTTCGGCTGGTTAGGTGCGTGGCACAATATGCAAATTATTAATGTTGTAGCCTACATTCTCCTGAAAATGCCCCTTTTGTATGAAAATTACATAAAGGGTAACATTGGTCCAATACTTGATTACTATATACATTTTACCTAATAATTAAAGTTATACTTACCTTTAACCCTTGCATCTTGAAACTATATATGAAGAGTACCTCGTGCTACAGTAGGTGACCAACAGTTGGATCCATTGAATTGTTAAAAGAGGAGATAAAAATGTTCATGAGACATTCCCAGAGTGACACAAGAAGAAAGAAACTCCACCCTGCTCCTCCATCCCCATCGCCTAGTTGCAAACCCACTTCTCCAACCCCCACCTCTTTTCTTCCCTACAGGCAGAAGAACCATTCTTCTGCCCTCTGCTTTTCCTCATTTTCCACATCATCTAAAATAGATGATATCATCAGAAAAATCCAGCTTCCCATCTCTCTGAATTTTGTGGACTTTTCTAGAAAATGAAGACTTTGAAGGATGATTTGGAAGAAGTAAAGCTAGAAAAAGTTGAGAATGGTCATTTTCAAAACCTGGTCCCTTAAGCAGTGCATAAAAATAAAAGAATGATTTCCATATTCTACTACATACTACTTCTATAGTCAACTACATAGAAAGGGAGGAACTGTAGTACCAGTAGCTTGGCCAGGTGCACGTTCAGCTTCTGCGCTGCTGGAAGAGTGCATACATACTATTGTCTTTTTGCAATCAACTCGGTAATTGATTGCTGTTGAAACAAGTTACAAGTAGAAGGAGACGCATCAGGAGCAATAAACTGCATTGAAGTCGAAGGGAAGAAACAACAGCTTCCTTCTGCTGATGCTGACGAGCCCTGACTGCTAGAGAGGGGGTGCAGGCCGGTGGGAGATGTAGTGATTCCTTTGGGGGGCCCTGCAAATGTAATGGATTAGAGATGAATGTCCCAGAAGTTGAACAAGATACACGGGCGATATATTAGACCACCCTTTAATACTGAGGCACAGTAATGGTATATACAAAATAAGAGATTTACATATCAACTAAAAGATTAACTGGGATTGTATCAGCAGTTCAACAAGATGCAGACGGTAATATATTAGACTGCCCTTTAATAATAGGGCACAGCAATTCTATGTATAAAATAAGAGATTTACTGAGATTGTGTTAGCAGTTCAACAAGATGCAGACAGCGATATATTAGACCACCCTTTAATACTGACGCACAGTAATTCTATATATAAACTAAAAGATTAACAGGGATTGTGTCAAAAATTCAACAAGATGCATGCGGATATATGTTAAACCGTCCGTTAATACTGAGGCACAGCAATTCTATGTATAAGATAAGACATTAACTGTGAATAAGACAGCAGAAGTTCAACAAGATGCAGATGGCGATATATTAGACTGCCCTTTAATACTGAGACAAAGTAATTCTATATATAAACAGGGATTATGTCAGCAGTCAAACAATATGCACTCTGTAATATATCTATATCAGACTGTCCTTTACCACAGAGCCACAGTAATTCTATAAATAAACTAATAGATTACCTGTGATTGCGGCAGCAGTTCAACAAGATCCAGACTGCGATATACAGATGCAGTGTAATGGTCACGTACACACACACAGGGGGGAGGGAAGTAACCACTGCGCTCCACCTTCACCCCTGGCCCTGCCTACTTGCCTCGCAAGTCCTAATAACAGGGTACAACTGGACGGCAATCCCTAGCTTGGAATAAGTGCAGGGAGGACAGACCAGACAAACAACAGAACGTGAACGGACCAAGGCTATACTAGGAGATCTACGAAGTACAAATGGAGCAAGCAGAGAATAGTCAGGAGAAGCCGGGGGTCATAAATACCAGGAGAGTCGTGAAGTACCAAAAGAGTCAACAGAGGATGGTCAGGAGGAAGCTGGGGTCAGAATACCAGGAGAGCAGCAAAGTACACAAGGAGCAGGCAGAGGATCGTCAGGAATTCAGCAGGAGGTAAGTACGCCAGGAAAGACAAAATCGCAGGTGGAACCTATATAACAGGCAATCTGTGGCCAGCAGATTGCCTGTTTAAATAGGGAGCCAGAGGGGTCATGTGACGTGGCCAGCGTTACATATCTCACCCCGGACTACACAGCCAAGCGCCAGCCCTAAAACCATCCACATAGATGGGGGGGGGGGGCACGCATAGTATTATCAGGAGCGCGGGCGACGTCGGACATGCTGATTATGCGTGTGCTTCGGAGCTTTGGACATGCCCGCCTCCTAGACCGCGGCATGACATGGAGCTAAGCTAAAATTGACTCTGATAACACGTCATGGTGTTATCTCATGCCATCTTGTAACAAAATCTATTGCAATACATTGAACGAGTTACTTAACCTTTTGGTGCTATTTTTTACTTAACGTGTGAACCATCAAGTTTAGCTCGGCTGTGACTGTATTAGACCAGCCTTTAATACTCAGGCACCTTATATATCCCAGGTAGAGCCGGGGAGAGCACATTCTTGTGTCTTAAGGGAACAAGCACCAGAATGCAGGAGGCTGGATGGCCACAAGTTGCAGAGACAGCTCACAGTTCAGGAGAGGAGAGATGCCAATGAGCACAGGTCACCAGCACCACAGAGCTGCAGGAGGGGTGAGCATTCTGACGGCCTTGCCTGTCTGGAGAGTGGAGCTGCGAGTGGGCATGCTTGGCTGACATAACATATATCATGGGTATCCAGGGATGTTTTTTTACATGGTGGTAAATGAAAACAAAATGCAATGATAATAGAAAAGGCATTATTACTTCATTTACAAGGCTGGGTTATTAGGCCTGCACTTGAAGAGAGGAAATTATTACTTTTCTATTTATTCTCCAGATTAAAGCAATTTCCTAAACATTCATATTTAACAGATCATTAAACATTTAAAGAATAAAATGTTTCTGTGTCATTGAATAATTTTACTTCGACTTGTTCCTCTTAACTCCTTCTTGTATTATCTTGTTCATGTGCATTAAGGGAAATGGTATATTATCATTAGAGATGAGCAAATCGAATCCCACGAAGAAGCCGATTCTCCTAGAAGCCGAATTTCCTCCTGCTTCGTGTCAGCAAATTGATTTAACCTGAAATAGTATAAAAAACAAAAAAATTCTAACTTACCTCGTCCATTTGCTCGCGACGGGCTGCCAGCCTCCATCTTGCTTGAAGATCTCAGCCGAAATCCGGCGCGGTGCGTCATAGGATCTCAATACCAGAGAAAAATGCTTCCGTTTTGTCCCCATTCTATGTCAATGGGCACAAAACAAATCTGAAGAGAACGGAATGCTCCAAAACGCATTCCGATCCATTTTGTTGCCTTCCCATACCAGAGAGCAAACCGCAGCAAACTGCGGTTTTCTTTCCGTCATGGGATGCGGAGCAAAACGGATCCAGGATGACCCACAATGCGAGTCAATGGGGATGGATCAGTTTTCTCATTGACTTTCAATGGAGTTCATGATGGATCCATCATTGCTATGTTAAAGATAATACAACCGGATCCGTTCATAACGGATGCAGATGGATGTATTATCAGTAACGGAAGCCTTTTTGCTTCTGCTTGCAGCGTTTTAGTGTCCGTCTGACGAAACTGAGCCAAACGGATCCGTTCTCACACACAATGTAAGTCAATGGGAATGGATCAATTTTCTATGACACAATCTAGCACAATAGAAAACAGATCCGTCCTCTATTGACTTTAAATGGTGTTCAAGACTGATCTTGGCTATGTTAAGTCTTGGTTATGTTAAAGATAATACAAACGGATCCGTTCTGAACGGATGCAGACGGTTGTATTATCTGAACGGATCCGTCTGTGCAGATCCATGACGGATCTGCACCAACCGCGAGTGTGAAGGGACCCTAAGGCTCCATCCTCCATTCACACCATGGTATTTTTGTTCCACATCCAATCCCCATTATTGGTGGATTGGATGAGGACCTCTTCATTTCAATGGGGCCGCAAAAGATGTAGAGAGCACACTGTGTACTATCTGCATTTTTTGTGGCTCCATTGAAATGAAGAGGTCCTCATCCAATCCACCAATAATGGGGATTGGATGTGGAACAAAAATACATATGTCTGTTCTGCGGCTAGGGTTGCCACCCGGCCAGTGACTCACCGTTTTTAGTGCCCCTGCCGGTACCGGTAAATTTTTTCTAACGGCGATATTAATTGCTGGTATATTCCTTTACAGAATGTTACTAATGAACGCTTCCATTGCAGAGCGCTCATTAGTACAGCCTTTACCTCCACGACCACTCTTAGTAAAAAAAAACAAAAAAACTCACCTCTTCCATTTGCTTACGCTACTGTGAACACTCTCGGCTGACTGGAAGCTCAGGACAGGACCTGCAAGACGTCATCACACTGGAGCACAGGTCCTGTCCTGAGCTTCCAGCCAGCAGAGAGTGTTCACAGCGGCGCAAGCAAATGGTGGAGGTAAGTTATTTTTTTTTATTATTTTTTTTTTGCAAAAGCAGAGATAGGGGCATTATTCTTACTGGGGGCACTAATAGGGGCATTATTCTTACTGGGGACTCTAATGGGAACATTATTCTTACTGGGGGCACTAATGGGAACATTATTCTTACTGGGGGCACTAATAGGGGCATTATTCTTTCTGGGGACTCTAATGGGAACATTATTCTTACTGGGGATACTAATGGGAACATTATTCTTACTGGGGGCACTAATGGGAACATTATTCTTACTGGGGGCACTTATGAGGGCATTATTCTTACTGTGGGCACCAATAGGGGCATTATTCTTACTGGGGGCACTAATGGGGACATTATTCTTGCTGGGGGCACTAATGGGGGCATTTATCTTTACTGTTGGCATTCAGCTTGGACCTTCACCCCACTGCAGACCCAGGTATGTGGACCTTTAATAAAACTAGTTAAGTACCCCTGATCTAATGTATACTGAGGATGGGCCATGAATATTGAACTTCTGGTAACCCCCCCCCCCCCTTCCCCTTTAAATCATGTATAACCAGCCAGTAATTTAGATCATTTGATAAAATCTGGCACCTATTCTTTTCCTCTAGTGTTTGGGATAGAGAAATTTAATTGCATTTTAAAATGGCCAGACTTGGCAGGTGATTGTGAATTCTGTTACTATTATTCCTGCAGGGTTAATTACAGAAGCTCTGAACAGGCTTTAGAGAACATGCAGATAGTTAATAACTGGAGGACAACAAATATGTTTGCCCGATAGTGAGAAATTAATTTCATTGACCGACAGAAGCGTCAAAAAAGCTGCAGCTGCCGCAGTCACTCAGCAAATGTGGGGAGTGTTTATCCTGCAAACGTTTCAAACAATATATTGTGTCATTTTTGTAAAAGACAATCTTAATAATATCTAATTGATTCCATTTCCAAGGTATTGTTCCTTTAAGTAAGGCATGTATTAATGGGGAATTATCCAGCACATGCACATTATAATTGTATAATTACCTATGTCGTTTCCATAAATAAAGCTCTACGGTAAATTGCACGCTGTGTAGCCAGGTAGTGTTACGTGACTGCTGTACCCAAGCAGAAAACCATATTTACCTCATTTACTGTCAAACAGGCCAACTAAGCATGGAAGCGGTTAAATTGGTTATGGCACGCTAAAGTAACATGTGAAATGCTCTGAGATTTGCCTTAATGAAAAGCCAAATAACCAACAAGTTAGAGACCCAATCCATTTTATTAGACTCTACAGGGGAAATTTCCAGAAATATTGCAATTTATTCTAGAGAAAAAGAGAGTCTCGTTTGGGAATAGATTCAATCTTCTGCGGAAGTTATTTTAATGGAGAGGGGCTTTTGGCAGCAATAAACGTCATATTTGGGGATGTTCAGGCTGACAGCAGTTTGCAATTCACGGCTCATTCGCTGTCTTTCTTGCTTATATGGCCGTGTTTGATTATTCGAAGAGGCACTTATTGTGCACTGCGACTGACAATGTAGCCAAATGATAGATTTGAAGACCGGCATTAGTATGCCTTAAAGAAGGACACTTCACAGCAGCTCTTTCGGTAGGAAGCCGTCTCCTCCTATTTATACATGCGTGTATGTATATAACATCCATATGAGTATAAATACATTAAATAGCTGCGCAGATGTTGCTGGCTTAATTGTCCCATCTGTTGTATTATTCAATGCAATCTTTTCAGTCATCTCTGTGTTCTATGGCGAGATGTGCTGCTAAGTTCACAACTGTCATACATAGCAAATTACATTTTACATAATAGATAGTTCTCTTTTCATTAACTCTGTTTTGGAATATACTTAAAATGTATCAATAATTTTTTCAGTTTTTAAATGTTTTACTTTTGTTACTAAAGCTTAGGCACAAATGTTGCAGTACAACAGTTTGTAAATTGAAAACAATGCTGGACATTTCAGTATGGTCTTTAAACCCTTGCCACAGATGATCGCACGTGCGCGTTCAGATTGTATGTATTTTACCGCAGTCGGGCGTACAGCTTTGTCCGAACTGCTAACCAGGGCTGGCCCCTTGTCAGCGATCACTCTGATACAGACTAACCAATCAAAGCGTAGTTGCCCCAACAGTTCTGGATTCAGGCTCTGACCTCCACAGTTTATGACTGTGGAGGTCAGAGCCTGAAATCAGATATGCCCTCTGCCCTCCCATTTGTTCCCCTGATACCCCTTGTGCCCCCATATAGGCCCCTGCAGCTCGCCGAGCACCTCCATGCGTTCCATCACTGTGTGAAGATGGTGGCTGCTCAGGAAGAGAGCCACAGCCATCATCAGCAGTTGTTAGCTGTAACATACAGCTGATACTCTGCTGAAATGGCAGAGATTGGTGCTAACACTGATCCTGCCCATTTAACTCCTTACATGCAACTGTCAGTAGCAACCGCTGATGCCAGGGGTTAACAGAAGGAGTAATCTCCCTCTCTCCCCCATTGGGCTGCTGTGCTGAGATGACAGCGTCCTGATGGTCGCAGTGGCAGCCATAGGCCTTACAAAGGCCTCCAGGCTTGCCATGTACTGAAGCCTGACAGGCCCTGCCAGAGGTATGATATGAGGCATACAGTCTCTTGAAAATGCCCCTTTTGTATGAGAATTACATAAAGGGGCCACATGGGGTCAATAGATACATTTTAACTAATAATATACTAATAAGTTACGGTACCCCCTGCATCCTAAAACTACATATGAAGAGTACCTCGTGACGCAGCAGATGACGGGCAGTTGGATCCAACAAAGCGATGAAAGGGGAGAGAAAAACGGTCATTTGGCACATTCTTAGAGTGACAGAAGAAGAAATATCCCCCCCCCCCGCCTCCCTAGTTGAGAATCTACTTATCCAACACCAACTGCTCTCCTGCCCTACAGATGGATGATCCTTCTTCTGCCATCTGCTTTTCCTCCTTTTCCCCATCATCTAATACCAATGATAATGTCATCAGGAATTCCCAGCTCGTCCTCTCTCTGCATCTTGCTGACTTTTCTCGGACATGGAGACTGCGAGGGATAATTTGATTGCTGTTGAAACAAGTGACGAGAAGTAGGAGTAGGAGCATCAGGCGCAAGAGACGACATTGAAGTTGATGAGATGAATGACAGCTGAATGACAGCTTTCTTCTGCTGATGTTGTTGAGCTCTGACTGCTGGAGAAGGGGTGCCGGCCAGAGGGAGATGCAGCAGTTGATTGCACGTGGGAGCCTGGTGGCTCAGGGGGCAAGGGAGGCAGCGTGCCCATGAGACAGCAAGGTGGAAGCATGCCTAAGAGACAGCAGGATGGAAGCAGTGGGAGATCTGGATCCAAACGCAAGAGGGGTATACAATCTGCTACTTGGAAAACTGCCTGTGAGGAACACACTAGCAGTGAGTGGGTTCATAAAAGCTGCAGCAGGCATACATCACGCAGTGGTGGGGGGGGAAATGCTATACTAGGCAGTGTGGGAATACAAACCGGATTCCAAAAAAGTTGGGACACTAAACAAATTGTGAATAAAAACTGAATGCAATGATGTGGAGATGGCAAATGTCAATATTTTATTTGTAATAGAACGTAGATGACAGATCAAACGTTTAATCCGAGTAAATGTATCATTTTAAAGGAAAAATACGTTGATTCCAATTTTCACGGTGTCTACAAATCCCAAAAAAGTTGAGACAAGTAGCAATAAGAGGCTATAAAAAGGTAATTTGAGCATAACGAAGAGCTGGAAGACCAATTAACACTAATTAGGTCAATTGGCAACATGATTGGGTATAAAAAGAGCTTCTCAGAGTGGCAGTGTCTCTCAGAAGCCAAGATGGGTAGAGGATCACCAATTCCCACAATGTTGCGCAGAAAGATAGTGGAGCAATATCAGAAAGGTGTTACCCAGCGAAAAATTGCAAAGACTTTGCATCTATCATCATCAACTGTGCATAACATCATCCGAAGATTCAGAGAATCTGGAATAATCTCTGTGCGTAAGGGTCAAGGCCGTAAAACCATACTGGATGCCCGTGATCTCCGGGCCCTTAAATGACACTGCACCACAAACAGGAATGCTACTGTAAAGATAATCACAGAATGGGCTCAGGAATACTTCCAGAAACCATTGTCAGTGAACACAATCCACCATGCCATCCGCCATTGCCTGCTGAAACTCTACAGTGCAAAGAAGAAGCCACAAGCTCAGGCGTTTTCACTGGGCCAGAGATCATTTAAAATGGAGTGTGGCAAAATGGAAGACTGTTCTGTGGTCAGACGAGTCACGATTCAGAAGCCTGCAACTCTGATGGTATGGGGTTGCATGAGTGCGTGTGGCATGGGCAGCTTGCATGTCTGGAAAGGCACCATCAATGCAGAAAAATATATTCAGGTTCTAGAACAACATATGCTCCCATCCAGACGTCATCTCTTTCAGGGAAGACCCTGCATTTTTCAACAAGATAATGCCAGACCACATTCTGCATCAATCGCAACATCATGGCTGCGTAGGAGAAGGATCCGGGTACTGAAATGGCCAGTCTGCAGTCCAGATCTTTAACCTATAGAGAACATTTGGCGCATCATAAAGAGGAAGGTGCAACAAAGAAGGCCCAAGGCGATTGAACAGTTAGAGGCCTGTATTAGACAAGAATGGGAGAGCATTCCTATTTCTAAACTTGACAAACTGGTCTCCTCGGTCCCCAGACGTCTGTTGAGTGTTGTAAGAAGGGGAGATGCCACACAGTGGTGAAAATGGTCTTGTCCCAACTTTTTGGGGATTTGTTGTCACCATGAAATTCTGATTCAACATATTTTTCCCTTAAAATTGTACATTTTCTCAGTTTAAACTTTTGTTCCGTGATTTATGTTCTATTCTGAATAAAATATTAGAAGTTGGCACCTCCACGTCATTGCATTCAGTATTTATTCACGATTTGTATAGTGTCACAACTTTTTTGGAATCCGGTTTGTATTTCACACAGTCACTGGGGTATGTTAGCGTGTGTGGGTAGAAGGTAAGGAGCGGCCAGGGTGCTAAGGTTGGCACGACAGCCCTACGTCAACACAAGGAACGTCACCATAAAGTGGTGTGGGAAAACCGTAAAATGTATTTAGTGTTAGCGTGTGTGGGTAGAAGGTACCTTCTACCTTCTACCCACACACTAAATACGCTTTACGGTTTTCCCACACCACTTTATGGTGACGTTCCTTGTGTTGACGTAGGGCTGTCGTGCCAACATTAGCACCCTGGCCGCTCCTTACCTTCTACCCACACACGCTAACATACCCCAGTGACTGTGTGAAATATTCCCACACTGCCTAGTATAGCATTTTCCCCCCACCACTGCGTGATGTATGCCTGCTGCAGCTTTTATGAACCCACTCCTCACAGGCAGTTTTCCAAGTAGCAGATTGTATACCCCTCTTGCGTTTGGATCCAGATCTCCCACTGCTTCCATCCTGCTGTCTCTTAGGCATGCTTCCACCTTGCTGTCTCACGGGCACGCTGCCTCCCTTGCCCCCTGAGCCACCTGGCTCCCACGTGCAATCAACTACACCATCATTAGCATATGTTTGCGAGTCACTTGTGTCTCCTTCACCTGTCTCTTGCGCATCTCCCTGACCTCTCGCAACATGTGGTCCCACATATGCTCCCATCATCGGTAGTTGCACCACTAAAGGAGTCTGCAGTGGACCTCTCCTCCAAGTCTATACTGACTTGTAATTGCTGACTGTCCCCATAAAGGTCATCGCCGCTGAATAGCGGAGCAGAGCTAGCGGCAAACATTACTTGCCAAACAGACATAGCAGCAAAAGCAAGAGGCAGGTTCACGACAGGTTGAGTACATACAGGTAGTTCCTGGGCCATGCCAACTGTGTGGTATCAGAGGAACCCTCCAAATGCTGTCTCTGTATATTTGTTGTCACTTGAGATGATTGAGAAGAGCGAATCAACCATTCCATTACAGCTTGATTGTTGGTCAAAAAATGATCACTACTGTAGATGACAGTGGCACCTGTTGCTGTGGCTGCTGCTACCAACACTCTTCTTCTGC
This sequence comes from Bufo gargarizans, assembly GCF_014858855.1. NCBI lineage: Eukaryota > Metazoa > Chordata > Amphibia > Anura > Bufonidae > Bufo > Bufo gargarizans. The sequence goes on along the minus strand of NC_058082.1, from coordinate 440,185,788 downwards.
TGTTACTTGTGCTGACTACAGCATCATTTTTGCCACTATCCATTCCTTTGAAGGGCCCAGGCAGCTTTCTGTTGGACATAGTGTATAACAACTGTATCACTACCGGAAGGCATTCGTTGATAAATGATACATTTCGCTCCCCTTTGCTCATGTAAAGGGCCAAATATTTAACTGTGGTGTCATCTGATGTTATGTAACGCAACAGCTAACAGAAGGCATTCGCTATAATCAATTTAGTTCCACTGCACACATGTACAGGGTTAAGTGTTTGACCCTGGAATCATACTGACGCTATGTAATGCAACAGCTAACAGAAGGCATTCACTATTATTACTTTAGTTCCATTGCACACATGTACAGGGTGAAGTGTTTAACCGTGGCGTCATACTAATGCTATGTAACGCAACAGATAAAAGAAAGCATTCACTATAATCAATTTTGCTTCACTGCACACATGTACAGGAAGAGGTATTTAACCGTTGTGTCATACTGGCGCTGTTTAACAGCTAACAGAAAGCATTTGCTTCACTCTATTTATCTCCACTGTACACATACACAGGGTAAACATCATACTGACACTATGCAACACAACAGCTAACAGAAGGCATTTGCTATAATTAATTTAGTTCCACTGCAAACATGTACAGGGTAAAGTATTTAACCGTGACCTAATACTGCGGCTATGTAAGGCCACAGCTAACAGAAGTAATTCGCTATATTTAGGGATGAGCGAACACGAACTGTAAAGTTCGTACCGAACATTGAGGGTTTAGGCACCAGAACCCGAAAACAGACTTAGTCATGGAAGTCCGTGTTCAGGTTCAGTGTTTAGATGCTGAATAAAATTTGTTGAAAGGCTGCAGCACAGCCAATCAACAAGCTTATTTTGCCTAGTATTGGCATGGCTGTGATTGGTCGGAGTAGCACGTGACCCGACCTGTATAAATGCCAGATCACGTGTGGCGTCGCCATTCTGCTCTAACTAGTGTAAGGACACTTTTGGTTTTGTTCACATTGTCAGATGCTTGGAAAAGACCACACAAGTCGAAACGTTGCATTGTGTTGGTGAATAAACCTTTTGAAATTCAAGACTGGAGAGTGCTTCGGTTCCTTTACAAGTGCATCTAGTGTAAGGACAGGATGCAGCTCGAGTGAGGGACAGTTTTAGGCTGCTAATCTGTCTATTAATTCTGTGGGTGACCTATAGTGATTTTTGGAGTGCAATACACTTCCTTTGCACCCGAAAATACAATATTGCACACAGAAATACAATATTTAATCTGTCTGTTAATTCTGTGGGTTACCTATAGCCATTTTGTGGGCTGAGATAACATCTCCTTTGCATCCGTGACACAGAAATACAATAGTTAATCTGTCTGTTAATTCTGTGGGTGAGCTATAGCCATCTTCTGGTGCCCACAGGCGACAGGACGTTCTGCGTCATTTTGTAGGCTCGAGTACCACTGTACGAATAGTGAAGCCATTACAAGTAGAGGCGGTATTAGATTGGATTGCTGAAAGTGCCTCCAGTTCCTGCACATTGTCTTCCACACGGTCCCCTGCTTAAAGCACATTGTTGGCACCGGCGGCCCATGAGCATGTGTCTTCCGCCTAAACCCCTTGCAAAACAGTCAAGCAGTCTGAGCCCCAAGTCATACAGCAGTCACTTATGCTTTTTGATGATTCTGGTGGTGGGGGTTCCATGAGCCATCCACCTAGCCCTGCCCCAGAAGTGGAAGAGATTGAGTAATAATGCCCAACCACTTAAGTTTGAGGATGAGAACGTGGAAGGACCACCACAGCACGTCTCTTATGAAGACGAAGCACAGGTGTCACCTATTGCGTCTTTCTGCAGTGTGCAGACCGGCAATGAGGGCAGGGGTGAGGAGTGGGTGGAAGATGATGTGGAGGATGATGAGGTCCTATAACCCACATGGAATCAAGGTAATCCGAGTGACATATGCAGTTCGGAGGAGGAGGAGGTGGTCAGCCGCACAGAAAAAGAGGAAAGTGAGGGCCGTCTGTGTGCACGTTTCGCGTTCTCACCCTGCTGCTTGCCTGTCTTCACTGCAACATAACTTCGGCCTTCCCACTCACCACCTCATATGCGACGTACCCACACATGCACATGCTGGAGACTGTGCGAGCAGCATAGTGGAGTTTAAGATGCACCATGCATGGGGGAGTTGCTCTGCAGAGCAGCACCACTTCACCACCGAGTGGGCATCCATGCAGGACGTGTGTGCCGTGTTGTGCTGTTTAGAGTACTCCACCAACATGACCAGATGACACTGATGATGCTGTCATCAGCATTTTTATCCCACTTTTTTACCTCCTTGAAAAAAAATTCTGCTGGCGATGATGGATGAGTTGGTGGCACAGGAGGAAGAGGAGGAGGAACAGGGATCATTCCCATGGTTATCAGACCAGTCGTCCACAAGTTGTTTGGAGAGTGGGTTCTTGCGCCAACAGCAGCCAGTTACACTACTGTTCATCCAGGGAACAGTTTTGGAGGTTGAGAAGGAGGAGGAGGAGCCATGTTCACAGCAGGGTGGAACTATCGGCTCAGACTAAACAGTCGGATAATTTTATGGTTATAAGGTTAGTACAAATTTGTTTAGTCTGGGCCGATAGTTGGACAACAGCTCCACAGATATGTATGTATGCATACTATTTCCCATCAATTAATTATAATATACTAACACCTTACAACTAGGGTCACCCAAGGATGATGTCACTTCCGGTAACCCCGCCCACTGCTCTTTTTGGCGCCAAATCGGCGCACCCACATGTATTTAAAGTTCATACATCATGTTCATTTTGTATTCTGCTCCTGATGAAGAGGGGATTGTGACCCCCGAAACGCGTTGAGCCGCATATTTTAACATTAAAGAGGATTGATTGCGCACTTCTGGACTCATCTGCTGATTTACCAACCAGGCTGTACACCCAGGGCGTATACATCGACCTCTAACAATCTACACGCGATCCCGGCTAGCGGGGTGACTTGCCCCAGGTGTCTTGAGTTTATCCTGGTGGCGACCCCCCAGTGAAGTGAGTGGATTATTATTAATAATATTGTTGTTATTATCAACATTATGATTTTATCATTCTTAATATATTGAATCTCTTTTAATATATTCTATTTCTTAAAAGGCCAGGCATGAGTCCCACAGGACCTGTCCGTACTTTGTAAAGAGTAGAGAAGTATACCTTCCGCGCCCAGCCATTGTTATACTCCAGCGTTCTTTGTTTGTTCTGTTTGCCATTTCCCAATGTTTTGGGCCTCCCTAAATGAAGACAAAAAAATATAAAAATAAAACCCCCCACAAAAATAGTGTTGATTACTCCCTCCTCCTCCATCTCTTCCACCTAAAACCGCCACATCCACCACCTCAACCTCCTACTCCACTTGGACCTCCACCTCCTGATTCAGGATTATTTTTTATTTTGTTATATACTATGTTATTTTAGGTAATTTCCCTATCCACATTTGTTTGCAGGGCAATTGTCCTGGTCTTACCCCCATTTTGCTTCCTTTTGCAGCCCTCTAGTCTAGTGACTATTTTACAGCACCAAAGTTCGGGTCCCCTTTGACTTCTCTGGGGTTTGGGTTAAGTTCAGGCACTCGAACTGAACTTTGAACTAAAGTTTGGCCGAACCCATCGAACCCAAACATCCACGGGTTTCCTCATCCCTAGCTATGATCAATTTCTCTCCACTGCGCACATGTACAGGGTAAAGTATTTAACCATGGCTTTCTACTGATGCTATGTAATGCAACAGTTCACAGAAGGCATTCGCCAAAATCTATTTAGTTCTACTGCCGACATATACAGGGCAAAATACGTAAGCATTGCATCATACTAGCACTATGTAACGCAACAACTAACAGAAGGCATTTGCTATAATCAATTTAGTTTAACTCCACACATGTATAGAACGAAGTATTTTACTGTGACCTAAAACTGCCGCTATGTAACGCAAGAGCTAACAGAAGTCATTGGCTAAAATCAATTTCTCTCCACTGAACACATGTACAGGGCAAAAAATGACACCATCCTGGAATATAGATGCAATGTAACTGTATCACTAAAAAAAAGGATTAACTCTGAATGTGGGTGCACCACAACATGATACACACAGCGATTACACTCCCTGCTCTCTCCCTACAGTCTGAATAAACTCTTCCTCTGATCTCCATGCACTATCCCTCTCCAATATAACTTTTTTTGTGTGACATATTTTATTGATATTTTCATAATATATCAGTCATTTGATAAATATACATTATGTGGCACTTGAGACACTACAAGTAAAAGTTATATGGCCTTTACATCATGTTAATTTAAACTCTTACAGTAACATATACATAATGCATATCCAGTATCCACATTATTTATGACTGTACATTAGCTAAAGTTTCCCTCCCACCTGCCTAACCCAACTTAAGTGCTGATGTCATAATAAAGAAAATTTGCGTTCTCAATTTGTTCATAATTTACTCACTGGTATTACCCGAGAAAATGAGGACATTTAATAGAGGTGAAGATTATCAATATTCCTTTTTAAAACTGTTTTCAGCAACACTGTCCTTAGTGATGGCTGGCTGCACGGAATTATGGGTAATCTCGCGTTTCCGAGCTTCTTACTTTCACTTTGCAACACCTGTACTCGCCATTTTAGGAAAACCTGATTCATTACCACGAAGCACGAGGAAATTCTGCTTTGTTGCAAGTTATCCTAAACTTTGAACTGAATTCCACTTCGAATGCTTTGCTTCACTCAACACTACTAAGTATTCAATCATTATAAAACTGCTTCGAGCAGCAGTGCTGGGCAGGATCGGCAAACTGGGCAATTGCCCAGGGCCCCGATCCTCTAAGGGGACCATGCTTCAGTCCAGGACTCCCAAGTGGGGAGTTTTCTGGCTTTACGAGTCCCTGCTCTGACTCCATATATGTCAGTGTTATGAACAGGAAAGGGGTATTCTCAAGCATGGTAAAAAAAAAAAAAAAAGCCTAATAGAAGTTTCTCTTGTATAATACAGGTTTTTAATACAAGAGAAACTTCTATGAGGTTTTTCAGCAAAGACTTAGCATTGAGCTCTATAGCCCAGTGGTTACAGTTCTTGCCTTTAATGTAGATGGTTGTGAGCTTGAATCCACACAGAAACATTTTAAAAATAGAGGCTAATAAAACTTAAATACACAGGGTGTCCCCAACAGTGAAAAGTTTGATTTTATTAGGAAAAAAATTTGAGCAAAATGTTAAATATGATCAAATAACACCCATATTAACCCAAACCAACCTTTTTAACTTGTGTTACCAGTATTTTTTGTTGGGAAAGGTGGCAACCCTAACAGCACCCCCGCTTAGGATGTCATTAGGCCCGCTCACTACATCAAGCGCCTCCTCATCAGGACTCACTTCGTAAAACAATGTTTTTTTCTTTTTAGCGCAATATTCTGACCCTCATAACTTTTTTATAGTTATGTCTACAGAGATGTGTGGGGGCTTATTTTTGCAGGACAATCTGTCTTTTTTGACAATACAATTTTTGGGGTATGACTTGATCACTTTTTATTCAATTTTCTTGGGAGATAAAGTAATGAAAAAAATGCAAATCGGCCCTTTTAAAAAAAAAATCACCATAATATTTTAATAGTATGGGCGTTTTTGCATGCGATAATGCCCATAATGCAATTTTTTTGTTTCTTTTTATTTTGGGGAATGGGGGTGATTTTAATTTTTAAGTTTTTTTTCATGTTTTCAAAAAAAAAAAAAAAGTTTTACTTTTTGTTAAGTCCCACCTATTTTAATTTCCAGGCATCAGCAGAGTGTCTGTTGGCTGTAAATTAGAAAGTATCTTTCTATTGTAACAACTATTTTGGGGTGTGTGTGACTTGATTACTCTTTTTTCAATTTTCTTGGGAGATTAAGTGATGAAAAAAATGGGAATGGGGGTGTTTTTAATTTTATTTTTATTTTTTCATATTTTCAAAACTTTTTATTTTATTTTGTGGACCACAACTTACAATCATCAGATGTAAATCGCTCCATTAGTCTGTATAGAAATCACTATAACACAGTTCAGTGCTGCCATCTAGTGGCCCGAACTGGGATATACTAACAATGAGCCTGGAAGCCTAGTAGAGGCTGCGGCTTATTCATAGAACAGGGTGTTTTCCCCAATCTCCGCTGGGGGAAAGCGCGCCTGAAGAGGAATCCCACGCTTCCGGTTTTTAACACTCTCAGATGCCGTGAGTGATGCCGTGAGTGAGAGGAACTCCGTGCTGTGAGAGGAGGGGGCATGTGGCGTATTCTGGGGCCATGAGGGTGAAGAACTGTGTGAGGAGCTTTATGGGGTGTAAATCTGTGAGGCAGTGTAACTGTGTTTTTAGTACATTATTACAAGATTTGGGGCCCCACTTTTGATTTTGCCCAGGGCCTTATTTTGTCTAAAACTAGCCCTGGTGCTGCGTATGTAGCTTTTAGTGAAGGGTAGAAATGTAAGCACATACTTAGGGCTCATTCAGACGGACGAATTCTGTCCTCAAAAGTGCGGATCCGTTTTGTTGCAGAGAGTTCAGCATGTCCGCAAAAAAACTGATTGCATTCAGTTTTTTTGCTGATCCATAGACTTCATTAGAGCCATGTCCTGATTTTCACTGACAAGTATAGGACATGTTTTTGCTGAGCTGTGGAATGGAAGAAAGGGCCTATAGAAGTGAATGGGACAGCATCTAATCGACAAAAAAACGGATCCGCATTTTTGTGGATAGCATGCGGCCGTCTGAATGAGACCTTAATCACATATTAAACATTACGTACAGTATATACAATACAGTACATGTAAGCTCTTTGCTCTGTCTGTACCAATTGGCTGTAACAGCAGACAAGAAGAAATCTTTTCATTTCCAGGCATCAGCAGAGTGTCTGTTGGCTGGAAATGAGAAAGTATCTATCTATCGTAACGGCTACAAAGTGCGGCAAAGAGCCCCCAAGTGACTGAATTTCTAGTTATGTTACATGTGATTAGAAACCTCTTAGACTCTGATCAGTTTCCAAAAGTGGAATATTTTTGCAGAAACCTGAAAGATGCAAGCTGCTTTCTACATAAAGTAGTGACAAATTCAGCTGAGGTATCAGTCTCCAACATAAGACCCCAAAATGTACATTTTGTCATTTATTTGTTATTGCTTAAAGGGGTTGTCCAACGAAAACTATTCTACAGTTTTCAAACCAGCACCTGGATCTGAATACTTTTGTAATTGCATGGAATTAGCCATCCAGAAAACAAGAGAGCTATCATCCTGTTATTTCAGTTCTACTACTAATATCATGATGACGATTACCTTTCAGACAACATCTTCCCATAGAGGAAACAGTAAACTGGCAACGGGTTACCTATCTATATAGCAGGTTTTATCATTTTGTGGACGCTACATAAGGACAATAGTGTGTATTTCATTTTCGATGGCTTAGTAATGCTGAAATTAAAAAAAATTGCACACTACCGTTGTTGTGTTCCGTTCCGCAAAATGGGGTTCTGTTCTTCCGTCTTTGTTTCCCTGTGTCTTCCTTTACTTTTGGAGGATCACCAGACATGAAGGAAAGTAAAAAAAAGTCTAAGTCAAGTTTGGCATGCAAATGATAGGAAAAAAAACGGACGCGAACTTGCGGACGCGGATGACAATCATGTGTGCCTCCGCGTCTTTTCACGGATCCATTGACTTGAATGGGTCAGCGAACCTTTTTCCGTGAAAAAAATAGGACAGGTTATATTATTTGGACGGACTGAAACCACGGATCACGGACGCGGATGACAAACGGTGCATTAGCCGATGGGTCAGCAGAAAATCACGAAAAGCGGAACAACGGACACGGAATGAAACAACGGTCGTGTGCATGAGGCCTAAGAGGGTTTTTCTGGGATTATAAAAATATTTTTAATTGGGTGGGGCTATACTGCAATGCCAAAGACAACCCGTGGCCAGATGTAGAGCTGTTTTTCTGGGCAACCTCAATTATTATCTTTCATTTTTTTATTCATTTATTTTTAACATTACTTTGTTTATGTGAATGTTTTCTAGGCTTTTAATTTAGTCCTAGATCAGTTCTGCTCACATTTAATAATTCTAACAAAACTACCTTCAAACCTTTTTATCTAGCATGTAGATATTGTACAAGTTTTACCCACAATTCACTGAAGTCATTGAAATTTCTCTTGGATATATTTTTACATTGTATTTTACATGCAAAACCAGGGACAATGAAGTTCTAGCTGGATTTTTGAAGGAGGTGAGGTAAAATATGACAATTATTAGGCTTAAGTCAGCAGATAAGATGCAATTACATGCCTGGCAAAATTTCTACTGCAGGAGGAGATAAAGAAGCGAATGGATGAAATAAGCAAACATTGACTTAGAAAAGATTGCAAGCAAAAATTAGATCTGATGACAGAGTGATCACTAATTGGATTCATTTGGAATTATAATAACACAGCTGATTGCCTGTTGTTAACAAATGGTGAAAAGCACATTAAAATGTCGCGAAAAGAAACCACTCGCTATTGTGAAAAGTCCATTGATTCTTTTGCTCTCAATTTGCAAGTTATATTGATTACAGAATAGCAGTCCTCCAGAACAAAAGTTTTCAAAATGACACAATAACAAAAGTTTCCAAAGCTTAAGGTAATTATAGAGAAATTATAATGGCACTGCGGACTAATTTGTCAGCAGTGTTATGAGGTTAAATAGTATCTATCATTCTCCACAGAAATCATTAGTTGGAAAGAATATGAGCAATTAGACTGTTCACAAGAATGTTGTGGCTTCCACGATAGAAGCCATATTGCTGTACCTTATCAGTTGCACAGCGGACCCCTTTCACTTATAAGGGGGTCTATTTGGCTAAGGTGTTCATTTTTCTTCATTTTGATGGGAAATTAGAACAAATTGACCCACTCATGCAGATGTTAACAAAACATTGCCCATTTTATTACACAAAGGCGTTTTTATGTATGGAACATTGTTTCTCAACCATCTGCCCAAGTTCTTAAAGGGAGAGTGTCATCAGAAAATGACATTGTTTAAATCAAGTTTTTATGTTAAACGTTAGAGATGAGTGAATCCGAATTTATTTGTGATGAATCGTGTTAAAAAAAAAAAAAAAAACTATTTCCTGGCTGCAGAGAGCCTGTATAGTGGTGTAGAACACTGTGCATTGCAGAAACATGAATAGGGAATCTGCTGTGCTAGTGAAACAATACTGTGAATCAGTATGACACACAGATGACAGGCGTCACTCTTAGTCCCCTTTCACGCGAGCGAATTTTACGCACAGGTGCAATGACGTGAACGCATAGCACCCGCACTGAACCCTGATCCATTCATTTCAGTGGGTCTGTGTACATGAACGTTTTTTTCCCCACATTCGTTCTGCGTTGCGTGAAAAACGCAGCATGCTCTATATTTTGCGTTTTTAATGCAGCCCTGGCCCCATAGAAGTGAATTGGACTTCAGTGAAAAACGCACTGCATCCGGAAGGAAGTACGGATGCAATGCGTTTTTTAGTGATGGTTGCTAAGAGATGTTGTTTGTAAACCTTCAGTTTTTTATCATGCACATGAAAAACGCATCAAAACGCATTGCACCTGCACGGAAAAAATGGAACAACTGAACGCAATCACAGACAAAACTGACTGAAGTTTCTTGCAAAATGGTGCCAGTTTCCCTGAATGTACCCTGAATGCATTCGGAGCCAATCCGTATCATTCGTGTGAAAGAGGTCTTAGAAGGACTTCACACTTCACTCATTTGGCCAGTTACGAGGCCAAAACTGACAAATACCTCAAGTAGGAACTTAACCTTACAGGTTAATGTTAGCTTCAGGTATATATAAAACATGCAGTGGCCCAAGATTCTACTATAGAGTGAAAGAGCGCATTCTTTTTACACCGCCGTTAGCTGATTCCACATAGATTTCTAGAGAACCTGTTCTGTTACACGCTGAGACAAATAGTGTCCCCCTGACAAACCCCCAAAAAATGGATCTTATGTTTTGAGCATCCCCCTTCACACGGTAAGCATTTGCTCAGAAATCCATCAGTATTGCTAAGACCAAAAAAAAAAGAAGTGTTTTCAAAACAGAGATGACACATGAATGGAACATTTGCATGTCTTCTGTGTTTTGTACCCACTCCTGCTTTTGGCTTCAAATCATGATCCAATCCTGATGCAAAATAGGGACAATGTGATACAGGCCTTATGGATGCTCCAAAGACAGGATCTGTGTGTTTCTAATTTTTCCATCCTTCAGACAGATCAGTAGAAGGGTAAAATAAATGGTAATGTCAACAAGGCCAAACAGGGACAATAGCAACCCTGTCACAGAGTGGTGAGGTGGCAACAGCATGAGAAGTCAATACAGTGGCCCTGTGACAGAGTGGTGAGGGTGGCAACAGCATGAGGAGTCAACACAGTGGCCCAGTAACAGAGTGGTGAGGTGGCAACAGCAAATTCACCCCAAAAGCAAGGATTAATGGAAGTATTTTTATATATGAAATAAGCCCCAAAACTGGTTGTATCAGACTGCAAATTCACCCCAAAAGCAAGGATGAATCAACATACTTTTACATATGAAATAAACATACCCCAAAACTGGTTGTAGTGGCCCTTTGACAGAGTGGTGAGGTTGGCAACAGCATAAGGAGTTAACATAGTGGCCCAGTGACAGAATGGTGAGGAGGCAACAGCATGAGGAGTCAATACAGTGGCCCTGTGACAGAGCGGTGAGGTGGCAACAGCATGGGGAGTCAACACAGTGACCCAGTAACAGAGTGGTAAGGTGTCAACAGCAAATTCGCCCCAAAAGCAAGGATTAATGGAAGTACTTTTATATATGAAATAAAAATACCCCAAAACTGGTTGTATCAGACTGCAAATTCACCCCAAAAGCAAGGATGAATCGACATAGTTTTACATATGAAATAAACATACCCCAAAACTGGTTGTAGTGGCCCTTTGACAGAGTGGTGAGGGTGGCAACAGCATATGGAGTCAACACAGTGGCCCAGTGACAGAATGGTGAGGAGGCAACAGCATGAGGAGTCAATACAGTGGTCCTGTGACAGAGTAGAGGGGCTGACAACAGCATGAGGAGTCAAAATAGTGGCCTAGTGACAGAGTGGTGAGGTGGCTACAGCATGAGACGTCAACACAGTGGCCCAGTAACAGAGTGGTGAGGTGGCAACAGCAAATTCAACCCAAAAGTAAGGATTAATGGAAGTACTTTTATATATGAAATAAACATACACCACAACTGGTTGTATCAGACTTCAAATTCACCCCAAAAGCAAGGATGAAAATATGTACTTTTACATATAAAATAAACATACCCTAAAACTGGTTGTATTAGACCACACTTTCAGTACAGAAGCAAGGATGAATGGAAGTAGTTATATATCAACTAAATACACTCCAAAAGTGGTTGTATTAGACAGCACCATCAACCCAATAACAGATGCTAGGATTACTGCAATTATTATTTAAAACAACCTGACATCTGTAGTAATAGATCAGTTTTAGTAACCCCAATTAGTGCAGCAAGGTGTAATAGAATAGCTCCTATTACCCAGGCTTTACACTCTCCTATTGGTCCCTGCTCTCTCCCAATAGTGTGGATAATATTCCCTATCCTTTACCTACACTATTAATAACCTTTCCCTGAACTGCTCAATCATTTTATTGTTTAAATAAAGTATTTCGTAAACACTGTCCCTAGTGCCTGCAAAGTCTCTCCCTGCACTAAGTTCACTGTAAAATGGTGGGGACCGGGCATGAGGAGGATTTTTATAGGGCTGTGACATCACAGGGGCTGGCTATCTGCTGATTGTTTGTCTGCATGGCATTGCGGGTGTTCCCTCGTTCCTATGCTTCTTACACTATATAACATATGCAGCAGCCATTTTAGAAAAAATGTGTTTGTTACCATGAAGTGCGAGGAAATTCGACTTTAGGACAAATCATATTTTTCCACTTCGTCAACTTCGATTCGCTCATCTCTATTCAACATATTTTTAAAACTCGGTGCCAGTTCTGGGTCTGTACAGATCACTTTTCTACAGTCATCTCCTTATCATGACATGCAGGATTACAATGCCAGAGATAGATAGAGATACATAGATGACCCAACATTCACATAAGGTGATTTCACAGCTTATTTACTCCCTCCTGACCTCTGCTCAATTCATGTAACTAGAAGTCAATGAGGCCTCCTCCAGTTTATTCGGTCTATAGCCCACGGTGGCTCCTGTAAAGCAATTCTCTAAATGCTTTCTAAATGCTGTTAAGAACAGCTCAGGCAAGATGGCAAGATAATCATGTTCAGGAAATTGAATGAAAAAAAAAACTACAATCAGAAAATAAAAACAGATTGGAAAAGAAGGCTATGTGTCGCTATCTAATTTTAACTGGTAGGAAAAAAAATGGGTGACACATTCCCTTTAAATTTGTTGGTGGCCTCTAGGTTGGTTGACTCTTTATAGAGCTTGCATTGACTTGAAGGTTTTAGACATTGTCATTTGGAGATGTAATAGTGGAAATAAGGGGTGAAAACAGGTAACTGAGGACCTTGTGAAAATACAGGGTAGATAGTGTGGACCTCACCTTCTATCATAACTGCAAATGATACCTAAACCCATATTCTGTAATTTTTTTAATAATCAATTATTATATTCACTTTGTTTTACTATACATCTTATTTTAAAGTTCTTATTTTTTAAAGTTGACCACAGAAGAGCAACGCCACGTACATACAGTGTATAGTATAGTAGGTATAACAACATACAGACAATATATTGTTGTGGAGGGTATAGACTATAATCTGGGAAAATAATCACACGCACACGCAATACCAAATTGAGCAAAAAAGCCCTATATATATAAAAAAAACAACACAAATCTTTATTGAATAAACATATAATAATAATCCAGCATAAAGGCAGGGCAGAGTGCTGGTTGCAGAGTGCGATTGCATTTTGTGTTTTTGCGTTTGTATCTGTATTTCGCCATAGCAATCTGCACCTGCTAGGGTTTGTGCGGGCTGAATCCCCCATATTTTTTCTTTGTAGTATATATTGGAGGCGTGGCGATCTCCAAGCAGTCATGCACACCTGACCAGTTAGTATGCCCTGGAGGCTGGTTTTAAAGTCAGTATAAAACTGAGTCTGCTTATATAGCACCTACTAGTAGCCATTTGGCTCCAGGAGAAGTATATAGTGGGCTTAGCATGCATGTTGGTACTTGCATCCCTGGATCTGATGAAAGCTGTAATGGTACCGGACGGGGTTAAAAGCAGAGTGTGCTTGGCGTGCATGCTGTACCTGCGCTCCCTGGACTTTGTGTGGCTGTCGTGGCTTGACGTCGTGAGTGGCTTATTACGCTTTGGCCAAAATGTACACCAATGCCTTATTCAACATCCAGCATAAAGGCAGGCCAGAGTGCTGGTTTTGTGTTTTTGCGTTTGTATCTGTATTTCGCCATAGCAATCTGCACCTGCTAGGGGTTGTGCGGGCTGAATCCCTCATATAATAATAATAAAACATGAGTACACAATGGTAAAGGAATGGCACCATAATTCAATCTCATGTATCTACATATGACATATGAGTTTATGTAGTATTAAAACTCTTACTGACACATACACTCATGGAAAAAAAAAATCCCCAAGGAGGAGTTCTTGGAATTAACTGAAACTTTCTATGTGTGAATGTAATGCTGATGTTTGTGAGTACAAGACTAGAGTGAAAGTATACATTTATTGGAGAGAAAACTGTACAAACGAAGGGAGGCTCTAGTTCACTGTTGTGCCACCTCTAGCCTGGTTAAAAGATGAGATACGGTTGAACATGGAGGCATACAGGTTCTGTATGATATACTGCAGCACATGTTGAAACTGGGCCTGTAGATCCTGCAGTGTCCTAGTTGGTCCCATACATTCTTGATTGGCAATAAATCTGGCACCTGGGCAGGCCAATAAAGTGTGCTGCTCCACAGCAACGGCTAGCTTGAAGCATTCACCATAAGACCTCTATACTTAACCCCGACCATCATCAGATCCTGGCCAGAACTTAGATTGGTCTCCAAAGACGATACAGTTCTGGTCCATAGCAGTCCAGGTTTCTCATTCACAAGACCACTGCAAATGAAGACGACGGTAGGTGGCTTCAATGTCAGGTCACAAAGTGCTTGTGCATTTTGGCAGATCAAACAACTCTTCCTACTGGTCGTATGTCTGGGCTGTCCAGGGTCTAGTTGTCATGTGTGCGCGTCTTCATGTAACCACTGCTCCCAACACCTGCTAACAGCTATATCAGAATGGCAATTCGTCAAAACAAGCATCCTGCTTCTCTAAGTCCATTTATGCACCCCCTCTCAAAGTCTGCCAATTGGACAAAATATCTTTGAGTGTGTTGTAGAGGCATGTCTAGCAGTCAACAGTCTCTCACCAATAGTTATACTTCCCAAACAAAGACTCTGAGAGCCTTTTTATAGGGCAGTGGGGAAAACACTTTCACACCCTCTTGTGGCAAGAATCAAGGGGACATTTACTAAGACTGGCGATTCAGATGCCGGTCTTAGTCCCTGTCTGCTGCAGCTTGATACGCCTAAGTTATGACTTTTAATAGATGACCCCCTCTGTGTTTAATTAGACCACACCTGTAATTATTATTACACCTGTAATCACATATATGCCTTCAACAGACAAATTTCATGCTGAGTTTTGCAGCAATCTAACATAACAATCGGTGTGAGTTTTTTTTTTGTGTCAATGAATGTACAGTGTATCCAGTTAATATAGTAAAGTGCACAGTGCAGTATGCATCATTAACAGTTACATATTTCTCAGACATGTCTATAGTATACATAAAGGTAGAAAAAATCATGGAAAATAACACACTAATGCAATAGATGCAAACATTATATATTGACGAAGCCCTTACTTTGATATGATAAAATTTGAGACTTTCAGCCAATATATTTTGATCAAAACACATCTGTGCCCACCTACCGGTGCCATGGTGGTCTCAGTCAGGCTCCTACTCTAAACTTACCTAGGGCGTTGGGCATCTACATTCAGGACAACAGACACACAGGCGACCTTGATTAAGTGGTACATACAGCTGTTTGTGCTCCTTCTCTCATTGGTTGCTGATGCACACAGAGGTAACCAGGAGCAGCACACTATATATGCAGGGTCTGCTCACCTTAATGTAGATGCCCAACGATAGGACCTGCCTGAATGAGACCACCTTGGTGCAGGTAGGCGGGCACAGATGTGTTTTGATCAAAATATATTGGCTGAGAGTCTCAGATTTAATCATATCAGAGTGAAGGCTTAGTCCATATATAATGTTTGCATCTATTGTGTTAGTGTATTATTTTCCATGATTTTTTCTTTACAAATGTTGCCATGTACATCTGCATATTTAGTTATCATATCGTGCAGGATGTTTTGTATCTTTTTCTGCATTTTTTTATACATAAAGTTAGCCCTCGTGTAGAGTTTGGACTTGCAGCTGAAATGGATGTCATGGCTTAAACCATATTTGATTATCAACATACTCATGGGTTTGATTTCACATAAGGTGAATTTAACATATTCACCTTGTTATTCTCCTATGTCTTAAAATTAGTGAATACCTTTAAATCTGTGAACTATGGTAATTATAAAGTCTAAAAAATATTTTGCAACAATATCGAGCATAAAAATGAAATCTGTTGTCGCATATTACGTTGTCAATTCACTGATGCATTGTAACAATGGGCAGTCTTAAGAAGCTACAGTAGTTAATTAATTGAAGTAATTCTTTCCTGTAATGAGTTTTCTGGGACGTAGCAATGCACACTTGCAGTGTCCCTGACTGTTCGTTTGGAATGAGTTAATTACTCGGGTGTTTTGTGATCACAGCAGAGTAGGAGAAGACCGTCAAAGAGATGACACAGTTGAATCAAACACATTTTATAAGGAATTCTGTGCTCTGCTTTATTGTGTCTGTAAATGAAAAGATCTTTTGAGAAAAGAGGTTTCAATAAATAATTAATGTGAGATGCTAAATACAGGCAACTGTTACTGTATAATGCTGCACGACAACAGCAAAACCGAAGACTAAATTCCTTCGATCTGATATGGCAATTTTAATAGTTTGGTGGAACATGGGCAATATGCCCAATATTTGAAATCTATAACTGATGTTTATTTTAGTGTCCACTTCTGCAACCATTTTCTTATCGATCCAATGTATCTGATAGAGATGAGCAAAGTTTGCAAAAATTCAATTCAGTTGCTCCCCTAAAGTCTGGTTAGTTTGGTTACAGACTACAAATAAACCATGTGAAGTAGTGTAGGCTACCTCCCCCTCCTCCATTGCCACTTCCACCTACACCGCCACATCCACCGCCTCCTCATCCTCCTAATCCATATGGACCTCGTCCTCCGAGATCAAGATTATTATTTTTTATTTTTTTGTTTTTTATATTTAAAGTCATTTCCCTATCCACATTTTTTTGCAGAGCACTTGCCATGCTCTTAACCACATGTTAGACAGTCATTATGATAAGATACTGAGTTTTAGACATGCGCCGTGTAGATCCTGAATACCGTTGCTGTAGATATGATATGTGATTCCTATAAATGCTATACCATGGAATCTATGTGAGCTGCCGCTGTGGGCACTTGGTATAGTCTCTACAGATTTGTATTTATATGTATGTTTTTATGTCTAATAAATTTTTGATATTTTGGGTATTTTGTAGTACCTGTGCTCTTTGTTGATATATATTTAGGAGGTACACCCGTGCAAGCACCAGGTGGTGTCGATCTAGTTGATTAGTATGTATGCTGCAGCCATGCCACTCCTGTCCTTTTTTACAACATGGCTGCAAGTGAGAGAAAAAAAAGAAAACATTCAGTTTTGTTGCATTACTTTTGCCTTCCTGGGGTGAAACATCTCATCTCTGAATGTAAGAAGACTGTGGAGGACATCCCTTTGCCCAGAAACATGAATGCACTGAATACATCATTTTTAGGCCCTGTTTCTTATTGCAGACCATGGATACGCACGTTTGATGTAATTTTCTTTATGATTTTACGTCTTTTAGTCCTTTCCACCTTACAGATGAGGTGCTAGATGCCTTTTATGCCTAAATATAACCAGTTTGTTCTCCCCCACACTGGGCCTCTCAGATTGCCACATTTAGATTGTATTGTACAGAAGTGAATGACCATGCCTCAGTTGTCCTCACCCAACTGCATGGCCAGTAGCAACAACGCCCTGTGGCATATTATTCAGCCAGACGTTGTCCGTGGCCAGAGGTGCCCCTTTCTGCATCAGAGCTGTAGAAGTTGTACAAGCCATGCTTGATAAAGGTTCTGAGATAGTCCTGAACCGCAAAGTGACAGTGATATTACATCTATCCTCATGAAAGTACAACCGAAGAACCTTTTTGTTGCCTGCAGAGTTAGATGTGAAAACTTACAAAGTGTGTGGTTTAACTCTGCTAAATCCTTATGTGCCAGAAGAAGGCCACAGTCCGGTATATCTCTGCTTGCTGATTTGAATGTTCATATTCATCCTGACTAAGAATAAGCAAATTGGTTCTCACATAGTTTTATAGGGCTGAGAAAAGACATCTGCCTATCCAGTTTAGCTTCGGAATTCAGTCCAAATTTTTCAAAAAGGCAAGAGAGAGACAACGACTAGTACACAAATGTGTGTTTCTCAACGGTATATTTGTGTTTTAGTACACCAAAAGTTACTAAATTAGCAGTTAATAACTGATCCCAACCATATGTTTATTGGGACGATATCCTAACATACTACTAACACGTAGGATCATGTCATGGACTTTCATTCTAGATTGTGTTACCTTTCTTGGCTTCTCACAATTGACACTGTTACAGACAATGATGACGTATCACAAACTTATTTCCTGTAACTTAGAGATCAAGTGTTTTAAGTACTATCATGGATTCATTGTGTTGATTATTTGTCCTAATTACTATTATATGGGACCATTATAGATAATATTATCTTTATAGACTTGTTTGTCTATCACAGAATTTCAGCTATTGTAACTGTTTCCATCAATCATAAAAATAATATGCCTATCAGGGATATTATTGTGTTGATGTATGATTATCCACTTTATTTGATTAATGTAATATGCTTTCGTTGTCAAAGGCTATTAATATGACACCTGAAATGTTCAAAGATGTAATATTTTGGATTCAGCCACCCTTTTGCCTCTGGAGCAAGGGAGAGGGAAGAGTTTGGGCACTTAAAGTTTTCTTCCAGACATCCAGATCCAGAGGAAGAGGCTCATGACTGTTTGCAGATAAATGTCACAAGGGACAGCGGAATTTCATAAATCAGTTATTAGATAATCCATGTGCTCTTTGTGGATAGATTGACGTATGGCCAGGATGACAGGTAGTACACAGGTTGGGCAGTGGTGATTAAGCATGACATTAAAAAGCAGAGTCCTTACCACCACACATGTGTGCCCAAGAAGCAGAGCTAAGGCAACATTTACGCTGATTCCAGGTACAGCCCATAACTATGGGCCCATTTGGAAAGTCAGAGACTTCCTGACCGCTTCAGGTAAACCCATGAAAATGGGGAAGCAGTAAGGTCTCTTATAGAAGCCCTCATATCGCCAACTTGAGTTGCAGTGATAAAAACAAAGGTTACTGTAAAACAGACTCAGAGGAGGCAAAGGATAATGCCAAGACAGATCAGGCGGCAACAATGGCTGCCAAATTGCCTAGGCAGACCCCTGCCTTAGTGGACACAGCTCAGCTCCCTAAAATAACTCCTCCTGTCTTGCTGGAAGTTCTTAAGACCTTACAGAACCAGGCGGGGAAGGAAGAAAGGGACCAGTGGATGAAAAAAAGGGGGACTGCGAACGAGGAAGGCCTAACACAGTTCCAAGGGAAACTCTGCCTTCCCAGGTCCCTCTAATCCACGATGGCACAGGCAACCTATGAAGTGACGCAGCAGTCAGAAGCTGCTGTGTGTGATTTAGTACATAGCGCATGGTACGCCCCAGGGTTTAGCACTGTAGCAGCCAGATATACTGAAGAATGTCTGATTTTTGCCCAGAACAACGTGAGACAAGGTGGTTAAGGTACCCCAGAAACACACGTCCTGTCCTTTGTATCTGTTTAAACCCTTGCAGACTACCTTTAACTACCCAAGGTGGGCATGTATGAGTATGTATTGGTGTGTGATGACTTGTTTTCAGGATGGCCAGAAGCATACCCTGTAGCTAAGACCACAGCAAAGAAGATTATGGCCGAAGTTGTATGCAGTTATGGAGTACCTGAGACCATTGAAAGTGACACTAAATGTAAAGATTAAAAAAGCCATGGCAGAGACTGGTAAGCCATGAATAGAGTGCCTGCTGGTAGCCGTATTTTCAGTAAGGTATACCCCTAACCGTGAGACAGGCCTTAGGCCCTTTAAGGTCCTTAGTGGGTCAGGCCCTAGGACAGGATTGAATTTCCCACAGTGGCTCCAAAGGCAACATGGTTGTCTGACAGATTATGTGATCAGTTTGCACAAGCATTTGACTAAAATACATTATCGAGTTTTTGCATCACTTCCAGATGTTGATAAAGCACCAGGAACCCACCCACTTGTGTCTGGAGATTGGGTGGTGGTAAAAAGACACATTAGAAAGGTCCCGTCCTCAAATCCTAGTTTGATGGTTTATTCCGAGTGTTCTTGACCACAAGTACATCAGTGAAGCTTGAAGGAAAGCCAAATTTGAGTCATTTCAAGAAAGTATTGAGTCGGGAGACTTGAAAGGATGTTTCTTGTTCCCCATTGTGTGACTGCTGATCCTGACTAAAAGAATATGGATTCTTATTGAGATAGTAAAAATAGGTTTCTGGGCTAGGGAAGAGGTGTGCAAAGGGAAGGACAAAGTTGTTACAGTACGATACTTCTAGCCCAGTGACCCATTAATAATATAGCCCAAAGACTCCAATTATTGATAGTTCTTATGTTCACACTAATCAATGACCAGGTCATGAATGCCTTGAAAGGACTTACTTCCTATTCCTGAATTTTATCTTTAATTCTGCTATTTGCGTTAATTATTTGTTGTGTCATCCCCTACATTCGGAGGTTTTTGTTCAAAGTTGTAGCAAAGGATATGCTCATGGGTGACCTCCATAAGGATGGGGGACCTCGGTGAGGATGGGGGACAAAGTCCACTTCATTCTGTTGGTCCCCCCGGCTTACAACGCCACCTGGAGATCACCGACCATAGGGACAGACATCTGACTTTCCCATGCTAAGTCCAGTGTCATGAGAGGCTATACACTAGGCTAGGTTTTCATGGAAGCCGGCGAAGAGGATTCAAAACATGGGGACAGATGTGCTAGGCTTTCGTTAGGGAAAGAATGAGGTGCAAGGGAGGACTGATAATGATGTGGACTACATTCTTTTTATTTGGCTAAGAAAGCTCCCACATACTTTAGCTCTCAGAAAGCATCTTATTTTCTCCAGAGCACAAAGGTTCCATCCTACTCAAGAGAACACGCCTCCTTGCTACGTCATACATGCTTTCTCTGCTGTTAGAGAACTCCACTACAAGATGGCGCTAACAGCTAGATATTTACATAAAAAAACTACAAATAACTACCAGGCAGTTAAAAATGAGTGTCTTTTATAACTAAATATATATAACTTACAAACATGATTAAAAGAACATAGGTGCAGGGACAAAAGGCGACATCAACTGAAGGGCGAACACAGCATCCACAAATAGTCCATGTATGTACACATAATTGACATAAAGTGCAAGTGCAAAGCCAGATACATTCATAATTAAAAGGACATAGAACGTTTACACATGCTGTGCCTCCTCCAGGATGGCGCCAACCCCGACGCACGTTTCGGCGAACCGTCGTCTGGGGGTCACATACCACAGTTAGTAAAACAATGCACAAAGGGCAGATACCAAGTGTTATCTCTTGTCTTATTTTCATATTTCAGCCAATGTAACAATGCCACATGCCTCACTGATGTCTATATAAACAGCTGTACTTCCTGTAATAAACAAGAATTTGCTTTGACCCCAGTGTATGTGTTAGTTATTTTCATCCGTGCATGTAAACCACTTGGGTTACTATTAATTTGGAGCAGTAGAGCAAACGTGACCGGCCCTGATTAGGGGCTTCTTTATCAAATCCAAAGCAAGATCATGAATATAATGGGAGGGTAGGAGGAGGCTGCGAGCCCCACCTATAACAGGCCATGTGACACAGGCTACCAGATGCACAGAATGTTACCAATGATAAACTATGTAAAATTCCATATATACAGTATCAAGAAAAAAAAAATCACAGAATGAAGTGGCCTAAATGAGAGGAAGTGCTCAAGACCCCAAACACTGTAGCGTGTTTATACCCGGTGGTACAATCCCTCCTCATGTAATCCGCTCCTAATGGCAATCCCCAGCAAAAATGCATACAATGGAGGATGACGGCAGTGGACCACATGCACCACAAAAACATCTTACACAAGATGGAATAATGTGTGGATGAGAATATAAAAATCCATAAATCACAGCAAAAGGTACACTACAATAAAATGCTACTGACAATACTGGTCAAACCCTCACGCTGATGTTAAAAACTGAGACTTTGAACAATATATTCCAGACAGGAACATATCGAAGCCCACGGCACCCCGTCAAGGTATCTCAGTGTGGCATGGGTCATACCGCTAACCTACCTACAGTGTGTGAACACAGTCCGATAGGTGCTGTGGTCTGACTCACAGCCGAACTCCCACAAACCCCCATAGTAAAATCACTAATACAATGAGAGGCTAGGAGGAGGCTGCGATCCCCACCAATAACAGGCCATGTGGCACAGGCTACCAGATGCACAGAATGTTACCAGTGATAAACTATGTAAAATTCCATATATATCAAGAAAAAAAAAATCACAGAATGAAGTGGTCTAAATGGGAGGAAGTGCTCAATACCCCAAACACTGTAGCGTGTTTATAACTGGAGGAGCAATCCCTCCGCATGTGATACGCTGCTAACGGCAATCCCTAGCAAAAATGCATACAATGGAGGATGTCGGCAGCGGACCACATGCACCACATATCTGTGACATTCAGTGTAATTTTTTCTTAGCCGCTGACGACAGCGACATTACCTGTGCTACATCTCCTGTATAACGTTTGTGCATCCTAAATATCTGTGACATTCAGTGTAATTTATTTGCGCATACACTTACAAAAGCTGCACTACTGTACGTGTGACATGCTTGCAAGTATATATACCATTTAATATGCTCAAGGCGAGCAGTAAGGGACGGGGAAGTGGCCGTGCTGCTGATGGTGCACGCAGAGGCCATGGCCCTGGGAGCGGTGAAACTGTGCCTGCTGTCAGAGCACAAGAAACACACTCATCTATGATACCTAGCTTCATGTCCCAGTTTGCAGGGAGGTGCAGGACACCACTCTCGAAGTCACAGCAGTGCGACCAGGTGGTCGGTTGGATTGCAGCAGATAATGCTTCCTGTCTTCCTCAAATTCCAGTATCAGTAGCCAAGAGTCTGGTCAACAGAATCCTCACCCTGATCCTTTTTCCCCCCCACCATGAAGAGTCTTGGCAAACAAGTGATCCCACACTCATATTTTCCAAGGAGCTATTTTCATCGCCATTCCTTGATTTGGGCCTCTCGCCAAGCCCGCTTGAAGAGGAACATGAGGAGATCTTGTGCACTGATTGCCAAACTCTTGAGCATTCACAGTCAAAAGAAGATGACGGTGGGGAACGGCAATTAGTGTTTCACGAGGTGGATGATGATAAGATGCAGTTGCCATTAAGTCAACGGCAATTAGTGTCTCAAGAGGTTGAAATTGAGGATGAGACACAGTTGTCAATAAGTGAGGTTCTGGTTAGGTCAACAAGTCAGGAGGATGACCAGAGTGAGGACATTGAAAAGGAGGTGGTGTACGATTAAATTACTGACCCAACCTGGGAAGTTGGCAAGCCAAGCAAGGACAGCAGTACAGAGGGGTAGGGATTCGCAGCACCAAACATGCCCGCAACCGCTCCCCGGAGCAGCCCCTTGCGGCAATCTCCCTTGCCAAGGGGTAGGTGTTCCGCAGTCTGGAGCTTTTTTGTGCAAAGTGCGGATGTTAAAATAATTGTCATTTGCAACCTGTGCTGTATCAAAATGAGCAGGGGCATGAACACTAGCAACCTCACCACCACCAGCATGATCCTCCACATGGAATCAAAGCACCTTAATAGGTGGGCCGAAGGCCTGGGTCCACAATCAGTGTCTGCAGGTCACACCAATGCCTCCTCTTCCCCTGTGTTACGTGCTAGCTAATCCCATATCCAGGGCGCAGGCCCGGATGCCTCCAGCCATGCACCTGGACCTTCGCAAGCACCCACAGCTGGCACATCCACTTATGTGTTCCAGCGCAGCGTACAGATGTCCATGCCCCAGGCCTTTGAACGAAAGCGCAAATACCCAGCCACCCACCCACAGGCCATAGCACTAAATGCGCACCTTTTCAAATTGCTGGCCCTGGAAATGTTGCCATTTAGGCTTGTGGACACTGAGGCTTTCCACAGCCTGATGACAGTGGCCATCCCTCATTATTCAGTCCCCAGCCGCCACTATTTTTCCTGGTGTGCCGTCCCTGTCTTACACCAGCATGTGTCCATTAACATCACCTGTGCCCTGACCAACGCAGTTATTGGGAAGGTCCACTTAATGACAGACACATGGACAAGTGCTTTTGGCCAGGGACGCAACATTTCCCTGACGGCACACTGGGTGAACGTTGTGGAGGCCGGGAGCAAGTCGTACCCTGGGATGGCACAGGTGCTACCGACAGCAAGGATTGCGGGCCCTACTTTTATCAGGATTTCTGCCACCTCCTACATTATTGGCTGCAACCCCCCTTCTCCTCCTCCACCTCCTCCTCCACTTCCACCTCTGAATTATCATCTTGCAGCACCAGTCAGCCATCAGTCAGTAGCTGGAAGCAGTGTAGCAGTGGGGAAGCGTCAACAGCCCGTGCCTAAGCTGATCTGCTTAGGTGACAACCAGCACACCACCACAGAGCTGTGGCAGGGAGGGGATAAGAAACCAGACTGAGCTGAGGGTCTCGCCATTCAACCTAGAACCAGGAATGGTTGTGTCTAATAATGGCTGTAACTTGGTGGCAGCTTTGGAGCTTGGCAAGTTCACACACATAACATGCCTAGCCCACGTGTTCAACTTAGTGGTTCCGCAGTTTCTGAAAACCTACCCCAATTTGCCTGAGCTACTGGTGAAGGTGCACATTTTTGCTGAAAATCTACAGCTGTCGCTGGTCTGGCAACGCTGCAGCAGCACTTACAATTGCCAGCTCACCAACTGTTGTGCGATGTGAGCATGCGCTGGAACTCCACGTTCCACATGTTGGTCAGGCTTTGTGAGAAGCAGAGGGCGGTAGCGGAATACCAGCTGCAACATGGTTGTCGGCTTTACAGTCAGCTTCCGCTTTTCACAAGCGATGAGTGGGCATGGATGTCTAACCTCTGTGGGGTTTTACGCAACTTTGAGGAATCAACACTGATGGTGAGCCGCGATGCCGCTATTATCAGCGTAACCATCCCACTTCTTTGTCTACATAAACACTCGCTGCTCACATTGAAGGTGGAAGCTTTGCATGTGGAAGAGGTGGAAATGGGGGAAGACAGTACACAGGGTGATAGCCAGAGCACCCTCAGTTAGTCTTCTAAGCGCAAATTAGATGATGAGGATGATGAGCAGGAGGAGCAAGAGACGGTTGCCTTCGCTACAGAGGGTAGTACCCATAGCAGGTTTATTCCATCTGTTCAGCTTGGAAGGGCCGAAGAGGAGGAAGAGGATGAGGAGATTGAGAGTCATCCTCCTGATGAGGACAGCGAAGTCTTGTCTGTTGGGACTCTGGCACACATGGCTGACTTTATGTTATGCTGCCTTTCCCGTGACCCTCGCGTTATACGCTTTTTGGCCAACACTGATTACCCTTCTCGACCTCCACTAAAAAGAGAACTTCTCATCTCTCATTCCTGTGGTGGAGAGGACTAGCAAAATGGTGCAATACCAGAAGGTCCTTCTGGAAAAATTGCTTCAAAAATTTCCAGCTGACAATGCTGGCGGCAGAGTCCGTAGTTCTTTGGGAAACCGAGGAGGGGAGACCAGTGGAACACATAGCAGTTCCAACAGAGGCAGGGCAACACTCTCCAAGGCCTATGACAGTTTCATGACACCCCGCCAGCACCCTCACAATGATGCGCAGCCTAGTGTCACAAGGAGGGAAAAGTTTTGGAAGATGGTGAAAGAGTACGTAGCAGACTGTGTCAGCGTCCTCAGTGATCCCTCTGTGCCTTTCAACTATTGCGTGTCCAAGCTGGACACATGGCATGAACTGGCGCTTTACGCCTTGGAGCTGCTGGCCTGTCAGAGCGGGTATTTAGTGCTGCTGGGGGCATAATAACTGATAAGCGCATCCGCCTGTCAACTGAAAATGCTGACCGATTGACTCCTATCAAAAGGAAAAAGGCCTGGATTGCCCCTGACTTCTCTACTCCACCAAAGGAAAGCGGCTGAACATAAAGGCACTTTAAATGTGGCTTTTATGGTGTATTGAATACACTGTATTTCCATGCACCCCTTCCACCAATCTTCCTTTTCTCATCCTCCTCCTCCTCCACCATCATATCAACATACTTATTAGGCTGCCCTCACTCCTAATGTTTAAGAGGGTCAGCTCAGCAGCAGACCCTCACCCCTAATGTTTTAGATGGTCAGAACAGCAGGCCCTCACTCCTAATGTTTTAGATGGTTAGCTCAGCAGCAGACCCTCACCCCTAATGTTTTAGATGGTCAGATCAGCAGCAGGCCCTTGCTCCTGATGTTTTAGAGGGTCACCAGCAGGCCCTTGCTCCTAATGTTTTTGAGGGTCACCAGCAAACCATCAATCATAATTTTTAAATTTTTCAAGGGTGTTTATGATGCCCTCCTTTATGTGTAATAAAGGGTGTATTGGAGTGCCGGTTCCTTGTAATTTTTGGCAGCCCTTTAATTTAGTGTAGGAGTCCCAATATCTGAACAATTGTACCACAATCTGAATGAGGCCCTCCTTTATGTGATATACAAGTTGTATTGGAGTGCCTCTCCCTTGTAATTTTTGGCAGCACTTGCACTTTATATACAAGTAAATATACAGGAAAGAATGTTTCGTAACAATTTTTCCTCTAAAATCAATTTTATCTTCGGTTTTGTGCGTATTATTGTTAGTCTGTAAAATTGGCGTACTACTCGGACAACATCGTTCCCAGCAGCGACCTGGGAGTCCAAGATTCAGACATCCTCCCCTCATTGTTCCTGAACCATTTCAGTGGTGTTTCCATATATTTCTGACCTTTTTCTGTGAACCAGACACCCTCCCCTCTTCAGAGCAGGGGGTGCCTGGTTTAATGCTTGGGTTCTCCCATTGACTTCCATTGTGCTCTGGTGATCTGTAGAGCACCCGAGCATCCCAAATTGTTCTACTCGAGCACCAGAGCACCTGAGCACTTTCATCACTAATCAGTACTACAAGAAAATATATTCTCAGTTCACTTCTGCAGTTATTTCTGTTGAAAGCGTATAGGGGCTTATTACAGTAAAAAAAAGAAAAATGGATATGCACTACACTGTTGCAGTTATTTTTGGTGAAAGAGTATAGGGGCGTATTTCAGTACTACAAGAAAAATATACACGCACTTCACTGTTTACGTTTTTTCTGGTCAAAGCATATAGGGTCGTATTCCAGTACAGGAAGAAAAATGAATTCTCAGTGCATTTCTGCAGTTAATTCTGGTGAAAGCATATAGTGGCCTATTTCAGTCCAACAAGAAAAATATATTCTCAGTTTACTTCTGCAGTTATTTCTATTGAAACCATATAGGGGCATATTACAGTAAAAAAGCAAAAAATATATATGCACTGCACTGTTGCAGTTACAGTGGGATGCGAAAGTTTGGGCAACCTTGTTAATCGTCATGATTTTCCTGTATAAATCGTTGGTTGTTACGATAAAAAATGTCAGTTAAATATATCATATAGGAGACACACACAGTGATATTTGAGAAGTGAAATAAAGTTTATTGGATTTACAGAAAGTGTGCTATAATTGTTTAACCAAAATTAGGCAGGTGCATAAATTTGGGCACCGTTGTCATTTTATTGATTCCAAAACCTTTAGAACTAATTATTGGAACTCAAATTGGCTTGGTAAGCTCAGTGACCCCTGACCTACATACACAGGTGAATCCAATTATGAGAAAGAGTATTTAAAGGGACACTGACAGGCCCAATTAGCATATTTAGGTATATATATGTCAGTACAGGTCTTCTAAAGTTTATTAAAATCATCTAAGTAGCCCCCCTGTCCACCTTCTAAATACCGAAATATAACGTTTTATAACCTGCTTGTCCGGTCACCAATCTGCCCAAGGGGCGGCGTTTCATGTCAAAATGCGCCCAGCCAGCCGCTCCCAACTGCCGTTCTGAAGCCCCGCCCAGCTCATCAATATTCACTTAGCTGGGCGGCGGCTACAACTCTCCCGACTCAAGTGCCCGGCACATGCGCATAAAGCAGAGGCTGCAGCGCTCTGTACGCAGGCGCGATGTGACCCCGGCCGGACACATGCGCTGAAGATTTGACGGAGGACGTGCCCAGAGGATTGAATGGGCCATGCGCAGAATCGTGAGTCGGGAGAGTTGTAGCCGCCGCCCAGCGAAGTGAATATTGATGAGCTGGGCGGGGCTTCAGAACGGCAGTTGGGAGCAGCTGGCTGGGCGCATTTTGACATGAAACGCCGCCCCTTGGGCAGATTGGTGACCGGACAAGCAGGTTATAAAACGTTATATTTCGGTATTTAGAAGGTGGACAGGGGGGCTACTTAGATGATTTTAATAAACTTTAGAAGACCTGTACTGACATATATATACCTAAATATGCTAATTGGGCCTGTCAGTGTCCCTTTAAGGGGGTCAATTGTAAGTTTCCCTCCTCTTTTAATTTTCTCTGAAGAGTAGCAACATGGGGATCTCAAAACAACTCTCAAATGACCTGAAGACAAGGATTGTTCACCATCATGGTTTAGGGGAAGGATACAGAAATCTGTTTCAGAGATTTCAGCTGTCTGTTTCCACAGTTAGGAACATATTGAGGAAATGGAAGACCACAGGGTCAGTTCAAGTTAAGGCTCGAAGTGGCAGACCAAGAAAAATCTCAGATAGACAGAAGCGACGAATGGTGAGAACAGTCAGAGTCAACCCACAGACCAGCACCAAAGACCTACAACATTATCTTGCTGCAGATGGAGTCACTGTGCATCGTTCAACCATTCGGCGCACTTTACACAAGTAGATGCTGCATGCGAGAGTGATGCAGAGGAAGCCTTTTTTCCACCCACAGGACAAATAGTGCCGCTTGAGGTGGGCTAAAGCACATTTGGACAAGCCAGCTTCATTTTGGAATAAGGTGCTGTGGACTAATGAAACTAAAATTGAGTTATTTGGCCTTAACAAGGGGCGTTATGCATGGAGGAAAAAACACAGCATTCCAAGAAAAACACCTGCTACCTACAGTAAAATATGGTGGTGGTTCCATCATGCTGTGGGGCTGTGGGGCTGTGTGGCCAGTGCAGGGACTGGGAATCTTGTCAAAGTTGAGGGACGCATGGATTCCACTCAGTATCAGCAGATTCTGGAGACCAATGTCCAGGAATCAGTGACAAAGCTGAAGCTGCGCCAGGGCTGGATCTTTCAACAAGTCAACGACTCTAAACACTGCTCAAAATCCACTAAGGCATTTATGCAGAGGAACAAGTACAACGTTCTGGAATGGCCATCTCAGTCCCCAGACCTGAATATAATAGAAAATCTGTGGTGTGACTTAAAGAGAGCTGTCCATGCTCGGAAGCCATCAAACCTGAATGAACTAAAGATGTTTTGTAAAGAGG
This sequence comes from Bufo gargarizans, assembly GCF_014858855.1. Classification (NCBI taxonomy): domain Eukaryota; kingdom Metazoa; phylum Chordata; class Amphibia; order Anura; family Bufonidae; genus Bufo; species Bufo gargarizans. Next base: position 440,156,692 of record NC_058082.1, on the reverse strand, counting down.
AATGGTCCAAAATACCTTTAACCAGAATACAGACTCTCATTGGAACCTACAGGAAGCGTTTAGAGGCTGTAATTTCTGCAAAAGGAGGATCTACTAAATATTGATTTCATTTCTTTTTTGTGGTGCCCAAATTTATGCACCTGCCCAGGGCCGGCCTTAGGTGTTCAGACGCCCTGTGCGAGCTAACCTTGTGGCGCCCCCCCCCCAAAAAAAAACAAAAAAAACAAACAAAACTGCTTGTTGCTGGCATCATGGCATAGGCTGGCTGACTATCCAACCAAGTAGTTACCGCCCTCACACCCCAAAGGCCGGTGTAATGTTATACTTCCCTAGTGAGATTTCCCTACCCTCGTCACTTCCGGTCGCACCGGACATGACGTGAGGAGGTGTGCAGCATCGCGCAGGCGCACAACGACAGGTTAGGGAAATTTCACAGCAGAATGCGCATGCGCCAGGAGCCTTGCCGGCGGTTAGGGTAGGGAAAAACTATGGGCCAATGCGCAGGCGCAGTGATCGGATGGATGTTTTCAGCTGAACACCGGCCGACACTGCGCATGCACTGGGAGCCTCACCAGCGGTTAGGGAAGGGAAAAATTTACGTACGGGCCAGTGCTTTTTCCCTACCCTAACCGCTGGTGAGGCTCCCAGCGCATGCGCAGTGTCGGCCGGTGTCCAGCTGAGAAAATTAGTTTCCAATGTAGTATTAATAACTAAACAATTAAATAATAAACATATTGCATTGTCTACTTACCACCAGGACAATAAGATGATCTGGACTCTGGCTGCAGTCTGGATCTGGGGACTCCATTGTCACTCTCTCCCCCCCCTTCCCTCGTCACTCTCATTATTCCCCCCCCCCCCCATCACTCTCATTATTTCCCCCCCCCCATCACTCTCATTATTTCCCCCCGCCATCACTCTCATTATTTCCCCCCGCCATCACTCTCATTATTTCCCCCCGCCATCACTCTCATTATTCCCCCCCCCCCGCCATCACTCTCATTATTTCCCCCCCCGCCATCACTCTCATTATTCTACCCCCCTATCACTCTCATTATTCTCCCCCCATCACTCTCATTATTCTCCCCCCATCACTCTCATTATTCTCCCCCCCATCACTCTCATTATTCTCCCCCCCCATCACTCTCATTATTCTCCCCCCCATCACTCTCATTATTCTCCCCCCATCACTCTCATTATTCTCCCCCCATCACTCTCATTATTCTCCCCCCCATCACTCTCATTATTCCCCCCCCATCACTCTCATTATTCTCCCCCCATCACTCTCATTATTCTCCCCCCCATCACTCTCATTATTCTCCCCCCCCATCACTCTCATTATTCTCCCCCCCATCACTCTCATTATTCTCCCCCCCCCCATCACTCTCATTATTCTCCCCCCATCACTCTCATTATTCTCCCCCCCCATCACTCTCATTATTCTCTCCCCCCCATCACTCTCATTATTCTCTCCCCCCCCAATACTCTCATTATTTTCCCCCCCATCACTCTCATTATTCTCCCCCCCCATCACTCTCATTATTCTCCCCCCCCATCACTCTCAATATTCTCCCCCCCATCACTCTCATTATTCTCCCCCCCATCACTCTCATTATTCTCCCCCCATCACTCTCATTATTTCCCCCCCCCATCACTCTCATTATTTCCTCCCCCCCTCCCCCTTTTCACTCTCAGACTCATTCTACTCCCACCTCCACCTCTAGTGTAGCGTGGCCGAGCTCTGTTCGATCCGCGGTACAGGAGCATTTGTTTCCTGTACCCGGCCGGACTGACAGGAAGTGCACACTAAGTGAGCACTTACTGTCAGTCCGGCCGGGTACAGGAAACAAAAGCTCCTGTACCGCGGATCGAACAGAGCTCGGCCACGCTACATTAACAGCACACAGCAAGCGCAGGCAGGATTCTTTAGAGCGGCAAGCGCTCAGCCTCAGCCACTCAGGCGGCGCAGAATGAGGGGCGCCGCCAGCCGCCCGAACTTATATAAGCAAGTTTTTTTTTTTTAAACCGCAACGGGCGCCGGGCGCCCCCTGCTGAATACGGGGGAGGGGGAGATGGAGGGGGCCCGCCCCGTGGGAAAACATAAGTGCCGCCTCGCCTGCCCATTCCATATTACATTGCGAGCTGTCGGCCGCCCGGCGCCCCTGTTGCTATGGCGCCCTGTGCGGCCGCACAGCCCGCACACCCCAAAGGCCGGCCCTGCACCTGCCTAATTTTGTTTAAACAATTATAGCACACTTTCTGTAAATCCAATAAACTTCATTTCACTTCTCAAATATCACTGTGTGTGTCTCCTATATGATATATTTAACTGAAATTTTTTATCGTAACAACCAACGATTTATACAGGAAAATCATGACGATTAACAAGGTTGCCCAAACTTTCGCATCCCACTGTATTTCTTGTGAAAGAGTAAAGGGGCGTTTTGCAGTACTACAAGAAAAATGTATACGCACTTTACTCAAGTTTTTTCTGGTCAAAGCGAATAGGGTCGTATTCTAGTACAACAAGAAAAATATATACATTTCTACAGTTCTGGTGAAAGCACATAGTGGTCTATTTCAGTCAAGCAAGAAAAAGATATTCTCAGTTCACTTCTGCAGTTATTTCTGTTGAAAGCATATAGGGGTGTATTACAGTAAAACAAGAAAAATATATATGAATTCAGAGGAAAAAAAACAGGCTGGTTTGAGAGCTGCATTTATACAAGCACTCAAATAATGCATGTTTGTGAGCGTTCGCGCATGTGTAATTTCCAGTGTGTTTGTATTAAGTGTGTGACTTTAATGTTACTGTACAGGGTTTCACTCTGTTTAGAAAGGATCGCCAAAAATGGAAAGGGGAGGGGTCTGCCTTTATGTCCTGTCTAAAGCCCACAGTCCGAGAAGATATAAGTGAGGGACATGTGGAGTCACTGTGGGTAGAAATACATGGAGACAAAAACAATAATAAATTACTAATAGGAGTTTATTATAAACCACCTAATATACCAAAGTCCACACAAAATCTGCTACTAAACGCGATAGACGAAGCAGCAAATCATAATGAGGTCGTTATTATGGGGGACTTCAACTACTCAGATATACCCTGGGAAACTGAAATTTGTACAAATATCTCATAAATTAAACAGGTTTTGGCAATAAGCAAAGACAATTACCTTTCCCAACTGGTTCAGGACCTGACTAGAGGGATTGCCATACTTGACAGTATTAACCAATAGGTCTGACAGAACAACAGAACAACAGATGTGCAGATCGGGAGACACCTGGGAAATAGTGACCATAAAGTAATAACCTTCCAATTATCATTCAAAAGGGTGTTTCTTCAGGGAGAAGCTAAAATGCCAAACTTCAAAAAAGCTAAATTTAGCCAACTAAGAGAGGCCATAGGCCTAACTAACTGGGACAAAGTCCTCAAAAATAAAAATACAGCCACAAAATTGGATATTTTTAAAAGCATCCTAAAATCTAATTGTGAGAGGTACATACCTTATAGGAAAAAAAAGGTTAAGGGACAAGAAAAAAATCTATGTGGATAAATAGAACTGCAAAGAAAGCAATAAATGACAAAAAGAAAGCATTTAAATCACTAAAACAGGAGGCCAGTGATGAAGCACTGAAAAACTATAAGGAAAAAAATAGAATATGTAAAAAAACAAATAAAAGCAGCCAAACTAGAGACCGAGAGATTAGTTGTCAAAGAGAACAAAACTAACCCTAAAATGTTTTTCAATTATATAAATGGTAAAAAGTATAAATCTGAAGGTGTCGGCCCTCTACAGAGTAATGAGGGGGGAGTTGCAGAGAGCGATTAGGAGAAAGCAAAGCTATTAAATATTTTTTTCTCCACTGTATTCAGTGAAGAAAATAAACTGTCATATAAACTGCAGAATGTAAAAGTCAATTCCACATTAAAATGCCCTGTCTTAACCAGGAAGAAGTACAGCGGCGTCTTAAAAATATAAAAATAGACAAATCGCCAGGACCAAATGGCATACACCCCTGTATCCTAAGAGAATTAAGTTTGGTCATAGCCAGACTGTTATTTGTGATATTTAAGGACTCTATACTCTACAAACCAAAAGTAGAGTACAAAAGTATATTACATTGCAAATGCTAGGCTATGCTAATAACTTAGAGATGCTTAGCAAATACATTTTGTACAAAATTATTTGAGCCCGTCTGCCACACGCCAAGGCGATCTCTATAAGACGGGTTCTAACACTAAAGCTCACCTGTTGGGTGCCATAACAGCGACCATGAAATCCAGGAAGTGCAGGTCCCACATGCATGCTGGGCCCCTTTTGGTTTATATCTGTGTGGAGCCAAAATGGCCTTCATTGAATCCAGGGACTACAAATACCAGCATGCATGCTGAGCAGACTATATACTCATGCTAATAAAAAATCAGCCAGTGAGGCAAAAGAGGGGCTAAAGGAGTGCACGACCATAGGAGTCAGCCACAACTCCTATACATAATACTACAAACACAAAAAGGGGAGAACTCCACCTTTGGTTTGTAGAGTGCTGTTGAACTATGTGTTCTTCAGATGTATATTTGCAGCCACAAGCAACATGCTCCTGCGCATTGGGATGTGCTAACCCTTCCCCCCCTTTTTGTGTTTGTAGTATTATGTATAGGAGTTGTGGCTGACTCCTATGGTCGTGCACTCCTTTAGCCCCTCTTTTGCCTCACTGGCTGATTTTTTATTAGCATGAGTATATAGTCTGCTCAGCATGCATGCTGGTATTTGTAGTCCCTGGATTCAATGAAGGCCATTTTGGCTCCACACAGATATAAACCAAAAGGGGCCCAGCATGCATGTGGGACCTGCACTTCCTGGATTTCATGGTCGCTGTTATGGCACCCAACAGGTGAGCTTTAGTGTTAGAACCCGTCTTATAGAGATCGCCTTGGCGTGTGGCAGACGGGCTCAAATAATTTTGTACAAAATGTATTTGCTAAGCATCTCTAAGTTATTAGCATAGCCTAGCATTTGCAATGTAATATACTTTTGTACTCTACTTTTGGTTTGTAGAGTGCTGTTGCACTATGTGTTCTTCAGATGTATATTTGCAGCCACAAGCAACGTGCACCTGCGCATTGGGATGCGCTGACCCCCCCCTTTTTTGTGTTTGTTGTAAGGACTCTATACTGACATGGAGTGTTCCACAGTATTGGTGCATAGCCTGGAAACTATAGGCTAGTAAGTTTAACATATGCCATGGGTAAACTGTTTGAAAGTTTTCTAAGAGATGCTATCTTGGAGTACCTCAAGGAAAATAAGCTAATAATTCCGTATCAGCATGGCTTCATGAGGGATCGGTCATGTCAAACTAATTTAATCAGTTTCTATGAGGAGGTAAGTTCTAGACTTAACAGCGGCGAATCAATGGATGTTGTATATCTGGACTTCTCCAAAGCATTTGACACTGTACCGCATAAAAGGTTAGTATATAAAATGAGATGGTTTGGACTTGAAGAAAATGTCTGTAAGTGGGTAAGTAACTGGCTCACTGAAAGAAAACAGAGGGTGGTTATTAACAGTACACACTCAGATTGGGTCACTGTCACTAGTGGAGTACCTCAGGGGTCAGTATTGGGCCCTATTCCCTTCAATATATTTATTAATGATCTTGTAGAAGGCTTGCACAGTAAAATAAAAATGTTTGCAGATTACACTAAACTGTGTCAAGTAATTGACATGGAAGAGGTAAGTATACTGCTACAGATGGATCTGAATAGATTGGAGGTTTGGGCAGATAAGTGGCAGATGAAGTTTAACACTGAAAAATTTAAGGTTATGCACATGGGAAGGAATAATGCAAGTCACCCGTACATACTAAATGGTAAAACACTGGGTAACACTGACATGGAAGTGGATTTTAGTGAACAGCAAACTAAGCTGTAAAAATCAGTGTCAGGCAGCTGCTGGATAATGGGTTGAATCAAATGGGGCATGAATGCCCGTGATGAGAACATAGTCCTACCACTATACAAATCACTACTCAGACCACACATGGAGTACTGTGTACAGTTCTGGTCTCCTGTAAACAAGGCAAACATAGCAAAGATGGAGAGATTACAGAGGAGGGCAATTAAAGTACACTGAGCAAAAATAACACTTTTGGTTTTGCTCCCATTTTGCATGAGCTGAACTCAAAGATTCTACATACACATTTTCTACATACACAAAAGACCCATTACTCTCAAATATTGTTCACAAATCTGTCTAAATCTGTGTTAGTGAGCACTTTCTCCTTTACAGGTGAGCTTTAGTGTTAGGACCCGTCTTATAGAGATCGCCTTGGCGTGTGGCAGACGGGCTCAAATATTTTTGTACAAAATGTATTTGCTAAGCATCTCTAAGTTATTAGCATAGCCTAGCATTTGCAATGTAATATACTTTTGTACTCTACTTTTGGTTTGTAGAGTGCTGTTGCACTATGTGTTCTTCAAATGTATATTTGCAGCCACAAGCAACGTGCACCTGCGCATTGGGATGCGCTGACCCCCCCTTTTTTGTGTTTGTTGTAAGGACTCTATACTGACATGGAGTGTTCCACAGTATTGGTGCATAGCCTGGAAACTATAGGCTAGTAAGTTTAACATCTGCCATGGGTAAACAGTTTGAAAGTTTTCTAAGAGATGCTATCTTGGAGTACCTCAAGGAAAATAAGCTAATAATTCCGTATCAGCATGGCTTCATGAGGGATCGGTCATGTCAAACTAATTTAATCAGTTTCTATGAGGAGGTAAGTTCTAGACTTAACAGCGGCGAATCAATGGATGTTGTATATCTGGACTTCTCCAAAGCATTTGACACTGTACCGCATAAAAGGTTAGTATATAAAATGAGATGGTTTGGACTTGAAGAAAATGTCTGTAAGTGGGTAAGTAACTGGCTCACTGAAAGAAAACAGAGGGTGGTTATTAACAGTACACACTCAGATTGGGTCACTGTCACTAGTGGAGTACCTCAGGGGTCAGTATTGGGCCCTATTCCCTTCAATATATTTATTAATGATCTTGTAGAAGGCTTGCACAGTAAAATAAAAATGTTTGGAGATTACACTAAACTGTGTCAAGTAATTGACATGGAAGAGGTAAGTATACTGCTACAGATGGATCTGAATAGATTGGAGGTTTGGGCAGATAAGTGGCAGATGAAGTTTAACACTGAAAAATTTAAGGTTATGCACATGGGAAGGAATAATGCAAGTCACCCGTACATACTAAATGGTAAAACACTGGGTAACACTGACATGGAAGTGGATTTTAGTGAACAGCAAACTAAGCTGTAAAAATCAGTGTCAGGCAGCTGCTGGATAATGAGTTGAATCAAATGGGGCATGAATGCCCGTGATGAGAACATAGTCCTACCACTATACAAATCACTACTCAGACCACACATGGAGTACTGTGTACAGTTCTGGTCTCCTGTAAACAAGGCAAACATAGCAAAGATGGAGAGATTACAGAGGAGGGCAATTAAAGTACACTGAGCAAAAATAACACTTTTGGTTTTGCTCCCATTTTGCATGAGCTGAACTCAAAGATTCTACATACACATTTTCTACATACACAAAAGACCCATTACTCTCAAATATTGTTCACAAATCTGTCTAAATCTGTGTTAGTGAGCACTTCTCCTTTGCCGAGATAATCCATCCCACCTTACAGGTGTGGCATATCAAGGTGCTGATTAGACAGCATGAATATTGCACAGGTGTGCTTTAGACTTCCCACAATAAAAGACCACTCTACCACTCTGAAATGTGCACAGTTTTGCCTTACTTGTGGGGGAGGGAAACCAGTCAGTATCTGGTGTGGCCACCATTTGCCTCACGCAGTGCAACACATCTCCGTTGCATAGAGTTGATCAGGTTGTTAATGTGGCCTGTGGAATGTTGGTCCACTCCTCTTCAATAGCTGTGCGAAGTTGCAGGATATTGGCAGGAACTGGAACACACTGTCGTATACACTGATACAGAGCATCCCAAAGATGCTCAATGGGTGACATGTCTGGTGAGAATGCTGGCCTTGCAAGAACTGGGATGTTTTCATCTTCCAGGAATTGTGTACATATCCTTGCAATATGGGGCCGTGCATTATCTTGCTGCAACCTGAGGTGATGGTCGTGGATGAATGGCACAACAATGGGCCTCAGGATCTTGTCACAGTATCTCTGTGCATTCAAAATGCTATCAATAAAATGCACCTGTGTTCGTTGTCCATAACATACACCTGCCCATTAGTGTTGAGCGAGCATGTTAGGCTCGAGCATCGCTATGTTCGGCACATCCAAGTGCTCAGCCGAATACTTCAGGTGCTCGAGTACAATTTAATACAATAAAAATCAATGGGAGACCCGAGCATCAAACCAGCCAACCCTTCCAACATTTATGTTAAAAGAGTATAGGGGGGTATTTCAGTACTACAAGAAAAATATATTCTCAGTGCATTTATGCAGTTTGTTCTGTTGAAAGTGTATAGTGGCCTATTTCAGTCCAACAAGAAAAATATATTCTCAGTTCACTTCTGCAGTTATTTCTGTTGAAAGCGTATAGGGGCATATTACAGTAAAAAAGGAAAAATATATATGCACTTCACTGGTGCACTTATTTGTGGCAAAAGCATTCAGAGGCCTATTTTATTATAGAAAGAAAAAAATATACGCACTTCGCTGGTGCAGTTATTTGTGGCAAAAGGGTTTAGTGGCCTATTTTAGTACAGAAAGAAAAAATATATATGGGTAAGAATATTATCCCTTTACAAACATAGACATACAGACAGAAGCGGGACCCTAAATACGCGTAACCCGCGGGGAGGCGGGTTACGTTAGATGGGGCCCCACGGGCAGACCCTTGTGAAATATGTGTGGACTCCAGGGGTCGAGGGGAACCACGCTGGTGGTGAAAATAAACATCAATGTCCTGTATATCAAGGTAAGGACCAGGACAGTGCCTTGTGTGGGTAAGAAAGCAAGGAAAGATCTTACCTAGGGATGAGCGAACTCGAACTGTATAGTTCGGGTTCGTACCGAATTTTGGGGTGTCCGTGACACGGACCCGAACCCGGACATTTTCGTAAAAGTCCGGGTTCGGGTTCGGGTTCGGTGTTCGTCGCTTTCTTGGCGCTTTTGTGACGCTTTCTTGGCGCTTTTTGAAAGGCTGCAAAGCAGCCAATCAACAAGCGTCATACTACTTGCCCCAAGAGGCCATCACAGCCATGCCTACTATTGGCATGGCTGTGATTGGCCAGAGCACCATGTGACCCAGCCTCTATTTAAGCTGGAGTCACATAGCGCCGCCTGTCACTCTGCTCTGATTAGCGTAGGGAGAGGTTGCGGCTGCGACAGTAGGGCGAGATTAGGCAGATTAACTCCTCCAAAGGACTTGATTAATCGATCGATATGCAGCTGTGCATCATTGAGCTGCTGAAATTCAATTGCTCACTGTTTTTAGGCTGCCCAGACCGTTTGTCAGTCACTTTTTTCTGGGGTAATCGGCGGCCATTTTGTGTCTTGTGCGGTGCTGCGACCAAGTGCATCCAAGCTGCGACCAAGTGCATTTAACCCTCAATGGTGTGGTTGTTTTTTGGCTAAAGCCTACATCAGGGTGAAGCTGTCACACCAAGTGCATTTAACCAGCAATAGTCTGTTTATTTTTTGGCCATATACTACATCAGGGGCAAACTGCGCCTGTCACCAAGTGCATTTAACTCTCAATGGTGTGGTTGTTTTTTGGCTAAAGCCTACATCAGGGTGAAGCTGTCACACCAAGTGCATTTAACCAGCAATAGTCTGTTAATTTTTTGGCCATATACTAAATCAGGGGCAAGCTGCGCCCGTCACCAAGTGCATTTAACCCTCAGTAGTGTGGTTGGTCAAGCTGTCACACCAAGTGCATTTAACCAGCAATAGTCTGTTCATTTTTTGGCCATATACTACATCAGGGGCAAGCTGCGCCCATCACCAAGTGCATTTAACCCTCAGTAGTGTGGTTGGTCAAGCTGTCACACCAAGTGCATTTAACCAGCAATAGTCTGTTCATTTTTTGGCCATATACTACATCAGGGGCAAGATGCGCCCGTCACCAAGTGCATTTAACCCTCAGTAGTGTGGTTGGTCAAGCTGTCACACCAAGTGCATTTAACCAGCAATAGTCTGTTCATTTTTTGGCCATATACTACATCAAGAGCAAGCTGCGCATGTCACCAAGTGCATTTAACCCTCAATGGTGTGGTTGTTTTTTGGCTAAAGCCTACATCAGGGTGAAGCTGTCACACCAAGTGCATTTAACCAGCAATAGTCTGTTCATTTTTTGGCCATATACTACATCAGAAGCAAGCTGCGCCCGTCACCAAGTGCATTTAACCCTCAGTAGTGTGGTTGGTCAAGCTGTCACACCAAGTGCATTTAACCAGCAATAGTGTGGTTATTTTTTGGCCATATCCCAGTCTAATTCTGTCACTAAATCCATACCGGTCACCCAGCGCCTAAATACTAGGCCTCAAATTTATATCCCGCTAAATCTGTCGTTACCGCTGTACTGTTGTGGCTGGGCAAGTTATTTAGTGTCCGTCAAAGCACATTTTTTGTTCAGGGTTGAAATACAATTCCCAATTTAGCAATTTCATAATTTAGTGGTTTCTGCTATATCAGAGCTATTTGAAATCTATCCCTAAAAGGGTATATAATATTCAAGGTGCACATAGGGTCATTCAGAATAACTTCACACACACGCTACTGTGCATTTCCAAGTCTAATTCTGTTAGTAAATCCATACCGGTCACCCAGCGCCTAAATACTAGGCCTCAAATTTATATCCCGCTAAATCTGTCGTTACCGCTGTACTGTTGTGGCTGGGCAAGTTATTTAGTGTCCGTTAAAGCTCATTTTTTGTTCAGGGTTGAAATACAATTCCCAATTTAGCAATTTCATAATTTAGTGGTTTCTGCTATATCAGAGCTATTTGAAATCTATCCCTAAAAGGGTATATAATATTCAAGGTGCACATAGGGTCATTCAGAATAACTTCACACACACGCTACTGTGCATTTCCAAGTCTAATTCTGTTAGTAAATCCATACCGGTCACCCAGCGCCTAAATACTAGGCCTCAAATTTATATCCCGCTAAATCTGTCGTTACCGCTGTCCTATTGTGGATGGGCAAGTTATTTAGTGTCCGTCAAAGCACATTTTTTGTTCTGGGTTGAAATACAATTCCCAATTTAGCAATTTCATAATTTAGTGGTTTCTGCTATATCAGAGCTATTTGAAATCTATCCGTAAAAGGGTATATAATATTCAAGGTGCACATATGGTCATTCAGAATAACTTCACACACACGCTACTGTGCATTTCCAAGTCTAATTCTGTTAGTAAATCCATACCGGTCACCCAGCGCCTAAATACTAGGCCTCAAATTTATATCCCGCTAAATCTGTCGTTACCGCTGTACTGTTGTGGCTGGGCAAGTTATTTAGTGTCCGTTAAAGCACATTTTTTGTTCAGGGTTGAAATACAATTCCCAATTTAGCAATTTCATAATTTAGTGGTTTCTGCTATATCAGAGCTATTTGAAATCTATCCGTAAAAGGGTATATAATATTCAAGGTGCACATAGGGTCATTCAGAATAACTTCACACACACGCTAGTGCATTTCCAAGTCTAATTCTGTCACTAAATCCATACCGGTCACCCAGCGCCTAAATACTAGGCCTCAAATTTATATTCAGCTGAATTTGAATACAATACATTGGGCCAAATAATATTTTTGTTGTTGTGGTGAACCATAACAATGAGGAAAACATCTAGTAAGGGACGGGGACGTGGACATGGTCGTGGTGGTGTTAGTGGACCCTCTGGTGCTGGGAGAGGACGTGGCCGTTCTGCCACATCCACACGTCCTAGTGTACCAACTACCTCAGGTCCCAGTAGCCGCCAGAATTTACAGCGATATATGGTGGGGCCCAATGCCGTTCTAAGGATGGTAAGGCCTGAGCAGGTACAGGCATTAGTCAATTGGGTGGCCGACAGTGGATCCAGCACGTTCACATTATCTCCCACCCAGTCTTCTGCAGAAAGCGCACAGATGGCGCCTGAAAACCAACCCCATCAGTCTGTCACATCACCCCCATGCATATCAGGGAAACTGTCTGAGCCTCAAGTTATGCAGCAGTCTCTTATGCTGTTTGAAGACTCTGCTGGCAGGGTTTCCCAAGGGCATCCACCTAGCCCTTCCCCAGCGGTGGAAGACATAGACTGCACTGACGCACAACCACTTATGTTTCCTGATGATGAGGACATGGGAATACCACCTCAGCATGTCTCTGATGATGACGAAACACAGGTGCCAACTGCTGCGTCTTTCTGCAGTGTGCAGACTGAACAGGAGGTCAGGGATCAAGACTGGGTGGAAGACGATGCAGGGGACGATGAGGTCCTAGACCCCACATGGAATGAAGGTCGTGCCACTGACTTTCACAGTTCGGAGGAAGAGGCAGTGGTGAGACCGAGCCAACAGCGTAGCAAAAGAGGGAGCAGTGGGCAAAAGCAGAACACCCGCCGCCAAGAGACTCCGCCTGCTACTGACCGCCGCCATCTGGGACCGAGCACCCCAAAGGCAGCTTCAAGGAGTTCCCTGGCATGGCACTTCTTCAAACAATGTGCTGACGACAAGACCCGAGTGGTTTGCATGCTTTGCCATCAGAGCCTGAAGCGAGGCATTAACGTTCTGAACCTGAGCACAACCTGCATGACCAGGCACCTGCATGCAAAGCATGAACTGCAGTGGAGTAAACACCTTAAAACCAAGGAAGTCACTCAGGCTCCTCCTGCTACCTCTTCTGCTGCTGCCGCCTCGGCCTCTTCTGCTGCTGCCGCCTCGGCCTCTTCCTCCGCCTCTGGAGGAACGTTGGCACCTGCCGCCCAGCAAACAGGGGATGTACCACCAACACCACCACCACCTCCGTCACCAAGCGTCTAAACCATGTCACACGCCAGCGTTCAGCTCTCCATCTCACAAACATTTGAGAGAAAGCGTAAATTCCCACCTAGCCACCCTCGATCCCTGGTCCTGAATGCCAGCATTTCTAAACTACTGGCCTATGAAATGCTGTCATTTAGGCTGGTGGACACAGACAGCTTCAAACAGCTCATGTCGCTTGCTGTCCCACAGTATGTTGTTCCCAGCCGCCACTACTTCTCCAAGAGAGCCGTGCCTTCCCTGCACAACCAAGTATCCGATAAAATCAAGTGTGCACTGCGCAACGCCATCTGTAGCAAGGTCCACCTAACCACAGATACGTGGACCAGTAAGCACGGCCAGGGACGCTATATCTCCCTAACTGCACACTGGGTAAATGTAGTGGCAGCTGGGCCCCAGGCGGAGAGCTGTTTGGCGCACGTCCTTCCGCCGCCAAGGATCGCAGGGCAACATTCTTTGCCTCCTGTTGCCACCTCCTCCTTCTCGGCTTCCTCCTCCTCTTCTTCCACCTGCTCATCCAGTCAGCCACATACCTTCACCACAGCCCGGGGTAAACGTCAGCAGGCCATTCTGAAACTCATATGTTTGGGGGACAGGCCCCACACCGCACAGGAGTTGTGGCGGGGTATAGAACAACAAGCCCGGCCTGGTGGTGTGTGATAATGGGCGAAATCTCGTTGCAGCTCTGGGACTAGCCAATTTGACGCACATCCCTTGCTTGGCGCATGTGCTGAATTTGGTGGTGCAGAAGTTCATTCACAACTACCCCGACATGTCAGAGCTGCTGCATAAAGTGCGGGCCGTCTGTTCGCGCTTCCGGCGTTCACATCCTGCTGCTGCTCGCCTGTCTGCGCTACAGCGTAACTTCGGCCTTCCCGCTCACCGCCTCATATGCGACGTGCCCACCAGGTGGAACTCCACCTGGCACATGCTGGACAGACTGTGCGAGCAGCAGCAGGCCATAGTGGAGTTTCAGCTGCAGCACGCACGGGTCAGTCACACTACAGAACAGCACCACTTCAGCACCAATGACTGGGCCTCCATGCGAGACCTGTGTGCCCTGTTGCGCTGTTTCGAGTACTCCACCAACATGGCCAGTGGCGATGACGCCGTTATCAGCGTTACAATACCACTTCTATGTCTCCTTGAGAAAACACTTAGGGCGATGATGGAAGAGGAGGTGGCCCAGGAGGAGGAGGAGGAGGAGGAGGAAGAGGGGTCATTTTTAGCACTTTCAGGCCAGTCTCTTCGAAGTGACTCAGAGGGAGGTTTTTGGCAACAGCAGAGGCCAGGTACAAATGTGGCCAGCCAGGGCCCACTACTGGAGGATGAGGAGGACGAGGAGGTAGAGGAGGACGAGGAGGTAGAGGAGGATGAAGCATGGTCACAGCGGGGTGGCACCAGTGGCGTAACTATCGGGGAAGCAGCTGCTTCGGGGCCCGGGCTGCCAAGGGGGCCCGGCGCCCCAGCAGCGTGTGTGACAGTTTATTTTCAAGTTAGTTAAATATCATGTTCAGGGCCCCTTCACAGCAGCCACTAGTGTGATCTAATCTTACTGTCTGCTAAAGTCTCCTGGTCTGGGATTCGAACCCACAACCTCCAATCTATCAGTGAATCAGTGGCAAAGCATTTACCCTCACAGCCATAAAGGCTGCATTACAACTGACTGGGGAAAAATAAAAATAAAAAAAAATAAAAAAAAATACATCTATACACATGACAGCTGCCCAAACACACCTAGCACTGCTATATCTGTATATGACAGCTGTCCCTGCACACTCAGCTCTGCTATATCTCTATATATGACAGCTGCCCCAGGAAACCCAGCTCTACTACATCTATACACATGACAGCTGCCGAAACACAGCCAGCTCTGCTACATCTATACACATGACAGCTGCCCCAGCACACTCAGCTCTGCTATATCTCTATATATCTATCTACTGTATAGCAATACTTAGAGATATATAGATGTAGCAGGGCTGGTTGTGCTGGAGCAGCTATCATATATAGAGATATAGCAGAGCTGAGTGTGCTGCGGCAGCTGTCATATAGAGATATAGCAGTGCTGGGTGTGTTTGGGCAGCTGTCATGTGTATAGATGTAGCAGAGCTGGGTTTGCTGGGGCAGCTGTCATATATAGAGATATAGCAGAGCTGAGTGTGCTGGGATAGCTGTCATATAGAGATATAGCAGTGCTGGGTGTGTTTGGGCAGCTGTCATATGCATAGATGAAGCAGAGTTGGGTTTGCTGGGGCAGCTATCATATATAGAGATATAGCAGAGCTGAGTGTGCTGGAACAGCTGTCATATAGAGATATATCTGAGATACTGCTATATCTGTATATGACAGCTGTCTCAGCATATTCAGCTCTGCTACATCTCTATATATGAGCAGCTGCCATGTGTATAGATGTACACTTAGCCAGCTATAACAGTAGAAGTCTCATATTTTTTCAGCCAGCAGCAAGGCAGCTAGTATGGTCTAGTGGATAGCTGCTCTGCCTCTGAAGCAGAAGGTCGTAGGTTTGAATCCCAGCAGACTCTTTTCTGAAATACAAGCACTGAGTCCATATAAGGACATACAGGGCGGGACACAGGAAGAGGCTGCATCGCATCGCTGACATGGAGGTAAGTAGAAGTGTTTATTATTATTTTTTTAATACCCGACTGTTACTGCCATGGGGGAGCGGGAGGCACCTGATACTGGCAGTGGCACCTGATACTGGCACATGGGGGGAGAAGGGTTGGCACCTGATACTGGCACCTGGGGGGGGAAGAGGCACCTGATACTGGCACATGGGGGGAGTGGTGTTGCACCTGATACTGGCATGGGGGGGGAGGGAGAGAGTACTGGCAGTGGCACCTGATACTGGCACATGGGGGGAGGGGGGTTGGCACCTGATACTGGCACCTGGGGGGGGGAAGAGGCACCTGATACTGGCACATGGGGGGAGTGGGGTTGGCACTTGATACTGGCACATGGGGGGGGGAGGCACCTGATACTGGCACATGGGGAGGGGGGAGGGAGAGAGGCACTTGATATTGGCACTTTTTAGTGTGGGGGGGGGGAGATGGCACTATGATACTGGGACATGGGAGGAGAGAGGCACTTGATACTGGCATGTGGGGGGGTTGGCACTATGATACTGGCAGATGGGGGGGAGAGGCACTTAATACTGGCACTTTTTTGCGGGGGAGATGGCACTATGATACTGGCACATGGGGGGAAGAGAGAGGCACTTGATACTGGCACATGGGGGGTGGGAAGGAGAGAGGCACTTGATACTGGCACATGGGGGGAGATGGTGCTATGATACTGGGACATGTGGGGGGGGGGAGAGGCACTTGATACTGGCACATGATGGGGGGCACTTACTGGCACATTATTGGGGGGCATTATGGGGGACACTAGGCCGGCAGCCTATCAGAGGCCGGACACTGAGGGGCATCTACTGGGGCACTATATATGGGGCATTTTATACTGGTACATTTTGGGGGGCACTAGCAGGAAGGGGGGAGAGGAGCACTATGGGGGAATTTACTGGGGGCACTATATAGGGGTATTTTATACTGGCACATTATGGAGGCACTATGGGGACATTAGCTCAACTGGGGGCATTACAAGGGGGTATTTTTGCACTGTCACATTATAAGGAGAATTATTACTACTGTGGGGGGGGGGGCATTATGGTGGGTTTTATTACTGCCCCATGGTATGACCCCCTAGTAGCAGCACCGGCCTCTCCCTGCTCTGCTATCCCTCTGCCCCTTCTCCAAATCCTTATTATAAAATCTTTCTCATTAGGATAAAACACAACATCAGCTCCACCGAGCCCCCGGCCAAAGTTTGGAAGTGGCGTCCGAGATCCCCAAGGGCCAAGCCAAGTAACTGTTCATGTGGAGTATGTTTATGTTATGCACATATAGCCTACACTGTGCCCCACAATATACAGTATACCTCTATACTGTGCCCCACAATGTACAGTATACCTCTATACTGTGCCCCACAATGTACAGTATACTGCTACACTGTGCCCCACAATATACAGTATACCTCTATACTGTGCCCCACAATGTACAGTATACCTCTATACTGTGCCCCACAATGTACAGTATACTGCTACACTGTGCCCCACAATATACAGTATGCCTCTACACTGTGCCTCACAATATACAGTATACTGCTACTGTGCCACACAATATACAGTATACCTCTACACTGTGCCCCACAATATACAGTATACCGCTACACTGTGCCACACAATATACAGTATACCTCTACACTGTGCCTCACAATATACCGCTACACTGTGCCACACAATATACAGTATACCGCTACACTGTGCCTCACAATATACCTCTACACTGTGCCACACAATATACAGTATACCTCTACACTGTGCCACACAATATACCTCTATACTGTGCCCCACAATGTACAGTATACCTCTACACTGTGCCACACAATATACAGTATACCGCTACACTGTGCCTCACAATATACCTCTATACTGTGCCCCACAATGTACAGTATACCTCTATACTGTGCCCCACAATGTACAGTATACTGCTACACTGTGCCCCACAATATACAGTATACCTCTACACTGTGCCTCACAATATACAGTATATTGCTACTGTGCCACACAATATACAGTATACCTCTACACTGTGCCCCACAATATACAGTATACCGCTACACTGTGCCACACAATATACAGTATACCTCTACACTGTGCCCCACAATATACCGCTACACTGTGCCACACAATATACAGTATACCGCTACACTGTGCCTCACAATATACCTCTACACTGTGCCACACAATATACAGTATACCGCTACACTGTGCCTTACAATATACCCCTACACTGTGCCACACAATATACAGTATACCGCTACACTGTGCCAAAGGAGTGGGGTTTACACAGGAGGAGGGAGGTGCGAAGCGCGCTGAGGGGGGCCCTTACAAATATTTGCTGTGGGGCCCAGTCACTTCTAGTTACGCCCCTGGGTGGCACCCAACACAGCTCGGGTCCATCACTGGTGCGTGGCTGGGGGGAAAGGCAGGACGATGACGATACGCCTCCCACAGAGGACAGCTTGTCCTTACCCCTGGGCAGCCTGGCACACATGAGCGACTACATGCTGCAGTGCCTGCGCAACGACAGCAGAGTTGCCCACATTTTAACCTGTGCGGACTACTGGGTTGCCACCCTGCTGGATCCACGCTACAAAGACAATGTGCCCACCTTACTTGCTGCACTGGAGCGTGATAGGAAGATGCGCGAGTACAAGCGCACGTTGGTAGACGCGCTACTGAGAGCATTCCCAAATGTCACAGGGTAACAAGTGGAAGCCCAAGGCCAAGGCAGAGGAGGAGCAAGAGGTCGCCAAGGCAGCTGTGTCACGGCCAGCTCCTCTGAGGGCAGGGTTAGCATGGCAGAGATGTGGAAAACTTTTGTCAACACGCCACAGCTAACTGCACCACCACCTGATACGCAACGTGTTAGCAGGAGGCAACATTTCACTAACATGGTGGTACAGTACGTGTGCACACCCGTCCACGTACTGACTGATGGTTCGGCCCCATTCAACTTCTGGGTCTCTAAATTGTCCACGTGGCCAGAGCTAGCCTTTTATGCCTTGGAGGTGCTGGCCTGCCCGGCGGCCAGCGTTTTGTCTGAACGTGTATTCAGCACGGCAGGGGGCGTCATTACAGACAAACGCAGCCGCCTGTCTACAGCCAATGTGGACAAGCTGACGTTCATAAAAATGAACCAGGCATGGATCCCACAGGACCTGTCCGTCCCTTGTCCAGATTAGGCTGCTTTCACACTAGCGTTCGGGTTTCCGTTCGTGAGCTCCGTTTGAAGGAGCTCACGAGCGGACCCGAACGCAGCCGTCCAGCCCTGATGCAGTCTGAATGGAGGCGGATCCGCTCAGACTGCATCAGTCTGGCGGCGTTCAGCCTCCGCTCCGCTCGCCTCCGCACGGACAGGCGGACAGCTGAACGCTGCTTGCAGCGTTCGGGTGTCCGCCTGGCCGTGCGGAGGCGTGCGGATCCGTCCAGACTTACAATGTAAGTCAATGGGGACGGATCCGTTTGAAGATGCCACAATGTGGCTCAATCTTCAAGCGGATCCGTCCCCCATTGACTTTACATTGAAAGTCTGGACGGATCCGTCCCAGGCTATTTTCACACTTAGCTTTTTTTAGCTAATATAATGCAGACGGATCCGTTCTGAACGGAGCCTCCGTCTGCATTATTATGGGCGGATCCGTTCAGAACGGATCCGCCCGAACGCTAGTGTGAAAGTAGCCTTAGACATTAACTACCTCCCCTTAACCATATATTATTGGACTCCAGGGCACTTCCTCATTCAATCCTATTTTTATTTTCATTTTACCATTATATTGCGAGGCTACCCAAAGTTGAATGAACCTCTCCTCTGTCTGGGTGCCAGGGCCTAAATATATGCCAATGGACTGTTCCAATGTTGGGTGATGTGAAGCCTGATTCTCTGCTATGACATGCAGACTAATTCTCTGCTGACATGAAGCCAGATCCTCTGTTACGGGACCTCTCTCCTCTGCCTGGGTGCTGGGCCTAAATATCTGACAATGGACTGTTGCAGTGGTGGCTGACGTGAAGCCTGATTTTCTGCTATGACATGCAGACTGATTCTCTGCTGACATGAAGCCAGATCCTCTGTTACGGGACCTCTCTCCTCTGCCTGGGTGCTGGGCCTAAATATATGCCAATGGACTGTTGCAGTGGTGGCTGACGTGAAGCCTCATTCTCTGCTATGACATGCAGACTAATTCTCTGCTGACATGAAGCCAGATTGTCTGTTACGGGACCTCTCTCCTCTGCCTGGGTGCTGGGCCTAAATATCTGACAATAGACTGTTGCAGTGGTGGGTGACGTGAAGCCTGAATATCTGCTATGACATGAAGACTGATTCTCTGCTGACATGAAGCCAGATTGTCTGTTACGGGACCTCTCTCCTCTGCCTGGGTGCTGGGCCTAAATTTATGAAAATGGACTGTCGCAGTGGTGGGTGACGTGAAGCCTGATTCTCTGCTATGATATGAAGACTGATTCTCTGCTGACATGAAGCCAGATCCTCTGTTACGGGACCTCTCTCCTCTGCCTGGGTGCTGGGCCTAAATATCTGACAATGGACTGTTGCATTGGTGGCTGATGTGAAGCCTGATTCTCTGCTATGACATGCAGACTAATTCTCTGCTGACATGAAGCCAGATTGTCTGTTACGGGACCTCTCTCCTCTGCCTGGGTGCTGGGCCTAAATTTATGAAAATGGACTCTTATAGTGGTGGGTGACGTGAAGCCTGATTCTCTGCTATGACATGAAGACTGATTCTCTGCTGACATGAAGCCAGATTGTCTGTTACGGGACCTCTCTCCTCTGCCTGGGTGCTGGGCCTAAATTTATGAAAATGGACTCTTACAGTGGTGGGTGACGTGAAGCCTGATTCTCTGCTATGACATGAAGACTGATTCTCTGCTGACATGAAGCCAGATTGTCTGTTACGGGACCTCTCTCCTCTGCCTGGGTGCTGGGCCTAAATTTATGAAAATGGACTGTTGCAGTGGTGGGTGACGTGAAGCCTGATTCTCTGCTATGATATGAAGACTGATTCTCTGCTGACATGAAGCCAGATCCTCTGTTACGGGACCTCTCTCCTCTGCCTGGGTGCTGGGCCTAAATATCTGACAATGGACTGTTGCATTGGTGGCTGACGTGAAGCCTGATTCTCTGCTACGACATGCAGACTAATTCTCTGCTGACATGAAGCCAGATTGTCTGTTACGGGACCTCTCTCCTCTGCCTGGGTGCTGGGCCTAAATTTATGACAATGGACTGTTGCAGTGGTGGCTGACGTGAAGCCTGATTCTCTGCTATGACATGCAGACTGATTCTCTGCTGACATGAAGCCAGATCCTCTGTTACGGGACCTCTCTCCTCTGCCTGGGTGCTGGGCCTAAATTTATGAAAATGGACTGTTGCAGTGGTGGGTGACGTGAAGCCTGAATCTCTGCTATGATATGAAGACTGATTCTCTGCTGACATGAAGCCAGATTCTCTGTTACGGGACCTCTCTCCTCTGCCTGGGTGCCGGGGCCTAAATATCTGAGAATGGACTGTTCCAGTGGTGGGTGACGGGAAGCCAGATTCTCTGCTATGGGACCTCTCTCCAATTGATTTTGGTTAATTTTTATTTATTTAATTTTTATTTTAATTCATTTCCCTATCCACATTTGTTTGCAGGGGATTTACCTACATGTTGCTGCCTTTTGCAGCCCTCTAGCCCTTTCCTGGACTGTTTTACAGCCGTTTTAGTGCCGAAAAGTTCGGGTCCCCATTGACTTCAATGGGGTTCGGGTTCGGGACGAAGTTCGGATCGGGTTCGGATCCCGAACCCGAACATTTTCGGGAAGTTCGGCCGAACTTCTCGAACCCGAACATCCAGGTGTTCGCTCAACTCTAATCTTACCTGTAGAAAATCATAGACGGCGTTTATTCACCAAGCTCAAGAAGTCACTGGAAATGGTGGTCTTTTTCCTGTGCATAAATAAGGTGTCCTTTGAAAGAGAATCTTCAGGAAGTAGGTCACGCGTCGTGGAGAGCTGCAGGGAAGCAGGGAAGTAAACTGTCCCTGTTGCACCCTACTTGACCTAGTGAGAACCTACTGCCCTAAAACGGGATCCGTGCCCCGCAACGGGTGGTCCCGTCCGGAACCTCACCCTGGTCTAAGGTCCCTATAAGACCCTGCCGGGGTGGTTGGAAGGACACCTGGTGTAGTGGTAATAAAACCGTAGATATGATGGATGACTATGTTCACCTGTCCCTACGCGTTTCATCAACTGAACATACTTATGGGCTAGGCATAATGGACCCCATGAATCGTCAGGGGACGGGGGTTAACACTAATGGTAGCTGTCCTCAACTGCACAGTATAAATAATGTATTGCTGAGCAGAAGGGGGGGGGGGGCAGACTAAATTGGGCCACTAGTGATACATGGTGTATTTTCACTAAAGCCGACCTCAACTGCAGAGAATAAATAGAGTAAGGCCTCATGCACACGACAGTATTTTTTCACAGTCCGCAAAAACGGGGTCCGTAGGTCCGCGATCCTTGATTTTTGGAGGATCCACGGACATGAAAAAAAAGTTGTTTTGGTGTCCGCCTGGCCGTGCGGAGCCAAACGGATCCGTCCTGAATTACAATGCAAGTCAATGGGGACGGATCCGTTTGACGTTGACACAATATGGTGCCATTTCAAACGGATCCGTCCCCATTGACTTTCAATGTAAAGTCTGGAGTCCCTTTTATACCATCAGATCGGAGTTTTCTCCAATCCGATGGTATATTCTAACTAGAAGCCTCCCCATAACCATGGGAACGCCTCTATGTTACAATATACTGTCGGATATGAGTTAGATCGTGAAAACTCATTTCCGACAGTATATTCTAACATGGTGATGGGGATGCTTCTAGTTAGAATATACTACAAACTGTGTACAAGACTGCCCCCTGCTGCCTGGCAGCACCCGATCTCTTACAGGGGGCCGTGATCAGCACAATTAACCCCTTCAGGTGCGGCACCTGAAGGGGTTAATTGTACTATCATATCCCCCTGTAAGAGATCAGGGCTGCCAGGCAGCAGGGGGCAGACCCCCCCTCCCCAGTTTGAATATCATTGGTGGCCAGTGCGGCCCCCCCTCCCTCCCTCTATTGTAATTATTCGTTGGTGGCCAGTGTGCGCCCCCCCCCCCCTTCCTCCCTCTATTGTAATAATTTGTTGGTGGCAGTGTGCACCCCCCATTGGCCCCCCCTCCCTCTATAGCATTAACAACATTGGTGGCCAGTGTGCGGCCTCCCATCTCCCCCCCCCCCCATCATTGGTGGCAGCGGAGTTCCGATCAGAGTCCCAGTTTAATCGCTGGGGCTCCGATCGGTAACCATGGCAACCAGGACGCTACTGCAGTCCTGGTTGCCATGGTTACTTAGCAATAGTACAATAGTAGAATATTCATACTTACCTGCTGGCTGCTGCGATGTTCGTGTCTGGCCGGGAGCTCCACCTACTGGTAAGTGACAGGTCTGTGCGGCGCATTGCTAAATGAACTGTCACTTCGCATCCGTCTGTATGAAAGTAACCTACGACCACGGATCACGGACACGGATGCCAATCTGGTGTGCATCCGTGTTCTTTCACGGACCCATTGACTTGAATGGGTCCGTGAACCGTTGTCCGTCAAAAAAATAGGACAGGTCGTATTTTTTTGACGGACAGGATACACGGATCACGGTCTCGGCTGCAAAACGGTGCATTTTCCGATTTTTCCACGGACCCATTGAAAGTCACGGATGCACACAACGGTCGTGTGCATGAGGCCTAATACTAAGCAATTTAGAGGGAGGCGCAGACTGGCTCGGACCACAATGATGTGTGGTGTGGTTTCTGTGTACCTAGAGTGCGTATGGCAATATACAGGGGTACCTGTAACACACAAAAGAATACAAGAGAACACCCTCTAAACCAGTGTCTAATGATGATTATAATACACTACTTAAGATACACCTGCTGACCCCTAGTAAAAGGAGGGGCCGGCGAGCGATGCACCAATAGCCATACAAAGACTCTAATAGTGTAAAGTGTGTCTATTTACATGCAGCCTAGGATGCGTGTGGCAATCATCTAGCTGGACCGGTGTCACACAATATGTGTCATGCCGGCAGTGTAGCGTCTGGCGCTGATTCTATTTCAAAGGAAGGGGGAGGCAGGGATTAGTCCGCGCATGCGCGCGCCAGACATGGCCGTGATGTGATGAACAATCATCACGTGTTGAGGCACATGTCACGTGAGCACGCGTCAGAGGTCAGGTGAGCGCAGGAGCTGTCCTACTGTTATCAGTGTCCATCGGTACTTGCACTCTGCTAATGCAGGGGAACCTATAGCAATCGGCAGGTGCAGAGTGGGCGGATACAAAGTGGGCAGATACAACACATCGCTCAGTTAGGCTGAGTGGGTGGACCTGGACAATGTATCAGTGTCCAGCTACTACAGAACCACTCGCATATAAGCTTAGGAGCGGGGGGGTCATGGTCACAGACCCTCCACTGAAGGACAACATAGTGGGCATTAAAAGGCAGTACTCTGGTGAGAGGTGCGGCTGCACCATTCTCCCTTGGAGGGACGACTTCCCTTTTTTGTAAAAAATATATATGCACTACACTGGTGCACTTATTTGTGGCAAAAGCGTTCTGTGGCCTATTTCATTATAGAAAGAAAAAAATGTATGCACTTCACTGGTGCAGTTATTTGTGGCAAAAGGGTTTAGTGGCCTATTTCAGTACAGAAAGAAAGAAATATATGCACTTCACTCGTGCATTTATTTGTGGCAAAAGCGTTCTGTGGCCTATTTCATTATGGAAAGAAAAAAATGCACACTTCACTGGTGCAGTTATTTGTGGCAAAATGGTTTAGTGGCTTGTTTCAGTATAGAAAGAAAAAAATATAGACACTTCATTGGTGCACTTATTTGTTGCAAAAGCGTTCAGTGGCCTATTTCAATACAGGAAGAAAAATATTTACGTACTTCCCTGGTGAATTTATTTCTGTTGAAAGCGTTTAGTGGCCTATTTCAGTACAAAAAGAAAAATATATTCTCAGTTCACGTCTGCAGTTATATGTGTTGAAAGCATGGCTGGGAGTCAGCAGGGTGGCAACAGTAGGAGGTCGGGAGCCAAACGTGCCCGGGGTAGAGCACCTGCTTTGCAGCAGCCTACTTACCCGGGAAGTAGTGGTGCAGGGGTTTGCAGAAGTAGTAGCGGTAGCAGTGAGTCAGTGTGGCGGTTATATGTGTTATTTTGTATTTCAGTACAAAAAGAAAAATACATTCTCAGTAGAGTTGAGCGAACACCTGGATGTTCGGGTTCGAGAAGTTCGGCCGAACTTCCCGAAAATTTTCGGGTTCGGGATCCGAACCCGATCCGAACCTCGTCCCGAACCCGAACCCCATTGAAGTCAATGGGGACCCGAACTTTTTGGCACTAAAACAGCTGTAAAACAGCCCAGGAAAGGGCTAGAGGGCTGCAAAAGGCAGCAACATGTAGGTAAATCCCCTGCAAACAAATGTGGATAGGGAAATGAATTAAAATAAAAATTAAATAAATAAAAATTAACCAAAATCAATTGGAGAGAGGTCCCATAGCAGAGAATCTGGCTTCCCGTCACCCACCACTGGAACAGTCCATTCTCAGATATTTAGGCCCCGGCACCCAGGCAGAGGAGAGAGGTCCCGTAACAGAGAATCTGGCTTCATGTCAGCAGAGAATCAGTCTTCATATCATAGCAGAGAATCAGGCTTCACGTCACCCACCACTGCAACAGTCCATTTTCATAAATTTAGGCCCAGCACCCAGGCAGAGGAGAGAGGTCCCGTAACAGAGGATCTGGCTTCATGTCAGCAGAGAATCAGTCTTCATGTCATAGCAGAGAATCAGGCTTCACGTCACCCACCACTATAAGAGTCCATTTTCATAAATTTAGGCCCAGCACCCAGGCAGAGGAGAAAGGTCCCGTAACAGACAATCTGGCTTCATGTCAGCAGAGAATCAGTCTTCATGTCATAGCAGAGAATCAGGCTTCACGTCAGCCACCAATGCAACAGTCCATTGTCAGATATTTAGGCCCAGCACCCAGGCAGAGGAGAGAGGTCCCGTAACAGAGGATCTGGCTTCATGTCAGCAGAGAATCAGTCTTCATATCATAGCAGAGAATCAGGCTTCACGTCACCCACCACTGCAACAGTCCATTTTCATAAATTTAGGCCCAGCACCCAGGCAGAGGAGAGAGGTCCCGTAACAGACAATCTGGCTTCATGTCAGCAGAGAATTAGTCTGCATGTCATAGCAGAGAATCAGGCTTCACGTCAGCCACCAATGCAACAGTCCATTGTCAGATATTTAGGCCCAGCACCTAGGCAGAGGAGAGAGGTCCCGTAACAGAGGATCTGGCTTCATGTCAGCAGAGAATCAGTCTTCATATCATAGCAGAGAATCAGGCTTCACGTCACCCACCACTGCAACAGTCCATTTTCATAAATTTAGGCCCAGCACCCAGGCAGAGGAGAGAGGTCCCGTAACAGACAATCTGGCTTCATGTCAGCAGAGAATCAGTCTTCATGTCATAGCAGAGAATCAGGCTTCACGTCACCCAACATTAGAACAGTCCATTGGCATATATTTAGGCCCTGGCACCCAGACAGAGGAGAGGTTCATTCAACTTTGGGTAGCCTCGCAATATAATGGTAAAATGAAAATAAAAATAGGATTGAATGAGGAAGTGCCCTGGAGTCCAATAATATATGGTTAAGGGGAGGTAGTTAATGTCTAATCTGGACAAGGGACGGACAGGTCCTGTGGGATCCATGCCTGGTTCATTTTTATGAACGTCAGCTTGTCCACATTGGCTGTAGACAGGTGGCTGCGTTTGTCTGTAATGACGCCCCCTGCCGTGCTGAATACACGTTCAGACAAAACGCTGGCCGCCGGGCAGGCCAGCACCTCCAAGGCATAAAAGGCTAGCTCTGGCCACGTGGACAATTTAGAGACCCAGAAGTTGAATGGGGCCGAACCATCAGTCAGTACGTGGACGGGTGTGCACACGTACTGTTCCACCATGTTAGTGAAATGTTGCCTCCTGCTAACACGTTGCGTATCAGGTGGTGGTGCAGTTAGCTGTGGCGTGTTGACAAAAGTTTTCCACATCTCTGCCATGCTAACCCTGCCCTCAGAGGAGCTGGCCGTGACACAGCTGCCTTGGCGACCTCTTGCTCCTCCTCTGCCTTGGCCTTGGGCTTCCACTTGTTCCCCTGTGACATTTGGGAATGCTCTCAGTAGCGCGTCTACCAACGTGCGCTTGTACTCGCACATCTTCCTATCACGCTCCAGTGCAGGAAGTAAGGTGGGCACATTGTCTTTGTAGCGTGGATCCAGCAGGGTGGCAACCCAGTAGTCCGCACAGGTTAAAATGTGGGCAACTCTGCTGTCGTTGCGCAGGCACTGCAGCATGTAGTCGCTCATGTGTGCCAGGCTGCCCAGGGGTAAGGACAAGCTGTCCTCTGTGGGAGGCGTATCGTCATCGTCCTGCCTTTCCCCCCAGCCACGCACCAGTGATGGACCCGAGCTGCGTTGGGTGCCACCCCGCTGTGACCATGCTTCATCCTCATCCTCCTCCACCTCCTCCTCATCCTCGTCCTCCTCGTCCTCCAGTAGTGGGCCCTGGCTGGCCACATTTGTACCTGGCCTCTGCTGTTGCCAAAAACCTCCCTCTGAGTCACTTCGAAGAGACTGGCCTGAAAGTGCTAAAAATGACCCCTCTTCCTCCTCCTCCTCCTCCTCCTCCTGGGCCACCTCCTCTTCCATCATCGCCCTAAGTGTTTTCTCAAGGAGACATAGAAGTGGTATTGTAACGCTGATAACGGCGTCATCGCCACTGGCCATGTTGGTGGAGTACTCGAAACAGCGCAACAGGGCACACAGGTCTCGCATGGAGGCCCAGTCATTGGTGGTGAAGTGGTGCTGTTCTGTAGTGCGACTGACCCGTGCGTGCTGCAGCTGAAACTCCACTATGGCCTGCTGCTGCTCGCACAGTCTGTCCAGCATGTGCAAGGTGGAGTTCCCCCTGGTGGGCACGTCGCATATGAGGCGGTGAGCGGGAAGGCCGAAGTTACGCTGTAGCGCAGACAGGCGAGCAGCAGCAGGATGTGAACGCCGGAAGCGCGAACAGACGGCCCGCACTTTATGCAGCAGCTCTGACATGTCGGGGTAGTTGTGAATGAACTTCTGCACCACCAAATTCAGCACATGCGCCAAGCAAGGGATGTGCGTCAAATTGGCTTGTCCCAGAGCTGCAACGAGATTTCACCCATTATCACACACCACCAGGCCGGGCTTGAGGCTCACCGGCAGCAACCACTCGTCGGTCTGTTGTTCTATACCCCGCCACAACTCCTGTGCGGTGTGGGGCCTGACCCCCAAACATATGAGTTTCAGAATGGCCTGCTGAAGTTTACCCCGGGCTGTGCTGAAGTTGGTGGTGAAGGTGTGTGGCTGACTGGATGAGCAGGTGGAAGAAGAGGAGGAGGAAGCCGAGAAGGAGGAGGTGGCAACAGGAGGCAAAGAATGTTGCCCTGCGATCCTTGGCGGCGGAAGGACGTGCGCCAAACAGCTCTCCGCCTGGGGCCCAGCTGCCACTACATTTACCCAGTGTGCAGTTAGGGAATATAGCGTCCCTGGCCGTGCTTACTGGTCCACGTATCTGTGGTTAGGTGGACCTTGCTACAGATGGCGTTGCGCAGTGCACACTTGATTTTATCGGATACTTGGTTGTGCAGGGAAGGCACGGCTCTCTTGGAGAAGTAGTGGCGGCTGGGAACAACATACTGTGGGACAGCAAGCGACATGAGCTGTTTGAAGCTGTCTGTGTCCACCAGCCTAAATGACAGCATTTCATAGGCCAGTAGTTTAGAAATGCTGGCATTCAGGGCCAGGGATCGAGGGTGGCTAGGTGGGAATTTACGCTTTCTATCAAATGTTTGTGAGATGGAGAGCTGAACGCTGGCGTGTGACATGGTTGAGACGCTTGGTGACGGAGGTGGTGGTGGTGGTGTTGGTGGTACATCCCCTGTTTGCTGGGCGGCAGGTGCCAACGTTCCTCCAGAGGCGGAGGAAGAGGCCGAGGCGGCAGCAGCAGAAGAGGCCGAGGCGGCAGCAGCAGAAGAGGTAGCAGCGGGAGCCTGAGTGACTTCCTTGGTTTTAAGGTGTTTACTCCACTGCAGTTCATGCTTTGCATGCAGGTGCCTGGTCATGCAGGTTGTGCTCAGGTTCAGAACGTTAATGCCTCGCTTCAGGCTCTGATGGCAAAGCGTGCAAACCACTCGGGTCTTGTCGTCAGCACATTGTTTGAAGAAGTGCCATGCCAGGGAACTCCTTGAAGCTGCCTTTGGGGTGCTCGGTCCCAGATGG
Source organism: Bufo gargarizans (assembly GCF_014858855.1). NCBI lineage: Eukaryota > Metazoa > Chordata > Amphibia > Anura > Bufonidae > Bufo > Bufo gargarizans. The sequence continues at coordinate 440,127,609 of NC_058082.1, read as the reverse complement.
CGGCGGTCAGTAGCAGACGGAGTCTCTTGGCGGCGGGTGTTCTGCTTTTGCCCACTGCTCCCTCTTTTGCTACGCTGTTGGCTCGGTCTCACCACTGCCTCTTCCTCCGAACTGTGAAAGTCAGTGGCACGACCTTCATTCCATGTGGGGTCTAGGACCTCATCGTCCCCTGCATCGTCTTCCACCCAGTCTTGATCCCTGACCTCCTGTTCAGTCTGCACACTGCAGAAAGACGCAGCAGTTGGCACCTGTGTTTCGTCATCATCAGAGACATGCTGAGGTGGTATTCCCATGTCCTCATCATCAGGAAACATAAGTGGTTGTGCGTCAGTGCAGTCTATGTCTTCCACCGCTGGGGAAGGGCTAGGTGGATGCCCTTGGGAAACCCTGCCAGCAGAGTCTTCAAACAGCATAAGAGACTGCTTCATAACTTGAGGCTCAGACAGTTTCCATGATATGCATGGGGGTGATGTGACAGACTGATGGGGTTGGTTTTCAGGCTGCATCGCAGCAGCCTACCTATCCGGGAAGTAGTGGTGCAGGGGTTCACGAAAGTAGCGGCGGTAGCAGTCAGTCAGTGTGGCAGTTCTGTGTGATAAAATATTTATTGAAGTATTTCGTCCAAAAAACGTAATTTATTCAGCGATCAGTGCTGCGGTTACATGCAGTAAAATCTCCATGATGTCTCCATGATAAATCTGCATCGTGGGGGCTCCGTATGGCTTCTACACACTTTCAAAATCATCCTTTGGAGGAGAAAATAGATATCGGATGACCAGGACGCTCCATGACCTTCCCAGCAGCTGCTGTCGGGAGCAGAGGTTCATTTCTGAGACGTCCATATAGTGCGGGGGGAATCCAAAGACCCTCCCCATCTCCGTCCTCCGTTATATGCGGTAAAGTTCTGCACTGTAGTAATATGTGGTAAAATCTTTATTGAAGTATGTCGGTCAAAAAACTAAATTAATACAGTGGTCAGCGCTGCGGTTATATGTGGTAAAATCTTTATTGAAGTATCTTGATGAACTTCGTGACTCTTCAGGGCTCAAAGCTATCTTGACGCTTTGTCTTGTCATTGTCTGCAGCTACTAGAGGCCTGTTCATGCCAGGCAGGTTCCCCCAGAAGTATCTTGGTTGATCGACACTCTGTAATTATGCTATTCTGTGGCTTCCTCATGCTGCTCACCACTCTGTCATTCTGTAGCTCTGTGGTCTTCTCCTGATGCTGCTGCTGCCACCTCAAGACTCTGTCATTGTGCCACTCTGTGGCCTACTCATGCTGCTGCCACCTCCAGACTCATTCGTTGTGCCACTCTGTGGCCTACTTATGCTGTTGCCACCTCCAGAGTCGGTCATTATGCCACTATGTGGCCCACTCATGCTGCTGCCACCTCCAGACTCGGTCATTGTGCCACTCTGTGGCTTCCTCCGGATGCTGCTGCTGCTACCTCCAGACTCTGTCATTGTGCCACTCCGTGGCCTACTGATGCTGCTGTCACCTCCAGACTTGGTCATTGTGCCACTCTGTGGCCTACTCATGCTGCTAACACCTCTAGGCTCCATCATTGTGCCACTCTGTGGCCTACTGATGCTGCTGACACCTTCAGACTTGGTCATTGTGCCACTCTATGGCCTCCTCTTGATGCTGCTGCTGCCACCTTCAGACTCGGTCATTGTGCCACTCTGTGGCCTACTCATGCTGCTGCCACCTCCAGACTCGATCATTGTGCCACTCTGTGGCCTCCTCCTGATGCTGCTACCTCCAGACTCTGTCACTGTGCCACTCTGTGGCGTACTTATGATGCTGCCACCTCCAGACTCTGTCATTGTGCCACTCTGTGGCCTACTCATGCTGCTGCCACCTCTAGACTAGGTCATTGTGCCACTGTCTGGCCTACTATTGCTGCTGCCACCTCCAGACTCGGTCACTCTTTGGCATACTCATGCTGCTGCTACCTCCAGACTCGGTCATTGTGCTACTCGGTGGCCTCCTCATACTGTGTCCACCTCTAGACCCTGTCTTTGGTCCACTCTGTGGTCTCCTCATGCTGCTTCCACCTCACCACTATGTCATAGGTCCACTATGTGGACTTCTCATGCTGTTTCCACCCTTCCCCACTTCATGACTAGTCCACTATTTTGACTTTCGGCCTGGCTGACATCATGATTTATTTGACACTTCTGATCTGTCAGAAGGAAGGAAAAAATTAGATGCACAACGGATCCTGTCTGTGTAGTAGCTTTAAGGCCTGTATGGTCCCATCAAAATTGGCCTATGAATTGGTAGCCAAAAGCAGGAGTGGGTAGAAAACACAGAAGACATGCAAATATTTAGTTCATGTGTCATCTCTGTTTTAGATCCACTCCTGTTTTTTTGGGCATTAGCAATACTGATGGATTACTGACCAAATGCTGACCAAGTGAAGGCAAATCCTCAACAGACAGGATCCGTTTTTTAAGGGGTTATTGTTGTGATGAATAAGAGGAAGGGCAAAATAATAAGTTATGTCAACACAAACTTACTGCTGACACCCTCTCCACTCTGACCGGGGGGGCTCTACTTTTATAAGCATTTAATTAAACAGGTTCTGTAGACATCTATGTGGAATCAGCTGACGACAGTGCAAACGTAGTGTGCTTCTTCTTGACGCTAACATCTACCTGTAAGGCTGAGTTGATACTTGAGTTATTTGGTCAGTTTTGGCCCTGTGACTGCCCAAATAACTGAAGTATGCAGTGATTATAAGAGCGACACCTGTCATGTGCTTGTCGTACTGACTCACAGTATTGTTTCAATACCACAGCAGACTCCCTATGTGTGTTTCTGCAAGGCACAGTGTTCTACATCCCTATAAAGGATCTCTGCAGCCCGGGAATAGCTGTTTTTTAACGCAATTCACCGCAAATAAATTCAGATCGAAACACATTTTTCCCAAAAATTCGGCGAACCGGCCTAATAGAATTTTAGAAAAATGTGCTCATCTCTAGTGCAGTCTATTGAGTTTCGTGTCACTGCTCCAAATCACCAGTTTCCAATCTTCTACTATTCACACTTTTTTGCAAACTCAAGCTGACGCTTCTTATGGCGATATTAAAGTCGAGGCTTCCTTAACTTTTTTTGGGCCACCATTCCAGACTTGTGTAATGCTTGTCGCACAGGGCTTGTGTAGATGTCTGTGATCTCACTATTATGAAGCACTAGCAGTAGGACCCGGCTTCGCCTGGGTATATTCAATCTATTTCATTTTATGTTTCTCTGTGTCGGAAAAAGATATCAACAGTTTCCCCCATAACAGTAACCTCTACAGTACCCACCCCTTTAATAATGAGCTCAATAGTGCCTGCCCCTTTAATAGTGACCTCCACAGTGGCCGCCCATTTAACATTGACCTCCACAGTGGCCGCCTCTTTATCAGTGATGTCCACAGTCTCTGCCCCTTTAACAATGACCTTTACAGTGCCCACCCCTTTAACAGTGACCTCCACAGTGGCCGCCCATTTAACATTGATCTCCACAGTGGCCGCCTCTTTATCAGTGATGTCCACAGTCTCTGCCCCTTTAACAATAACTTCCACAGTGCCGTCCCTTTAAAAGTGATCTTCACAGTGCCCGTCCCTTTAACATTGACCTCCACAGTGGCCGCCCCTTTAACATTGACCCCCACAGTGGCCGCCCCTTTAACATTGACCTCCATAATGCCCGCCACTTTAACAGTGACTTCTACAGTGCCCGCCCCTTTAACAGTGACCGCATCTTTAACAGTGACCTCCACAGTGTCTGCCCCTTTAACCATGACCCCCACAGTGCCCACCCCTTTAACAGTGACCTTCACATTGCCAGTCCCTTTAATAGTTCCCTCCCCTTTAACAGTGACCGCCCCTTTAACAGTGACCTCCACATTGCCCGCCCCTTTAACAGTGAACTCCACATTGCCTGACTCTTTAACAGTAACTGCCTCTTTAACAGTTATCTACACAGTGCTCGCCTCTTTATTAGTGACCCCCACAGTGCCCACCCTTTTAACAATGACCTCCACAGTGCCCGCCCCTTTAATAATGAACTTCACAGTATCTGCCCCTTTAACAATGACCTCCACATTGCCCGCCCCTTTAACATTGACCGCCCCTTTAACAATAAACTTCATAGTGGGCGCCCATTTAACAGTGACCTTCATAGTGCCTGCCCCTTTAACAGTGACCTCCACAGTGCCCGCCCCTTTAAGATTGACCACCCCTTTAACAGTGACCTTCATAGTTCCCGCCCCTTAATCAGTGACCTCCGCAGTGCCTGCCCCTTTAACACTGTCCTCCACAGTGCACCCCATTTTAACAGTGAACTCCACAGCGCCCGTGCGTTTAATAGTGGCCCCTGCCCCCCATGCATATAGCAGTGTAGTTTTGTCATCACACGTCATATCACTAAATATTTAAGTACCTACAAACTGCTAAAACCTGTGATCAGTTGTTATGGCAACCTGGAGTAGAACCTGCAAGCTTCTATTGGCTAATAAGGGACATGTGACTGTGTGAATGGCAGTTCGGATTTAAGTAAAAGGCTTGCTGACTTCTATTGGCTAATGCAGGTCATTTTTTGGGGAATATCCCAGGAACGGTACGTCCTAGAGAGCGAGGTCTAAAACCTTCCCAGACACCTCATGTACCTGTGTGCCAAATTTGGTGAAGATCTGTCCAGTTGTTTGGTCAATCTAAATTTGAATGGCACAACCGCCAAAAAATTAATTTAAATCCAAAAAGGAGGTGCTCAATGAAGGGGCTGTCAAGCCACTAAATAGCAGTCGTTTGGTCAAGCATAAAGAACGTCTAGACCAGGGGTGCACAACGTTTCCTGGTTGGGGGCCATATTGCCAGAATGAACCAATGACGAGGGCCGAAATTAAATTTTAAAGTTGTATTAACAACTGAAATATTGTACTTATGGCATATTGAACACACATTATATACCATTAATGTCTAGTTACACTTCCAGGACTCCCATCTAATGGCAGAAATACATGTAAGCAGCCACAAGAGATAGGCATACATGTCTGTTACCAGATGGTTGGGGGCCGCACAGAATGGTATCAAGGGCTGCATGTGGCTCCCGGGCTGCAGGTTGTGCACCCCTGGTCTAGACCGACAGAAACTCATTTTTATATATATATATGAGAGACTAGCAGAAGGACCCGGCTTCACACAAGTAAATTTTATCTATTTCATTTTATGTTTCCGTGTGTTGTAAAAGATATTAACAGTTTCCCCATAACAGTGACCTCTACAGTACCCGCCCCTTTAACAATGATCTCAACAGTGCCTGCCCCTTTAACAATGATCTTCACAATGCCTGCCCTTTTAACAGGGACCTCCACAGTGGCCACCCCTTTAACATTGACCTCCACAGTGCCTGCACCTTTAACAGTGACCTTCACAGTGCCCGACTCTTTAACAGTGACCGCATCTTTAACAGACAACTGCACAGTGCCTGCTTCTTTAACAGTGACCTCTACAGTACCCGCCCCTTTAACAATTACCTCAACAGTGCCTGCCCCTTTAACAATGATCTTCACAGTGCCTGCCCTTTTAACAGTGACCTCCACAGTGGCCGCCCCTTTAACATTGACCTCCACAGTGCCTGCCCCTTTAACAGTGACCTCCACAGTACCCGCCCCTTTAACAGTTACCGCCCCTTTAACAGTGACCTCCACAGTGCCCACCCCTTAACAGTGACCTTCATAGTGGCTGCCCCATTAACAGTTGCTTTCACAGTGCCCCCCCTTTAACAGTGAATTCCACAGTGCCTACTATTTAATAGTGCCCCTTTAACATTGACTGCCCCTTTAACATTGACCTCTACAGTAACAGCCCCTTTAACAGTGATTTCCACTGTGCCCGCCCCTTTCACAGTGACCTCCGCAATGCCTGCCCATTTGACTGTGACCTCCACAGTGCCTGCCCCTTTAACAGTGACCTCCACATTGCCCATGCCTTTTATAGTGATGAACCCTTTAACAGTAACCTCCACAGTGGCCGCCCCTTTAACAATGACCTCTACAGTACCCGCCTCTTTAACAGTAACCTTCACAGTGCCCGCCACATTAACATTGACCACCCCTTTACCAGTGGCTGCCCCTTTAACAGTGACCTTCACAGTGCCTGACCCTTTAACAGTGACTTACACAGTGCCCGCCCCTTTAACAGTGACCTCCACAGTGCCCACCTCTTTAACAGTGACCGTCCATTTAACAGTGACCTCCACAGTGCCTGTCTCTTTAATAGTGACCTCCACAATATTTGCCCCTTTAACAGTAACCTTCACAATGCCCACCGCTTTAACAGTGACCTCCACATTGCGAGCCCTTTTAACAGCGACCTTCACATTGCCCGTCCCTTTAATAGTGCCTGCTCATTTAACAGTGACCGTCCCTTTAATAGTGACCTCCACAGTGCCCGCCTCTTTGACAGTAACTGCCCCTTTAACATTGACCTTCACAGTGCCCGCCCCTTTAACAGTGACCTCCACATTGATTGTCCCTTTATCAGTGAGCTCCACAATGCCCGACCCTTTAATATTGCCCAGCCCCTTTAACAGTGATCTCATAGTGTCTGCCCCTTAAACAGTGACCTCCATAGTACCCACCTATTTAACATTAGCCACCCCTTTAACAGTGACCTTCACATTGCCCACCCCTTTAACAGTGACTTCTACAGTGCCCAACCCTTTAACAGTGACCTCCACAGTGCCCGTCCCTTTAACAGTGACCTCCACAGTACCTACCCCTTTAACAGTGACCTCCACACTGGCCGCCCCTTTAACATTGACCTCCACAGTGGCCGCCCTTTAACATTGACCTCCACAGTGGCCTTTTCGTTAACATTAACCTCCATAATGCCCGCCATTTTAACAGTGACTTCCACAGTGTCCGCCCCTTTAACCATGACCCCCACAGTGCCCACCCCTTTAACAGTGACTTTCACATTGCCAGTCCCTTTAATAGTTCCCTCCCCTTTAACAGTGACCGCCCCTTTAACAGTGACCTCCACATTGCCCGCCCCTTTAACAGTGAACTCCACATTGCCTGACTCTTTAACAGTAACTGCCTCTTTAACAGTTATCTACACAGTGCTCGCCTCTTTATCAGTGACCCCCACAGTGCCCACCCTTTTAACAATGACCTCCATAGTGCCCGCCCCTTTAATAATGACCTTCACAGTATCTGCCACTTTAACAATGACCTCCACATTGCCCGCCCCTTTAACATTGACCACCCCTTTAACAATAAACTTCATAGTGGCCGCCCATTTAAGAGTGACCTTCATAGTGCCTGCCCTTTTAACAGTAACCTCCACAGTGCCCGCCCCTTTAAGATTGACCACCCCTTTAAACGCCTAACGCAGGATCGCGTTCCGGAGGCGGCTGTCTCAGGCAGAGTCATGCATCGAATTTTTTTTTTGTTTGTTTTTTTGTTTTTTCTTACAAAGTCTCATATTCCACTAACTTGTGTCAAAAAATAAAATCTCACATGAACTCACCATACCCCTCACGGAATCCAAATGCGTAACATTTTTAGACATTTATATTCCAGACTTCTTCTCACGCTTTAGGGCCCCTAAAATGCCAGGGCAGTATAAATACCCCACATGTGACCCAATTTCGGAAAGAAGACACCCCAAGGTATTCGCTGAGGGGCATATTGAGTCCATGAAAAATTTAACTTTTTGTCCCAAGTTACCGGAAAGGGAGACTTTGTGAGAAAAAAAAATATAAGAATCAATTTCCGCTAACTTGTGCCCAAAAAAAAAATCTTCTATAAACTCGCCATGCCCCTCATTGAATACCTTGGGGTGTATTTTTTCCAAAATGGGGTCACATGTGGGGTATTTATACTGCCCTGGCATTTTAGGGGCCCTAAAGCGTGAGAAGAATCCAAATGTCTAAAAATGCCCTCCTAAAAGGAATTTGGACCCCTTTGCGCATCCAGGCAGCAAAAAAAGTGTCACACATGTGGTATCGCCGTACTCAGGAGAAGTTGGGCAATGTGTTTTGGGGTGTCTTTTTACATATACCCATGCTGGGTGAGATAAATCTCTCTATAATGACAACTTTGTATAAAGAAATGGGAAAAGTTGACTTTTAGAGAGATATTTCTCTCACCCAGCATGGGTATATGTAAAAATACACCCCAAAACACATTGCCCTACTTCTTCCGAGTACGGCGATACCACATGTGTGACACTTTTTTGCAGCCTAGGTGGGCAAAGGGGCCCACAATCCAAAGAACACCTTTAGGATTTCACAGCATTTTTTACACATTTTGATTTCAAACTACTACTCACACATTAGGGCCCCTAAAATGCCAGGGCAGTATAACTACCCCACAAGTGACCCCATTTTGGAAAGAAGACACCCCAAGGTATTTTGTGATGGGCATAGTGAGTTCATGGAAGTTTTTATTTTTTGTCACAAGTTAGTGGATTATGAGACTTTGTAAGGAAAAATAAATAAATAAAAAAAAATCATAATTTTCCGCTAACTTGTGACAAAAAATAAAAAGTTCTATGAACTCACTATGCCCATGAGCGAATACCTTAGGGTGTCTACTTTCCAAAATGGGGTCATTTGTGGGGATTTTCTACTGTCTGGGCATTGTAGAACCTCAGGAAACATGACAGGTGCTCAGAAAGTCAGAGCTGCTTCAAAAAGCGGAAATTCACATTTTTGTACCATAGTTTGTAAACGCTATAACTTTTACCCAAACCATTTTTTTGCCCAAATATTTTTTTTATCAAAGACATGTAGAACAATAAATTTAGAGAAAAATTTATATAGAAATGTATTTTTTTTTAAAAATTTTACAACTGAAATATCTTTTTTTTTTAAATTTTTTGGGGTAAATTTCGATTAATAACAAAAAAAGTAAAAATGTCAGCAGCAATGAAATACCACCAAATGAAAGCTCTGTTAGTGAGAAGAAAAGGAGGTACAATTCATTTGGGTGATAAGTTGCATGACCGAGCAATAAACCGTGAAAGTAGTGTAGTGCAGAATTGTAAAAAGTGGTCTGGTCATTAAGGGTGTTTAAGCTAGGGGAGCTGAGGTGGTTAACAGTGACCTTCATAGTTCCCGCCCCTTAATCAGTGACCTCTGCAGTGCCTGCCCCTTTAACACTGACCTCCACAGTGCACCCCATTTTAACAGTGAACTCCACAGCGCCCGTGCGTTTAATAGTGGCCCCTGCCCTCCATGCATATAGCAGTGTAGTTGTGCCATCACACGTCATATCACTAAATATTTAAGTACCTACGAACTGCTAAAACCTGTGATCAGTTGTTATGGCAACCTGGAGTAGGACCTGCAAGCTTCTATTGGCTAATAAGGGACATGTGACTGTGTAAATGGCAGTTCGGATTTAAGTGAAAGGCTTGCTGACTTCTATTGGCTAATGCAGGTCATTTTTGGGGAATATCCCAGGAACAGTACGTCCTAGAGAGCGAGGTCTAAAACCTTCCCAGACACCTGATGTACCTGTGTGCCAAATTTGGTGAAGATCTGTCCAGTCGTTTGGTCAAGCATAAAGAACGTCTGGACCGACAGAAACTCATTTTTATATATATATATATATATATATATATATAAGAGACTAGCAGAAGGACCCCAGCTTCACGCAAGTATATTTTATCTATTTCATTTTATGTTTCCGTGTGTTGTAAAAAGATATGAACAGTTTCCCCCATAACAGTGACCTCCACAGTGGCCGCCCCTTTAACATTGACCTCCACAGTGCCTGCCCCTTTAACAGTGACCTCCACAGTGCCCGACTCTTTAACAGTGACCGCATCTTTAACAGACAACTGCACAGTGCCTGCTCCTTTAACATTGACCACCCCTTTACCAGTGGCTGCCCCTTTAACAGTGACCTTCACAGTGCCTGACCCTTTAACAGTGACTTACACAGTGACCGTCCATTTAACAGTGACCTCCACAGTGCCTGTCTCTTTAATAGTGACCTCCACAATGTTCGCCCCTTTAACAGTAACCTCCACAACGCCCGCCCCTTTAACAGTGACCTCCACATTGCGAGCCCCTTTAACAGCGACCTTCACATTGCCCGTCCCTTTAATAGTGCCTGCTCATTTAACAGTGACCGTCCCTTTAATAGTGACCTCCACATTGCCCGCCCATTTAACAGTGACCTACACAGTGCCCGCCTCTTTGACAGTAACCGCCCCTTTAACATTGACATTCACAGTGCCCGCCCCTTTAACAGTGACCGCTTTTTTAACAGTGACCTCCACATTGATTGCCCCTTTATCAGTGACCTCCACATTGCCCGACCTTTTAATATTGCCCAGCCCTTTAACAGTGACCTTCATAGTGCCCGCCCCTTTAATAGTGACCTCCATAGTACCCACCTATTTAACATTGACCACCTCTTTAACAGTGACCTTCATAGTGCCCACCCCTTCAACAGTGACTTCCACAGTGCCCAACCTTTTAACAGTGACCTCCGCAGTGCCCGTCCCTTTAACAGTGACCTGCACAGTACCTACCCGTTTAACAATGACCTCCACAGTGCCCGCCCCTTTAACATTGACTACCACTTTAACAGTGACCTCCACAGTGCCCGTCCCTTTAACAGTGAACTTCACAGCGCCTGTTTAATAGGGGCCCCTGCCTCCCATGCATGTAGCAGTCTAGTTGTTCCGTCATACGTCATATGACTGAATATTTAAGGACCTGCGAACTGCTAAAACCTGTGATTAGTTGTTATGGCAACCTGAAGTAGGACCTGGGAGCTTCTATTGGCTAATAAGGGACATGTGACCGTGTAAATGGCAGTTTATATTTAAGTGAAAGGCTTGCTGGCTTCTATTGGCTAATGCAGGTCATTTGGGGGAATATCTCAGGAATGGTATGTCCTAGATAGCTGAGACCTTTGCGGACACCTGATGTACCTGTGTGCCAAATTTGGTGAAGATCGGTCCTGTTGTTTGGCTGTGCATAAAGAACGTCTAGACGTCTAGACCGACAGAAACTCATTTTTATATACAGGTCCTTCTAAAAAAATTAGCATATTGTGATAAAGTTCATTATTTTCTGTAATGTACTGATAAACATTAGACTTTCATATATTTTAGATTCATTACACACCAACTGAAGTAGTTCAAGCCTTTTATTGCTTTAATCCGACCAATAAAAGAAAAGTGTTTTTAATACAAAAATAGTCAACCTTCAAATAATTATGTTCAGTTATGCACTCAATACTTGGTCGGGAATCCTTTTGCAGAAATGACTTCAATGCGGCGTGGCATGGAGGCAATCAGCCTGTGGCACTGCTGAGGTGTTATGGAGGCCCAGGATGCTTCGATAGCGGCCTTAAGCTCATCCAGAGTGTTGGGTCTTGCGTCTCTCAACTTTCTCTTCCCAATATCCCACAGATTCTCTATGGGGTTCAGGTCAGGAGAGTTGGCAGGCCAATTGAGCACAGTAATACCATGGTCAGTAAACCATTTACCAGTGGTTTTGGCACTGTGAGCAGGTGCCAGGTCGTGCTGAAAAATGAAATCTTCATCTCCATAAAGCTTTTCAGCAGATGGAAGCATGAAGTGCTCCAAAATCTCCTGATAGCTAGCTGCATTGACCCTGCCCTTGATAAAACACAGTGGACCAACACCAGCAGCTGACATGGCACCCCAGACCATCACTGACTGTGGGTACTTGACACTGGACTTCAGGTATTTTGGCATTTCCCTCTCCCCAGTCTTCCTCCAGACTCTGGCACCTTGATTTCCGAATGACATGCAACAGTCCAGTGCTGCTTCTCTGTAGCCCAGGTCAGGCGCTTCTGCCGCTGTTTCTGGTTCAAAAGTGGCTTGACCTGGGGAATGCGGCACCTGTAGCCCATTTCCTGCACACGCCTGTACACGGTGGCTCTGGATGTTTCTACTCCAGACTCAGTCCATTGCTTCCGCAGGTCCCCCAAGGTCTGGAATCGGTCCTTCTCCACAATCTTCCTCAGGGTCCGGTCACCTCTTCTCGTTGTGCAGCGTTTTCTGCCACACTTTTTCCTTCCCACAGACTTCCCACTGAGGTGCCTTGATACAGCACTCTGGGAACAGCCTATTCGTTCAGAAATTTCTTTCTGTGTCTTACCCTCTTGCTTGAGGGTGTCAATGATGGCCTTCTGGACAGCAGTCAGGTCGGCAGTCTTACCCATGATTGCGGTTTTGAGTAATGAACCAGGCTGGGAGTTTTTAAAAGCCTCAGGAATCTTTTGCAGGTGTTTAGAGTTAATTAGTTGATTCAGATGATTAGGTTAATAGCTCATTTAGAGAACCTTTTCATGATATGCTAATTTTTTTAGATAGGAATTTTGGGTTTTCATGAGCTGTATGCCAAAATCATCAATATTAAAACAATAAAAGGCTTGAACTACTTCAGTTGGTGTGTAATGAATCTAAAATATATGAAAGTCTAATGTTTATCAGTACATTACAGAAAATAATGAACTTTATCACAATATGCTAATTTTTTGAGAAGGACCTGTATATTTGAGATAAGAGCCTCCACCACTGCAGTGTTTGTCACGCCAGAACCACCCTTGTGATGAGCCGACTTGTTGAGTCTGATAATTTGCCTGGACGTCCACCTCTTGACTTTGGAATGGATGGAAGGACTTCATTTCGTATTCTTCCAAATTTCATGGCACTCACATGATGTAGTTTGGCAATTTTCTTGCCCGAGATACAGCTATTGATGAGCTGGATGATGCTGTTTCTTTTTTCTTGGGAAATCTTCTTCATGGCTGCTCCTGGATTCTAACCAATTTCCCTTCACTTGGGAATCAACCTAATAACACACTGGGCTATTAGGGAATGTGAGAACAGGTTGTAATTTGTAGTATTCAAGAAGAAAAAGATTGTTCCACCACCAGGAGCAAAAAAGTAACAATGTAGTTATTTGACACCAATCTGCAAAACTAATCATATGCTAAATACTGTAGTTGCAAGTCCAATTTATGTATGAGATAGCCAAGATGATTGTCTATAAAAAAAATTCTAGTCTCACGTTCATAGCTGTAGTGGAGGATGAGATATGGAGCCTGAAAGTCAAAAGTTCAAAGCATTGTTACCCTTTTGCTCATCAGTATATGTGGTATTGTTGCAATCGTAATGACCCAGAGAATGAAGATCATGGGTCAGTTTTGCTGCATAAGAACAAAGTAGGGACAAAACCAATAAAACTGTGGAGGAATCAAGTTTTCTTTCCAATTCAACCTCATTTGGAATTTTTTTTTCCCGGTTCCCACTACATTGCATGCCACATTAAATGGTGGCATTACAAAGTGCAACTTGTCCTGAAGAAAACAAGCCCTTATATTGATAAGTGAAACAGAAAAATAAAAAAGTGATGGCTCCAGGAAGACAGGGAAGAAAACTGAAGATGCAAAAATGAAAAAAATAAAATAAAAAAACTCTGGTATACTAAGGGTTAATTAGTGTGATACATACCGTACGGTTGAGTTTGTGCTTACCCTCATTGAATGCCTATGGCACACACAGGTATCAACTGTAGCAACACAGTATATATGTGGGATCTGCCCTTCTGAATTTAGATGGCCACTGGCATAGAGACAGGTATAAAATAGACTAGGTTCCTGTCTGGATTGTGGACACTGTGCCATGTTGTGTGAGCACAAATATTTTTGGGTCTTGATAGGACTAGCACTGCTGGAGGAGACACAAGGTGCCTCCTCTGGGAGTTCATGCACCAGACTAAAATCTATGGAGCTTGGAGCGAGTTTCTGGTGTAAATAGTGATAAATATGTCTGGGCCAATGGCCCCACCCACATAGTGCTCTTTTTGAAAACCTGGTGAGGGCGGCATAAAGATATCAGTAACAAACAAAAAAATTCACAATAACATTTGAAAAGTTGCAAAGCCCAATTTTGGGACTTTTTTTTTTTTTTTACACAAGAAAACTGGTGGGAATGACAAATTCTATGTAAAGTGTCCAGTCATTAAAAGGGTTTTCCCAGACTTAACTACTGATAACCTACCCTGAAAAAATATATATTTTCTATTTGTAATAATGGAAGATATACATAGTTACGTTTATTTCAAAATAGAAATATAATATAATGAACATAGCACAGGATTATGACCTTGAGGTTCCTGTAAGCTTGAGGACATATTAGTATTGATGATCATCCCCGCAAATTACAATGAAACAGGAAATATTAATTGCATCACTGTAACGGAATATGCTGGGCATGTTAACTGATTATATGTTGCTGATTATATTTCATGATTAAGATGGTGTTATATTGCCTTACATTCTATATTGCTTGCTTTCAGCTCTGTTTATCATCTTTTTTTTGATGACACCAAGACATCTTACCTACCGAACTATAATCTGCTGCTAGTAAATATTTGTCCTACCAATACATCATTGACAATATACAGTGTGCCCATAATTATTCATACCCCTGGCAAATTTTGACTTACTTTTATTCAACCAGCAAGTAATTTTTTGATGGGAAATGACATAGGTGTTTCCCAAAAGATAATAAGACGATGTACAAGAGGCATTATTGTGGGGAAAAAACATTTCTCAGCTTTTATTTGCATTTGAGCAAAAAGTGTCCAGTCCAAAATTATTCATACCCTTCTCAATAATCAATAGAAAAGCCTTTATTGGCTATTACAGCAATCAAACGCTTCCTATAATTGCAGACCAGCTTTTTACATGTCTCCACGGGTATTTTTGCCCATTCATCTTTAGCAATGAGCTCCAAATCTTTCAGGTTGGAGGGTCTTCTTGCCATCACCCTGATCTTTAGCTCCCTCCACAGATTCTCAATTGGATTCAAGTCTGGCCTCTGGCTGGGCCACTCCAAAACATTAATGTTTTTGTCTGCTAACCATTTCTTCACCACTTTTGCTGTGTGTTTTGGGTCATTGTCATGCTGAAATGTCCAATGGTGCCCAAGGTCAAGTTTCTCTGCAGACTGCCTGATGTTGTCATTGAGAATCCTCATGTATTTCTCTTTTTTCATGGTGCCGTCTACTGTGATTAGGTTCCCTGGTCCATTGGCTGAAAAACACCCCTAAAGCATTAGGTTCCCACCACTATGTTTGACAGTGGGGATGGTGTTCTTTGGATTGAAGGCTTCTCCTTTTTTACGCCAAATGAAGGAAACATCATTGTGACCAAGCAATTACATTTTTGTTTCTTCTGACCATAACACAGGAGACCAGAAGTCTTTTTCTTTGTCCAGATGAGCTTTTGCAAAGGCCAAGTTAGCTTTTGTGTGCCTGGTCTGCATCCATGGAACCCAGCAGTGTGCAGTGTCCATTTGATTGTCTGCCTTGAGACATTGCCATCAGCAGAGCCCAGATTCACCAGGATAGCCTTGGTGGTGATCCTTGGATTCTTTTTCACCTCTCTAACTATCCTCCTGGCCAGCACAGGTGTCACTTTTGGCTTCCGACCACATCCTCTGAGATTTTCCACAATGCCAAACATCTTGTATTTTTTTGCTCAAATGTAAATAAAAGCTGATATTTTTTTTTTTACAACAATAATGCCTCTTTTACATCATCTTATTATCTTTTGGGAGACACCTATGTCATTTCCCGTAAAAAAAATTGCTTACTGTTTGAATAAAAGTAACTTTAAGTCAAAATTTGCCAGGGGTATGAATAATTATGGGCAGCACTGTACATCTTACATTGCAAGAGTCATTTCATTTTAGATTAGGGCAATATGGATAAATTTACGTAAAACATGAAGATTTGAATATAGAGAGGCAGATTTATGAATCCGGTCTGCTATTTAGACAGTGTAAAGTTAGACTAGACAGTCTGAAGATGCAACAAGTTCATCACAGTTGCTTATAGTGGGTGATAAATGGTAGACATCTGTAGACACTTTTGTCTACTTTACAACACCTATTGGTTGGCTTCCTGCGCTGCAAACCTTTGGAACAATGTCGGCACACCCATTTCTGCTAAGGTATGCCCATTTCCCACCAAGCCATGCCCAAGATACAAATAACATCTAAAAAAAATAATAAATGTGGTAAAAGCATGCCCATAAGACGCACCTAAGTTTTAGAGGAGGGAAATAAGAAAAACTATATTTTTCATCAGGCCCCCAATGTTAATTAGACCTCAGATTAGACCCCTAATCAGACCCACAATGTTAATCAATCCTCAGTTCAAACCTCCAATGTTAATCAGACTGCAGCTGAAATCCCCAATTATACCCCATTTTAATCAGACCCCCAGTGTTAATCAGACCCCCAAACAGACCTCAGATCAGACCCCCAATGTTAATTAGACTTCAGCTTCAACCCCCAGCAATAATCAGACCCCCAAGCAGACCTTAGATCAGACACCAATGTTAAATAGACCTCAGCTCAGACCTCAAATGTTAATCAGACCCCCAATGCCAATCAGACCACAAAACAGATGTTACATCAGACCCCCAATGTTAATTAGACCCCCAATCAGACCAGCATTCAGACCTCAGATCAGACAAAAAAATCAACTCTCCTCTTCTGTTCCAGACGCCACCACCTGGCATCCTGAGATCCAGCGTTTTTTCCTGCTATGCTTTGCTGTAACTTGAGGTCACACAGCGTGAGGTTACAGAGCGCACCTACATCCTCATGCTTTTGCCAGGTCACAGCACAGGGGGAAAAGTGCATCTTATAGGGTGAAAAATATGGTACTTCCATTTTTGGCCCAAATTAAGGTATAATCATGGCACATTCAGCTTAGGCTGGGTGCACACATATTATTTGTGTCTGGCCAGTTGTTTTTTGTGTGTAGCCAGACACAACATATATATGTGCACTTCAATGCACTGGTCCGGTATCTATGGTTCGATAGAGCTGAACAGAAAAATGTAGAAGCTGTCAAGTATTATTTTACATCAGGCATCATAAGTCATTGCACCAAATGTATGTGAATGATCTCATAGAAGACTATGGGATCAGTTCTGGCATCAATATCCCTCTGGTATTTTCTGCACCGTGCCAGAGGGAAACTGAGCTGGATAGCTAATTGTACATGAAGGGGGTCTTAGTAAATCTCCCTCAGAATGTTCTGAATGTTGTAATTACCTTTTTCTTAGAATGTTTTTGATATTCAGCAACATAAATGTCTGATCAGTGCCAAAGTTGCTTGAGTTCTGAATAAAATCCTTTCATTCTGAAAATCTGCAGTCATCAATATTAACAGATCTGGGAGTCTCTGGACCTCTGGTGGACAGTTGTACATCAGGTTTTGCTTTGTCTACAGTGGTATGGAATCTTTAATTTCTTTGCAGTCTGGCAAATAGAATAACCTCCATTATACAAAACAATAGAACAAGATGGACTAAACATTTGGATGGTTTTGATCATTGCATGAGGACAGATGGTCACAACCTCTTTGTCAATAACAGCACCATTACAATATCATATTATCCAGATTATTTAGTAATTATTTTTAGTGGGGCAGGCATAATCAGTCTGTTGTAGGCAACAGGGGTAGAAGTGTAATGCCCCAGAGTTGCATTACCACCTTCTTTTGTGCCCCCCCCCCCCACTATCTACATTGTGTGATTCTGTGTCATCTTAGATATTTATTGTCATTTCCTGCAATGTCTATGTATTCATTTCCTTATAAAACAATGTTTAAGTGTAGTGTGCCTGGTTCACCAGCAAGTGGTGGCAATCTGTGCAGAGATAGTTTCTCTGGAGAGGAACCTTCTAGTTCCTTCCAGCCCTCTTTAGAGACGGAGGAGTTTAGTCACTGTTAGTCAGTCTAGCCTACCCCTCCTGGGGAAAGGTTGTGTGTTGGCTAGCAGAGCACTGTCTGCTCTGCTAGGCCCAGAGGCCCAGCCTCTGAAGTCTACATGGTTGCTTGTCCCCTCCTGGGCTTGCATTGCCTTAACCCCAAGCTAAGAGAGCTTGATGCCAGGAAGAAGTTCCTAGGATTAAAGTAAAAGACAGACTACAGCTAAACTAAAATCCAGCAGAAGATGAAAGTTTCTGTTTTACCCAGCTATAGCATAGCAGGGCTGAGAAAGCTACAGCATAGCAAAGCTGGGATTGTTGCAGAAGTGTTTGCTTGCCAAAGTTAAGCCAATACCTGCTGATGACCAAGATACTGTTTAGAAACTGTTTGGATTACCGTTTATGCCAAGTAAATTTGTGTTCTACGTTAATACAAAGTCTGGACTCCGTTTATTCTACTTATTCATCACCCATGTTCAACAACCCCCTTTTGCACATGCTTCGGACTACACCACATCTGGGATCCAAGGATATCCAGGTAGGAGCACCGTGACATGTGCATACAACATCTACAGAGACATTGTAGGCCATTCTACACCACTCTAGCAATCCTCCCTCTGGATACTCACATTTATACCATCTATATCAGCTGAACCGCAACTGGTGTCACAACTACTTGCTTTATAAGAGGGACATATTTTGTAGAAACCTCCTAAGGGGCAAGGTATCCCCCAGACACTGGCAATAGGCTGCTGCAGAAGTCTCTCAGAAGTCTTTCTCCCCATTCCTAAGTCCCCCTGCTCAAATACATTACTGCATTTTTTGGGCTTTAAGAGGTACTCCATGAGGTACTCCTCTTGAAAATTAGAAAGCATATTTTCTACTCTGTCAGCATGATCAGGCCTATAAAACCAGGTATATTGCCTGGTAGGGTTGATCATGCTGAATAAAATTATATATTTTTTTTTCTGTAGACTAAACAGCTGTAGCAATATATGACTTTTTATGTTTATGCTAATTATTACCTATTTAAAGTACCAGGGGCTAGTGTAGTATTAGGAGCACCACTAGCGCTTCACCTATGTGCTTTCTTCATTTCCCGCTCCCCTGAGGATAGGTCATCAATATCTGAAGCACAGAGAACCCCTTTAAGGAATATTTGGGTTAAGAAGCAAAAGAAAAATAAGTGAAATCCTAACCTTTTTTTATCACTCTGAATCCTCTTATCCTTTTATGACACTAGCGAAGGGACTGATTTCTCAGGAGCAAGCTCAATACAAGACATCACAGTCTTTCCGCCAGTGAGTGATTATACATCTTCCAATGGCTTGCAGGTCATCTGATACACAGCATATTTTTGACCTCTTCGAACTTCTATGTCCAGGCTGATCATTGCTTATTCCCATGAAGCTGTTGACATATTGATTTCTGGCTGACAGTGTATTAACATTGAAACATTGCCTCTATCAATCCAATACTCAAATATCTGTCACTATCTTTTATAAAGGTACATGTATAAGTAAGTGTGAAAAAATATGGAAATAAAAGACAAGCTACTGTAAAACCATTGGTTTAATTTAAGGGAAGACATTCCTATTAATCTATTATTACTGGTCTGCTTCCACTGGAGATAATTACAATCTGCAATATTATTTTTGCATATTACTGGTGTGCTAAAAAAACAACAACAAAAAATTATATACTGAAGACATATACAGTATAAAATCTGCATAAACTCAGAGGTCAGAATAAATTGATAGAATGTACAGTGCAAACTGACAAGGGTCAAGCTTTAGACCTATGAAATATTGATATTAAACTGCTCTTGACTAGTTTACCCAGTTTCCAGTCAAAGATTGAAGTATTAAAGGGACACTTCCGTCAAAATGTTTTTGATCACATAATAAGAACCTATATGTGAATATTGTATGATTTTTTTAAAACAAAATATAAGTGGATTTTTTTAAAATATAATTTGATTGGTTCTTTAGGCTCTTCTTTGTTTGGACTTTAGCACGACAAATATCTTGATTAACTTTCTGAGTCAGACCTTCACTGCAGCAAGAGAGCCCTCCAATTAGATCATCATCTGTTACACTAATCAAAGCAATGCTCTTCTGTGGACATCTTTATCTAGGGCTATCAAGAAAACAATAGTGCTGTCATCCTGCTGATCCAAGTCTACACATACTATTATCAGGATTACCCTTCAGATAACATTCTTTCACTTCACAGCAGCAGTAAGCTGACAATGGATTACCTATCTATATAGGAGGTCTTATCATTTGTGCTAATGTTACAGAAGGACAATTTTTGTATTTTATTTTCATTCGTTTTGCTAATATGAACAACAGTCAAAAAAAAAAAAAAAATGTTTTCTATGTATATGAGGTTTACATTTTTTTCCTTTAATGGAATTATCTTAGATAGTTAAATGTCTTGGAGAAACCCCTCAAATGGTGTAAAATAAAAAATGATGAAATATATACCATTTTCTCTGGTGTCATTCTCTGCGCTGCTGGTCTGTTCCTTCTGCCACTGCTTATTTACAAACTGTAGCAGTAGCATGCTGTTATACGGCAAGTGACCACTGTAACCAATCACTGTCTTGTCCATGGTCGCATGCTGTGCTCCTGCACATCACTATGCACAGTGACATGCAGGTGTACAGCACATGACCACTGCAGCCAATCACAGTTCTTAACGATGTACTGCTGAGGGCAGTAAATGGCTGCAGTGGTTATGTCCTGCACAACTTCACTTGTACACTGCCCTCTTTACACAAACTGCAGCAGGAGGACCAGATTGGCGGCAGAGGGAATGGCGCTGGAGAAAGAGGTAAGTATAGCATACATTTTTTTATTTTACACCATTCGGGAGCTTTTCTGAGCATTTTAGGAATCTCAGACAATCCCTTTAAGTATTATGTCTTTAGTCTGTTTGAATGTAGTAAAAATGTTATTAAGTGATACTACCACATGTGCATGTATGTCTACAGCATCAACTAAATGATGCTTCAAAAATATTGCTTCAATAATGGAAATACATACGTAAAGGCTTTGTCAGGTATCGAGGTTTTAGACTACCTTATACTTGGCCTCCCAGAAACCTTGGCAACCAAAGATTATGACCACTTGCCCTAACATTAATTGTACTGCACTATGATAGACCTTGCATAGCCTAATGATATGATTACTTTATGAATATGCTGTTATCGGTGGACTATATGTTCGTATAATTTGAGTACTGTATGGTGCTAGCTGAATGGGAAGTTAGGGGTTAAATTAGCAATCAACCGCAATTTTAGCAGCTTGATTGAAAATATGATTCTTTATTTAATGGCCATTTTTATTTCCCCCCCAAAAAATCATGCTACATATCATGTACAGTATGACACAGAAAACCTTCAGATACAGTGATTTTCATGGATAGCAAAAGACAGCTATGACAAACCTTCCCGTGTTATAGCTGTCCACGCTACATTTCCACATGTAAGAAGAGTCGGCCATTTGTAGCCATACCGAGGTTTCGCGTTCTTTACCATGTGCAATGTGTATGGGGCCTGACTAATGGAAACATAGGAAGCAATGATATTTCCCAAGGCGGAGTGTTGGATAGTTATTATAAATAAGTCAAGAAGGGCATAAATAGAAGTGTCTCTGTGTTGATATGATATGGAATGAAAGGCTGTTATCTCGCCATCCACTCGATATCTCAGCCAGACAGAGAGCAGAGATTAACTCTACCTAGGAATAACGCAGCCGTGGATGATTGCAATTCTCTGCTTTCACTGTGCATTGTGCTGGAGCAGTAACAAGGAAACTGTGAGCTATCTACAACATTGTTCTCCGGGATGATTTTCTCCAGTTGCCTGCAAAAAAAATAAAAAATGAATAAAAATGCATGCACTTTCTACTTTATAAAAGTGGGATCAAAAAGGGAAAATAAAGCTGCTTACTTCCCTCTTCAAATTAATGAATACATTAAAATTTTAAAAAATTAAGGCTGAAATCAAGCTGTGGATCAATTAAGTAATTTAGTTCTACTCTGTCCAAGTGGAAGCAGGGAGAAACAGGATTAGCGATGAAAAGGTTCTGGTAGGACCTACTGTAGAAGGAACAAACTCATATAATTCATATATCAGATACCATATAGGATCCTACAGCGTTCTGATCTTTCAAAAGCCACCAGAAATTGTATTGAAATGGAAAATGTCCTCAAATTCTAAAGGCTATTTTCTGATCTTTATCCCATTTTATAGCAATTTTTCTCCTGCGTGGAAGAAATGCAAGTCCAGCGCCTCAAATAAACACCTTGTACAACCAGCTCTCTCATTAATCTGTAGAAAATAGTTTTATTATGCAGACGTAATTTTAGACGCAGGGGGTAACTAGAGTTTTTAGTTCATTTGTGCACTACTAATTGCTACGTGCTGCAAATGTGCTCTGTGGTGGAAATGATGTTTTGTAAAGGAAGGCCATACCTGGTGAGAACCCTTTCTAAATCACCACAGCCTGTACTGTGCGAGTCCACAGGTATTTGAAGCTTGTTATTTTCTTCAATGTGAAGAGAAAAAAGGAATCCTAGAGGTATTAAAGAGAGATTGCCAAGACTGCGGGTCTTAATGACACACAATATAGGACTGGCAGCACTCACTCATTCAGACGAAGGATAGGATAACATTTAGTTTCACTGCAGGCTTGTTATCAACATAGACCAAGTAAGAAAAAAATATAGACATATCTCTAGATGATGTGATGCTTTTGCAATTATTAGAGATGAGAGAATCAAAGTTGACAAAGTGGAATTCGATCTGAATTTCCTCACGCTTTGTGGTACCGAATTGCATTTTTTCCTAAAATGGCTGCTGCATGTGTTAGGACAAGGAACAAGGAACTCTGGGAATGAGGGATCACCCACAATGCCAAGCATGCATCCAATCAGCAGCCAGCCAGCCCTGTGATGTCACAGCACTATAAATAGCCTCAGCCATCTTGGATTCAGCCATTTTCCAGTGTACCTAGTGCAGGGAGAGACGTCAGCAGTAGTGTTGAGCTCACCCGAACTGTAAAGTTCAGGTCCGTACCGAACTTTGCAAGTTTGGGTACCCAGACCCGAACCCCAATTTTTTTGGAAAAGTTTAGGTTCGAGCTCGGTGTTCGGGAATTTAATAAAGCTCGTTGACAGGCTGCAGGTCAGCCTATCAACAAGCTTTTAAGCTGTGGGCATTTAGAAGCCATCACAGCCATGACTAGCCTATGTCACCCAGCCTCTATAAAAGCTGGATCACGTGTAGCACCGCCCATCAGCTCTGAGTATTGCAGGGACAGGAAGCAGGCAGGCAAAGTGAGGGAAAGTGTTAGGAATCTTGTCTGGCTATTTATACTGTGGGTGACCTATAGTGATTTTTTTTTGTGGGTGCAATACACCAGCTTTGCACCCTTGACACAGAAATTTAATAGTTAATCTGACTGTTATTTCTGTGGGTGACCTATAGCGATCTTTTGTGAGTACAATACACCCTCTTGGCACCCCGGACACACAAATGTAATAGTTAATCTGGCTGTTAATTCTGTGAGTGACCTATAGCAATTTTTTTGTGGGTGCAATGCACCATCTTTATACCCCTGGCACAAAAATATAATAGTTAATCCATCTGTTAGTTCGGTTGGTACATAGACCAATAGTGGACACCTGCACCTGCACTGCATATGTGACAGGGAAATAAATCTAGTTAATCCATCTGTTACATCCGTGGGTGACATATACCAATTGTTTGTGTGGGGTACACCTGCACTGCATACGCGACAGGGAAATAAATCTAGTTAATCCATCTGTTAATTCAGTGGGTGACCTAAAAGAATGAGGAGAGCATCAAATAAGGGACGTGGCCCTGGTCATGGTGCTGCTGGTGTTGGTGGAGCTCCTGTTGCAGGGAGAGGACAATGACGTGGTTGATCTTTGCCAGCTACACGCCTAAATGAAACACCTTCCTCAGGTGCATGTATGCGACAGAACGTTCAGCGTTATTTTGTAGGACTGAATATCGGTGTATGAATGGTGAGGCCAGAACAATTAGAGGCAGTAGAAGATTGGGTGGTTGACAGTGCCTCCAGTTCCTTTACTTTGTCTCTCACCCGGTCCCCTGCTGTAAGCGCAGAGTTGGCACCTGCAGCCATGGGCATCTGTCTTTCACCTAACCTCTTGCAGATCAGCCAAGCAGTCTAAGTCCCAAGTCATGCATCAGTCTCTTATGCTTTTTGATGACTCTGCTGGCAGGGTTTCCGTCGGCCATCCACCTAGCCCTGCCCCAGAAGTGGAAAAGATGAGTGCACTGATGCCCAACCACTTATGTTTCAGGATGTGGACATGGGAGGACCACCGCAGCACGTCTCTGATGATGACGAAACACAGGTGCCAACTGCTGCGGCTTTCTGCAGTGTGCAGACCGGCAAGGAGGACAAGGGTGAGGAGTGGGTGGGAAATGATGTGAAGGATGATGAGGTCCTAGATCCCACATGGAATCAAGGTCATTCGAGTGACATGTGCAGTTCAGAGCAAGAGGTGTTGGTCACACAGCGCCAGCCACACAGCAAAAGAGGGAGCAGGGTGCAAAAGCAGGGTGGCCGTCCCCTAGCCAGTATGCCTGCTACTGCCCACCGCATCCAGGGACTGAGCACACCAAAGCCAGCTCTAAGTAGTTTCCTGGCATAGCAGTTCTTAAGAGAATAAGCTGACTACAATACACAAGTGGTTTGCAAGCTGTGCAATCAGAGCCTGAAACGAGTCATAAATGTTTTAAACCTGAGCACCACCTGCATGACCAGGCATCTAAATGCAAAGCACGAGCTGCAATTGAGTACACACCTTAAAAAACACAAAAGATTTCAGGCTCCTCCTGCTCCCTCTTCTGCTGCAGTCTCGGCCTCTTCCTCCCCCTCTGGAGTAACATTGGCACCTTCCACCGCGCAAACAGAGGGTGTGCAGCAACACGACCACCTCCACCACTGTCACCTAGCATGTCCACACTGTCCCATGGAAGCATTCAGCTGTCCATCTACAATGAGCAGGACATGGGTACAGTGGGTCAGCTATGCAGTGGGTCAGTATATATATGTAGTAGTTCGTTACGCCAATTGCAGCTTGCACAGGTACTGTAGCAGGGCCCTTTAAGATGTAATTGCTCACGTACCAAGTGAGGAATGCCAGAGGGGGATAATGTCTCTGTGTAGTAGGTATTGTGTCAACGGTGTCTCCTACCTTGGTACGGCTGGACTCCTGGATCCTGGCTCACTTGAAATAAAATTGAGTGTGGTCAGTAGGAGTAATTGAGGAATGAATGAGATCCAGACAGGAGATATAATCCAACTTGTCTTTACTGAATGGCAACAGATATCCATACGAGTTACAGCTTTAGTCTTTTAGGTCCCAGCAGGTATTGGCAATATGTGGCAGGAATCTATATATATTCTGCTTCTGATCATATGCCTAGTGAATCTGGCAGGTATTCGTCTTCTGCTCTGTCTGTCTTCTGCTTGGTGTGGGCCTGACTAGCTGAGGAGGAATTTGGCTTCTCCTGGACTCTGGATTAGTACTCACAGGACTGCTCACAGGGAATGGCTTCCTGGAGATCTGTAGTTCAGGAGGTTGTTGCTTGCTTGTCACCAGCTGAGGTAGATGACTCAGGCTGGGAAGAGTGATCCTTGGCCTCAACCGAGGCTGGATCCTAGGTTGGTATCCCTGTAACTGGGAGCTCCTACTAACACAGCCTTCCCCTAGCCGGGGGGCTGGTACACTAACTAGAACTTTCTTTCCTCCCCATGAGGCAGGAAGTGGGAACATTCCACACCTCCTCAAAGAGTTGGGGAGCTAGATTAGAATGTACTATTCCAGTCTAGATATGCTAAACTGAACTAACCACATTTCTGCCACCTGCTGGTGTACATGGAAATTACAGCAATTATATGAAACAGGCATAGAAAATACATATAATGGAAAATGCAATGTTAGATTAAACAAGATGACAATACATATACACCTGACATGTTGTAGCAGGGAGAAAGATTTTGGTAACATACTCCGGGATGTTACACATCCCCCAAACACTGGAGAGAAAGATTAACTACCCCCTACCCACCAGCGTCCCTGGCCCTGAATGGCAGCATTTCAAAATTCCTGGCATTTGAAATGCTGTCACTCTGTCTCGTGGAGACACAGACTTATAAAAACCTTATGGCGGTGGCTGTCCCACAGTATGTGGTTCCCAGCCACCACGAGCCATCCCTGCCCTGCAACCAAGTGGCAGGCACACTGATACGTGGACTAGTAAGCACGGGCAGGGACGTTATATCTCCCTAACTGCACACTGGGTAAATGCAGTGGCGGCTGGGCCTGAGGCGGATAGCAGTTTGCTGCATGTCCTTCTGCCACCAAGGAATGCCGGACATTTCTCATTGCCTCCTGTTGCCTCCTCCTCCTACTACGCTTCCTCCTTTACCACCTCCTTATCGGGTCAGTGTAACACCTGCACCACCAACTTCAGCACGGCCAGGGGGAAACGACAGCAGGCTGTTTTGAAACTCATCTGTTTGGGGGAAAAACCACACACTGCGCAGAAGCTGTGGATGGGCATGGAACAATAAATCAATGAGTGGTTGGTGCCACTGAGCCTCAAGCCTGGCCTGGTGGTGGACGAAATCTCGTAGCAGCTCTAGGCCTAGCTGGTTTGATGCACATCCCTTGTCTGGTGCATGTGCTGAATTTGGTGGTGCAGAGGTTCCTGAAAAATGACCCCGATATGTCAGAGCTGCTGCAGAAAGTGTGGGCCATCTGTGTGCGCTTTTGGCAGCATAACTTTGGCCTTCCCACTCACTGCCTCATATGCGATGTACCCACAAGGTGGAACACTACCTTGCACATGCTGGAGAGACTGTGCGAGCAGCAGCATATATAAATAGCTGCAGCACGCACGAGTGAGCCTCCATGCGGGACGTGTGTGCCTTGTTTAGCTGTTTCGAGTACTCCACCAACATGGCCAGTGCCGATGTCGCCATCCTCAGCGTTACTATCCCACTTCTATGTCTCCTTAAAAAAAACGCTTCCAGCGATGATGGAAGAGGATGTGACACAGGAGGAAGAGGAGGAGGAAAAGGGATCATTTCCACGGTTATCAGGCCTATCATTCTCAAATCGCTAGGAGGGTAGGTTCCTGCACCAACAGAGGCCAGGTATACAACTGTCCAGCCAGGACACAGTTCAGCGGTACAGTTATATGTTCTAAAGCACTTTTTGGCGTGTAGTAGTGGCACAAAAATGTATTTGCCATTGTATGATGAAGTAAGAAAATTACAGCCCTTTTCGGCGTGTATTAGTGGCCAAAAAATATTCATTTGCCGTTCAGCGGTGCAGTTATATGTTCTAAAGCACTTTTTAGCGTGTATTAGTGGCACAAAAAAAAAGGATTTGCCGTTGTGTGGTGAAGTGAGAAAATTACCGCCTTTTTTGGCGTGTATTAGTGGCAAAAAAATATTGAATTGCCGTTCAGCGTTGCAGTTATATGTTCTAAAGCACTTTTTGGCATGTATTAGTGGCAAAAAAAAAAAAAAATATATATATATATATATATATATATATATATATATATATTTGGCGTTCAGCTGTGCAATTATATTTTTAAAGCACTTTTTGGCATATATTAGTGGCACAAAAAAGTATTTGCTGTTGTGGGGTGAAGTGAGAAAATTACAGCCCTTTTTGGCGTGTATTAGTGGCCCAAAAAATATGTATTTGCCGTGGAGTGGTGCAGTTATATGTTCTAAAGCCCATTTTGGCATGTATTAGTGTTATATATACAGTGTTATTTGCCATTCAGCAGTGCAGTTATATGTTCTAAAGCCTTTTGTGGCGTGTATAAGTGGAAAAAAATAAGGGCCTATTTGCCGTTCAGTGATGCAGTTATATGTTCTAAAGCAGGCATCCTCAAACTGCGGCCCTCCAGCTGTTGCAAAACTACAACCCCCAGCATGCCTGAACAGCTTACAGGTATCAGCCTACAACAGGGCATTGTGGGAGTTGTAGTTTTACAACAGCTGGAGGGCCGCAGTTTGAGGATGCCTGTTCTAAAGGCTTCTTTGGCATATATTAGTGGAAAAAAAGGGCTTATTAGCTGTTGTGTGGTGAAGTGAGAAAATTACAGACTAGGGTTGAGCGAACCCGTGGAAGTTCGGGTTCACTAGGTTCGGCCGAACTTCAGGTCAAAGTTCGGGTTTGAACTTGACCCGAACTTCACCCCGAACCCAGACCCCATTTACGTCAATGGGGACCCGAACTTGACTTTATTATTTTCCATTATAACATGGTTATAACGGAAAATATTAGCATTCTTAAAAAAGAATGCTAAATAAAATGTCTATTGAAGGGTTAAAAAAAAGAAAAAACTCACCTCATCCACTTGATCGCGCAGCCGGTACCTTCTTTTCTTCAGGACCTGCAAAAGGAACTGCGGTGACGTTACTGCGCCCACCACGAAGTAATTGCGGTGACGTCAACGCAGGTACTGCGCGATCAAGTGGATGAGGTGAGTTTCTTTATTTTTAACCCCTCAATAGACATTTTATAAAGCATTCTGTTTTAAGAATGCTATTTTTTTTCTGTTATAACCATGTTATAACAGAAAATAATAAAGTCACCCGAACACCGTACCCGAACTTGACTGAAAAAGTCCAGGTTCGGGTCCGGGTTCGCTCAACTATATTACAGACTTTTTTGGGGTGTTTTAATTTCCTTTATTTATTTGATCTAACAGTATGTCAAAGAGAAAACCTATAATCTCACATATGTATGTATATATATATATATATATATATATATATATATACACAGTGAATCAATCTTTATTAATTAAAAGAGAAAACATAAATAGTACAATGATGCGATTACATAGAGTGGAAAAAATGCAGGAGGATAATGTGACAAGTACAACAGAGCCACCATCAATCCTCAAGCTGTAAATGCAGATGGTACAAAAGGGCTGAATAGGGAAGTTGCATTTCTGTACTGATGTGATATAATAGTAACAATACATATAAGTAACCACACAGGGGATAAGCAACTATGTAACAAACCACATGTCACAAAACAATCACATACATTGCAGTAATGTTGCAAGGAGGTCAGCACAGTGTGCAGAAGCACAATACTGTGACAAAATACTGACCCACATGCAACAAGCAATATAAAGAGACAGTGGAGCAGCCCATACTAACCAGGAGAGGAATTGGAGATGATGGCTCCAAGCCCGACGCGTGTTTAGTCTCGCTTCTTCAGGGGGCGTGTAAGAAGCGAGGCGAAAGGCACGTCGGGCTTGGAGCCATCATCTCCAATTCCTCTCCTGGTTAGTATGGGCTGCTCCACTGTCTCTTTATATGATGGCTCCAAGCCCAACGTGCCTTTCGCCTCGCTTCTTACACGCCCCCTGAAGAAGCGAGACGAAACACGCGTCAGGCTTGGAGCCATCATCTCCAATTCCTCTCCTGGTTAGTATGGGCTGCTCCACTGTCTCTTTATATTGCTTGTTGCATGTGGGTCAGTATTTTGTCACAGTATTGTGCTTCTGCACACTGTGCTGACCTCCTTGCAACATTACTGCAATGTAAGTGATTGTTTTGTGACATGTGGTATTTTACATAGTTGCTTATCCCCTGTGTGGTTACTTATATGTATTGTTACTATTATATCACATCAGTACAGAAATGCAACTTCCCTATTCAGCCCTTTTGTACCATCTGCATTTACAGCTTGAGGATTGATGGTGGCTCTGTTGTACTTGTCACATTATCCTCCTGCATTTTTTCCACTCTATGTAATCGCATCATTGTACTATTTATGTTTTCTCTTTTAATTAATAAAGATTGAATCACTATATATGTGTGAGACTTTATAGGTTTTCTATTTAATCAACACACATATTACCCTATTTGCTAGCTAAAACATATTTGTTTTTTTATACTAACAGTATGTCAGACAGAGAAGTGCCAGGCCCTTCACAGGGGAGTGGCAGAGGCCTAAATGTTTCTATCGCAGGCACAGGTGGCAGCAGAGTAAGGGGGCGTGGCAGCAGGAGTCGCAGAGAGAGGCCTGAGCTCCCGGTGTCATCTAGCGGTCGTGTCTTGACCAGCAATTAAGCGGTTCTTGAATAGAGATAGCCTTGCGTTTTGCTTAGCAGTCATTTCGCAGCGAACTTTGCGCGTTCACGATTCACTGAGCATGGGGACATATGGCGATGTCCGCCGGCGCCATATTATTTAGCATTGCGCCGAACTTTGACGTATGACTAGAGTTGAGCGAACACCTGGATGTTCGGGTTCGAGAAGTTCGGCCGAACTTCCCGGAAATGTTCGGGTTCGGGATCCGAACCCGATCCGAACTTCGTCCCGAACCCGAACCCCATTGAAGTCAATAGGGACCCGAACTTTTCGGTACTAAAAAGGCTGTAAAACAGCCCAGGAAAGGGCTAGAGGGCTGGAAAAGGCAGCAACATGTAGGTAAATCCCCTGCAAACAAATGTGGATAGGGAAATTAATTAAAATAAAAATTAAATAAATAAAAATTAACCAAAATCAATTGGAGAGAGGTCCCATAGCAGATAATCTGGCTTCACGTCACCCACCACTGGTACAGTCCATTCTCAGATATTTAGACCCCGGCACCCAGGCAGAGGAGAGAGGTCCCGTAACAGAGAATCTGGCTTCATGTCAGCAGAGAATCAGTCTTCATATCATAGCAGAGAATCAGGCTTCACGTCAGCCACCAATGCAACAGTCCATTGTCAGATATTTAGGCCCAGCACCCAGGCAGAGGAGAGAGGTCCCGTAACAGACAATCAGGCTTCACGTCAGCCACCAGTGCAACAGTCCATTGGCATATATTTAGGCCCAGCACCCAGGCAGAGGAGAGAGGGCCCGTAACAGAGAATCTGGCTTCATGTCAGCAGAGAATCAGTCTGCATGTCATAGCAGAGAATCAGGCTTCACGTCAGCCACCACTGCAACAGTCCATTTTCATAAATTTAGGCCAAGCACCCAGGCAGAGGAGAGAGGTCCCGTAACAGAGAATCTGGCTTCATGTCAGCAGAGAATCAGTCTGCATGTCATAGCAGAGAATCAGGCTTCATGTCAGCCACCACTGCAACAGTCCATTTTCATAAATTTAGGCCCAGCACCCAGGCAGAGGAGAGAGGTCCCGTAACAGACAATCTGGCTTCATGTCAGCAGAGAATCAGTCTTCATATCATAGCAGAGAATCAGGCTTCACGTCAGCCACCAATGCAACAGTCCATTGTCAGATATTTAGGCCCAGCACCCAGGCAGAGGAGAGAGGTCCCGTAACAGACAATCAGGCTTCACGTCAGCCACCAGTGCAACAGTCCATTGGCATATATTTAGGCCCAGCACCCAGGCAGAGGAGAGAGGTCCCGTAACAGAGAATCTGGATTCATGTCAGCAGAGAATCAGTCTGCATGTCATAGCAGAGAATCAGGCTTCACGTCAGCCACCACTGCAACAGTCCATTTTCATAAATTTAGGCCAAGCACCCAGGCAGAGGAGAGAGGTCCCGTAACAGACAATCTGGCTTCATGTCAGCAGAGAATCAGTCTTCATATCATAGCAGAGAATCAGGCTTCACGTCAGCCACCAATGCAACAGTCCATTGTCAGATATTTAGGCCCAGCACCCAGGCAGAGGAGAGAGGTCCCGTAACAGACAATCAGGCTTCACGTCAGCCACCAGTGCAACAGTCCATTGGCATATATTTAGGCCCAGCACCCAGGCAGAGGAGAGAGGTCCCGTAACAGAGAATCTGGCTTCATGTCAGCAGAGAATCAGTCTGCATGTCATAGCAGAGAATCAGGCTTCACGTCAGCCACCACTGCAACAGTCCATTTTCATAAATTTAGGCCAAGCACCCGGGCAGAGGAGAGAGGTCCCGTAACAGACAATCTGGCTTCATGTCAGCAGAGAATCAGTCTTCATATCATAGCAGAGAATCAGGCTTCACGTCACCCACCACTGTAAGAGTCTATTTTCATAAATTTAGGCCCAGCACCCAGGCAGAGGAGAGAGGTCCCGTAACAGACAATCTGGCTTCATGTCAGCAGAGAATCAGTCTGCATTTCATAGCAGAGAATCAGGCTTCACGTCAGCCACCAATGCAACAGTCCATTGTCATAAATTTAGGCCAAGCACCCAGGCAGAGGAGAGAGGTCCAGTAACAGAGAATCTGGCTTAATGTCAGCAGAGAATCAGTCTGCATGTCATAGCAGAGAATCAGGCTTCACGTCAGCCACCACTGCAACAGTCCATTTTCATAAATTTAGGCCAAGCACCCAGGCAGAGGAGAGAGGTCCCGTAACAGAGAATCTGGCTTCATGTCAGCAGAGAATCAGTCTGCATGTCATAGCAGAGAATCAGGCTTCATGTCAGCCACCACTGCAACAGTCCATTTTCATAAATTTAGGCCAAGCACCCAGGCAGAGGAGAGAGGTCCCGTAACAGACAATCTGGCTTCATGTCAGCAGAGAATCAGTCTTCATATCATAGCAGAGAATCAGGCTTCACGTCAGCCACCAATGCAACAGTCCATTGTCAGATATTTAGGCCCAGCACCCAGGCAGAGGAGAGAGGTCCCGTAACAGACAATCAGGCTTCACGTCAGCCACCAGTGCAACAGTCCATTGGCATATATTTAGGCCCAGCACCCAGGCAGAGGAGAGAGGTCCCGTAACAGAGAATCTGGATTCATGTCAGCAGAGAATCAGTCTGCATGTCATAGCAGAGAATCAGGCTTCACGTCAGCCACCACTGCAACAGTCCATTTTCATAAATTTAGGCCAAGCACCCAGGCAGAGGAGAGAGGTCCCGTAACAGACAATCTGGCTTCATGTCAGCAGAGAATCAGTCTTCATATCATAGCAGAGAATCAGGCTTCACGTCAGCCACCAATGCAACAGTCCATTGTCAGATATTTAGGCCCAGCACCCAGGCAGAGGAGAGAGGTCCCGTAACAGACAATCAGGCTTCACGTCAGCCACCAGTGCAACAGTCCATTGGCATATATTTAGGCCCAGCACCCAGGCAGAGGAGAGAGGTCCCGTAACAGAGAATCTGGCTTCATGTCAGCAGAGAATCAGTCTGCATGTCATAGCAGAGAATCAGGCTTCACGTCAGCCACCACTGCAACAGTCCATTTTAATAAATTTAGGCCAAGCACCCAGGCAGAGGAGAGAGGTCCCGTAACAGACAATCTGGCTTCATGTCAGCAGAGAATCAGTCTGCATGTCATAGCAGAGAATCAGGCTTCACGTCACCCAACATTGGAACAGTCCATTGGCATATATTTAGGCCCCGGCACTCAGACAGAGGAGAGGTTCATTCAAATTTGGGTAGCCTCGCAATATAATGGTAAAATGAAAATAAAAATAGGATTGAATGAGGAAGTGCCCTGGAGTACAATGATATATGGTTAAGGGGAGGTAGTTAATGTCTAATCTGGACAAGGGACGGACAGGTCCTGTGGGATCCATGCCTGGTTCATTTTTATGAATGTCAGCTTGTCCACATTGGCTGTAGACAGGCGGCTGCGTTTGTCTGTAATGACACCCCCTGCCGTGCTCAATACACGTTCAGACAAAACGCTGGCCGCCGGGCAGGCCAGCACCTCCAAGGCATAAAAGGCTAGCTCTGGCCACGTGGACAATTTAGAGACCCAGTAGTTGAATGAGGCCGAACCATCAGTCAGTACGTGGAGGGGTGTGCACACGTACTGTTCCACCATGTTAGTGAAATGTTGCCTCCTGCTAACACGTTGCGTATCAGGTGGTGGTGCAGTTAGCTGTGGCGTGTTGACAAAATTTTTCCACATCTCTGCCATGCTAACCCTGCCCTCAGAGGAGCTGGCCGTGACACAGCTGCCTTGGCGACCTCTTGCTCCTCCTCTGCCTTGGCCTTGGGCTTCCACTTGTTCCCCTGTGACATTTGGGAATTCTCTCAGTAGCGCGTCTACCAACGTGCGCTTGTACTCGCGCATCTTCCTATCACGCTCCAGTGCAGGAAGTAAGGTGGGCACATTGTCTTTGTAGCGTGGATCCAGCAGGGTGGCAACCCAGTAGTCCGCACAGGTTAAAATGTGGGCAACTCTGCTGTCGTTGCGCAGGCACTGCAGCATGTAGTCGCTCATGTGTGCCATGCTGCCCAGGGGTAAGGACAAGCTGTCCTCTGTGGGAGGCGTATCGTCATCGTCCTGCCTTTCCCCCCAGCCACGCACCAGTGATGGACCCGAGCTGCGTTGGGTGCCACCCCGCTGTGACCATGCTTCATCCTCATCCTCCTCCACCTCCTCCTCATCCTCGTCCTCCTCGTCCTCCAGTAGTGGGCCCTGGCTGGCCACATTTGTACCTGGCCTCTGCTGTTGCCAAAAACCTCCCTCTGAGTCACTTCGAAGAGACTGGCCTGAAAGTGCTAAAAATGACCCATCTTCCTCCTCCTCCTCCTCCTGAGCCACCTCCTCTTCCATCATCGCTCTAAGTGTTTTCTCAAGGAGACATAGAAGTGGTATTGTAACGCTGATAACGGCGTCATCGTCAATGGCCATGTTGGTGGAGTACTCGAAACAGCGCAACAGGGCACACAGGTCTCGCATGGAGGCCCAGTTATTGGTGGTGAAGTGGTGCTGTTCTGTAGTGCGACTGACCCGTGCGTGCTGCAGCTGAAACTCCACTATGGCCTGCTGCTGCTCGCACAGTCTGTCCAGCATGTGCAAGGTGGAGTTCCACCTGGTGGGCACGTCGCATATGAGGCGGTGAGCG
Organism: Bufo gargarizans; assembly: GCF_014858855.1. Lineage (NCBI taxonomy): Eukaryota > Metazoa > Chordata > Amphibia > Anura > Bufonidae > Bufo > Bufo gargarizans. Next base: position 440,092,964 of record NC_058082.1, on the reverse strand, counting down.
GGAAGGCCGAAGTTACGCCGTAGCGCAGACAGGCGAGCAGCAGCAGGATGTGAACGCCGGAAGCGCGAACAGGCGGCCCGCACTTTATGCAGCAGCTCTGACATGTCGGGGTAGTTGTGAATGAACTTCTACACCACCAAATTCAGCACATGCGCCAAGCAAGGGATGTGCGTCAAACTGGCTAGTCCCAGAGCTGCAACGAGATTTCGCCCATTATCACACACCACCAGGCCGGGCTTAAGGCTCACCGGCAGCAACCACTCGTCGGTCTGTTGTTCTATACCCTGCCACAACTCCTGTGCGGTGTGGGGCCTGTCCCCCAAACATATGAGTTTCAGAATGGCCTGCTGACGTTTACCTCGGGCTGTGCTGAAGTTGGTGGTGAAGGTGTGTGTCTGACTAAATGAGCAGGTGGAAGAAGAGGAGGAGGAAGTGGAGAAGGAGGAGGTGGCAACAGGAGGCAAAGAATGTTGCCCTGCGATCCTTGGCGGCGGAAGGACGTGCGCCAAACAGCTCTCCGCCTGGGGCCCAGCTGCCACTACATTTACCCAGTGTGCAGTTAGGGAGATATAGCGTCCTTGGCCGTGCTTACTGGTCCACGTATCTGTGGTTAGGTGGACCTTGCCACAGATGGCGTTGCGCAGTGCACACTTGATTTTATCGGATACTTGGTTGTGCAGGGAAGGCACGGCTCTCTTGGAGAAGTAGTGCCGGCTGGAAACAACATACTGTGGGACAGCAAGCGACATGAGCTGTTTGAAGCTGTCTGTGTCCACCAGCCTAAATGACAGCATTTCATAGGCCAGTAGTTTAGAAATGCTGGCATTTAGGGCCAGGGATCGAGGGTGGCTAGGTGGGAATTTACTCTTTCTCTCAAATGTTTGTGAGATGGAGAGCTGAACGCTGCCGTGTGACATGGTTGAGATGCTTGGTGACGGAGGTGGTGGTGGTGTTGGTGGTACATCCCCTGTTTGGTGTGACAGCTTCACCCTGATGTAGGCTTTAGCCAAAAAACAACCACACCATTGAGGGTTAAATGCACTTGGTCGCAGCTTGTGCTGGCGCACCACAAGACACAAAATGGCCGCCGATCACCCCAGAAAAAAGTGACTGACAAACGGTCTGGGCAGCCTAAAAACAGTGAGCAATTGAGTATCAGCAGCTCAATGTTCCACAGCTGCAGATCGATCAATTAATCAAGTCCTTTGGAGGAGTTAATCTGCCTATTCTCGCCCTACTGTCGCAGCCGCAACCTCTCCCTATGCTGATCAGAGCAGAGTGACGGGCGGCGCTATGTGACTCCAGCTTAAATAGAGGCTGGGTCACATGGTGCTCTGGCCAATCACAGCCATGCCAATAGTAGGCATGGCTGTGACGGCCTCTTGGGGCAAGTAGTATGACGCTTGTTGATTGGCTGCTTTGCAGCTGTTCGAAAAGCGCCAAGAAAGCGTCAAAAAGCGCCAAGAAAGCGACGAACACCGAACCCGACACCGACTTTTACGAAAATGTCCGGGTTCGGGTCCGTGTCACAGACACCCCAAAATTCGGTACGAACCCGAACTATACAGTTCGAGTTCGCTCATCCCTACCTATGACACATCCGTCAGGTGGGAAAGGACAGCCAATTGAGATATTTCAGCACATGGACACACCACCACCCTATAACTATACTAGTTTCCACCAAATATTGATTAAGGCCTGCGATATACTTGCTTCCACAAAATTCTGATGAAAGGGTTTGATATACCAGTTTCCACCAAATATTGATTAAGGTCTGCGATATACCTGCTTCAATAAAATACTGATTAAGGGGTTTGATATACCTGTTTCCACCAAATACTGATTAAGGGGTTTGATATAACTGCTTTCACAAAATACTGATTGAAGGCTGCAATATAACTGCTTCCACAAAATACTGATTAGGGGTTTGATATACCTGTTTCCACCAAATATTGATTAAGGCCTGCGATATACCTGCTTCCACAAAATTCTGATTTGTGAAGGATACCACTGACATGCTGAGACATCTCAATGGGATCCATGTCGATCAGGACGTGATATTGGTCACGTGCGACATTGAGTCCCTTTACACGTCTATATACCATGACCAGGGAGTGCGGGCATCTAGATTCTTTCTGTCTATGACAGACTATGATAACAACATGGTCGAATTTATGTTGGCGCTATTAGAATTTATGCTCACGCATAATTATTTTCTTTTTAAGGACCGCCTCTTCCCACAGCTCCAGGGAACAGCAATGGGGGCATCATGCCAACGTTCCTGCAGAGGCGGAGGAAGAGGCCGAGACGGCAGCAGCAGAAGAGGCCGAGGCGGCAGCAGCAGAAGAGGTAGCAGGGGGAGCCTGAGTGACTTCCTTGGTTTTAAGGTGTTTACTCCACTGCAGTTCATGCTTTGCATGCAGGTGCCTGGTCATGCAGGTTGTGCTCAGGTTCAGAACGTTAATGCCTCGCTTCAGGCTCTGATGGCACAGCGTGCAAACCACTCGGGTCTTGTCGTCAGCACATTGTTTGAAGAAGTGCCATGCCAGGGAACTCCTTCAAGCTGCCTTTGGGGTGCTCGGTCCCAGATGGCGGCGGTCAGTAGCAGGCGGAGTCTCTTGGCGGCGGGTGTTCTGCTTTTGCCCACTGCTCCCTCTTTTGCTACGCTGTTGGCTCGGTCTCACCACTGCCTCTTCCTCCGAACTGTGAAAGTCAGTGGCACGACCTTCATTCCATGTGGGGTCTAAGACCTCATCGTCCCCTGCATCGTCTTCCACCCAGTCTTGATCCCTGACCTCCTGTTCAGTCTGCACACTGCAGAAAGACGCAGCAGTTGGCACCTGTGTTTCGTCATCATCAGAGACATGCTGAGGTGGTATTCCCATGTCCTCATCATCAGGAAACATAAGTGGTTGTGCGTCAGTGCATTCTATGTCTTTCACCGCTGGGGAAGGGCTAGGTGGATGCCCTTGGGAAACCCTGCCAGCGGAGTCTTCAAACAGCATAAGAGACTGCTGCATAACTTGAGGCTCAGACAGTTTCCCTGGTATGCATGGGGGTGATGTGACAGACTGATGGGGTTGGTTTTCAGGCGCCATCTGTGCGCTTTCTGCAGAAGACTGGGTGGGAGATAATGTGAACGTGCTGGATCCACTGTCGGCCACCCAATTGACTAATGCCTGTACCTGCTCAGGCCTTACCATCCTTAGAACGGCATTGGGCCCCACCATATGTCGCTGTAAATTCTGGCGGCTACTGGGACCTGAGGTAGTTGGTACACTAGGACGTGTGGATGTGGCAGAACGGCCACATCCTCTCCCAGCACCAGAGGGTCCACTAACACCACCACGACCATGTCCACGTCCGCGTCCCTTACTAGAGGTTTTCCTCATTGTTATCGTTCACCACAACAACAAAAATATTATTTGGCCCAATGTATTGTATTCAAATTCATCTGAATATAAATTTGAGGCCTAGTATTTAGGCGCTGGGTGACCGGTATAGATTTACTGACAGAATTAGACTTGGAAATGCACAGTAGCGTGTGTGTGAAGTTATTCTGAATGACCCTATGTGCACCTTGAATATTATATACCCTTTTAGGGATAGATTTCAAATAGCTCTGATACAGCAGAAACCACTAAATTATGAAATTGCTAAATTGGGAATTGTTTTTCAACCCAGAACAAAAAATGTGCTTTGACGGACACTAAATAACTTGCCCAGCCAGAACAGTACAGCGGTAACGACAGATTTAGCGGGATATGAATTTGAGGCCTAGTATTTAGGCGCTGGGTGACCGGTATGGATTTACAGACAGAATTAGACTGGGATATCGCCAAAAAATAACCACACTATTGCTGGTTAAATGCACTCGGTGTGACAGCTTGACCAACCACACTACTGAGGGTTAAATGCACTTGGTGACGGGCGCAGCTTGCCCCTGATGTAGTATATGGCCAAAAAATGAACAGACTATTGCTGGTTAAATGCACTTGGTGTCACAGCTTGACCAACCACACTACTGAGGGTTAAATGCACTTGGTGATGGGCGCAGCTTGCCCCTTATGTAGTATATGGCCAAAAAATAAACAGACTATTGCTGGTTAAATGCACTTGGTGTGACAGCTTCACCCTGATGTAGGCTTTAGCCAAAAAACAACCACACCATTGAGGGTTAAATGCACTTGGTCGCAGCTTGTGCTGGCGCACCACAAGACACAAAATGGCCGCCGATCACCCCAGAAAAAAGTGACTGACAAACGGTCTGGGCAGCCTAAAAACAGTGAGCAATTGAGTATCAGCAGCTCAATGTTCCACAGCTGCAGATCGATCAATTAATCAAGTCCTTTGGAGGAGTTAATCTGCCTATTCTCGCCCTACTGTCGCAGCCGCAACCTCTCCCTATGCTGATCAGAGCAGAGTGACGGGCGGCGCTATGTGACTCCAGCTTAAATAGAGGCTGGGTCACATGGTGCTCTGGCCAATCACAGCCATGCCAATAGTAGGCATGGCTGTGACGGCCTCTTGGGGCAAGTAGTATGACGCTTGTTGATTGGCTGCTTTGCAGCTGTTCGAAAAGCGCCAAGAAAGCGTCAAAAAGCGCCAAGAAAGCGACGAACACCGAACCCGACACCGACTTTTACGAAAATGTCCGGGTTCGGGTCCGTGTCACAGACACCCCAAAATTCGGTACGAACCCGAACTATACAGTTCGAGTTCGCTCATCCCTACCTATGACACATCCGTCAGGTGGGAAAGGACAGCCAATTGAGATATTTCAGCACATGGACACACCACCACCCTATAACTATACTAGTTTCCACCAAATATTGATTAAGGCCTGCGATATACTTGCTTCCACAAAATTCTGATGAAAGGGTTTGATATACCAGTTTCCACCAAATATTGATTAAGGTCTGCGATATACCTGCTTCAATAAAATACTGATTAAGGGGTTTGATATACCTGTTTCCACCAAATACTGATTAAGGGGTTTGATATAACTGCTTTCACAAAATACTGATTGAAGGCTGCAATATAACTGCTTCCACAAAATACTGATTAGGGGTTTGATATACCTGTTTCCACCAAATATTGATTAAGGCCTGCGATATACCTGCTTCCACAAAATTCTGATTTGTGAAGGATACCACTGACATGCTGAGACATCTCAATGGGATCCATGTCGATCAGGACGTGATATTGGTCACGTGCGACATTGAGTCCCTTTACACGTCTATATACCATGACCAGGGAGTGCGGGCATCTAGATTCTTTCTGTCTATGACAGACTATGATAACAACATGGTCGAATTTATTTTGGCGCTATTAGAATTTATGCTCACGCATAATTATTTTCTTTTTAAGGACCGCCTCTTCCCACAGCTCCAGGGAACAGCAATGGGGGCATCATGCGCACCTTCTTACGCCAATCCTTTCCTGGGGCTGTGGGAAAGAGAGATTGTCCATAACACTCCAGGATACAATGCCGCGCTCCTATGGTCTAGGTATAAAGACGATGTATTCTTCTTGTGGCAGGACTCGGTTCCTGCCCTCGAGGAATTTTTGGCTTGTCTTAACTTCAATAAACGTAACATCAAACTCACCTGGAAATACAGTTTTACCAATGTTGAATTTCTAGATATCATGATTATGAAGGGTCCTGATGGATTTTTGTCCACTAACATTTTCAGGAAGACCACAGCTGTCAATGCCCTTCTCCACGCCTCCTCTGCACACCATCCGAATACAATTCAGGCAATACCCACAGGCCAATTTTTACGAACACGCAGGATCTGTTCCAGCGATGAACATTTTGAACAGCAGGCATCTATTTTGTCACAGCGGTTCCTCGAGAGAGGATATCAATCTAACACGATCCAGCAAGGCTATGAGAGAGCTAAAAAGACAACACAAGACTCCTTGCTGGTAAGTAAAATTAAAACAAAAGACAACAGGGATTCAAGTGTTCGATTCATTACCCCATTCAATAATAAATGGCGGTTTATTCAGAGTGTTCTGCGGAAACATTGGTCTGTCCTGCAAACGGATGGTGACCTGGCAGTGTGCCTTACACCATACCCCCAGATCACATGGAGAAGGTCTCGCAATTTGCGGGACATTTTGACTAAAAGCCATTATGTCCCCAAAACAGCTGGAGGCATATTCGGCAGTAAAGGCCCTAGATGGGGATCGTTTTCCTGCGGGTCATACGCCGCATGTAAATATATGGTTCGCTCTACTGCCTTTTGTGACTCATCCGGGAATAGGAACTTTAAGATTCTGCATAATATTAATTGCAATACAGAGGCAGTTATATACTTGATCACATGCCCTTGTAAACTCATTTACATTGGCATGACAACCAGGGCCCTTAAGGTTCGGGTTTTGGAACATGTCAATAAGATTCAAGCAGCCTCAGAAGTACCCGAAAAAGATTACGACACTTTACAAGCTGTTCCACGGCACTTTCGTAGATTCCATAGGTCTGACCCACAGGGTCTTACTGTGAGAGGTATTGATAGAATTCACTTGGGATCTAGGGGTGGTAATGTCAAACTAGCCCTACTTCGTAGAGAAACGAGATGGATTGTCATCTTTGACACTGTCACCCCACATGGTTTGAACGAATCTAATAGCTTCTCCTCCTTTCTATAAAGATTGCGTGAATTTTAATTAATAGGGTATAGTATGTTTTATTATTATTTCTTATTACAATATTCTCTTCTTTCCTTTGAGATTGCCTATCTTATATACCTGGGATGCGGTAGCGGATCCAATCAACTATTGGGAGAGGATACGTTTGGGACGAATGGCAGCACCTTGGATGAACATTCAATTATACACATACGGGAAATCACATTATATGGTGTATATTTCTTGTATTATTCCAATATACATGTATGCCCCCCATCAATTTTGAGAGGATACTTTGCACTTTCCCTCTTCACTGGGCACAGTATGTAATTTTTGGGAGTTGGGAGTGCCTCGGTCGACCCCATTGACAGCCTTGTCCTGCCGGTGGTGCCGCCCCGGACACTCTCGCCCCCATCTGATGTTATCTGGATGTCTAATGTTATCTGGATATTGATTGATGTATCTCCTGAGCTTGCTAACACTGACACCCACCCCTGCCGTAGAACTACATATTACTTTATGGGTCGGCGTCTCCCCTCCCTTACTTGATAGATTGGGAATGCCATCACCATACCCTTGTTTGATGTCCCCCTCTTGGTTGGTCCCCTCTTTGCGTCATATTATGTCATGCATACCTGATGGTGTTTGGCTTATTTTCATGACTGCTTGTAATTGTGTCCACGGTCCAGCGAGTTGGGGATGCCTCGGCTGACCCCGCGGTCAGCCTTTTGCTGCCGGGCGCGGCCCTCCGAGGCATCCCCTCCTTGCACGTCGATACCCTAGATATGTGTCTTAGGTTCACATGTAAGTTGTTACTTTGTTTTGGGTAGACACATCACATTTATTGGCACAGTCTTCTCCCTAAACTGTGTTATTATCTATACTCCACCCAATAAGATGTATTTTTTCCTTGACTGGGCGGTACTTGCTCACTAATATGTTTTATTAATAGTATTATCATTAATAGTGATGAGCGGGAGGTGCCATATTCGATTTCGCGATATTTCACGAATATTCGAATGAATATTCGTGTTATATTCGTCGAAATCGAATATTCGTAATTATTCTAATTATCGCGAATAATATACGAATATTTTTTTCGCGTATTGCGATTATTTATCTTGATAGTATAAGGCAACGTTCCTATGCTAATTGACTATGGCTAGGCTAATATGTGTATTTTACGAAATTTCGTGATTTGTTCTAACTTCGTCTCTTAGAATATTACGAATATTCTAAAAGACGAAGTTAGAGCAATATTACGAAATTTCGTAAAATACACATATAGATTGTAATTTAGCTAATATAGTGCTATAATCCCTTTTTTTGCCTCTAATTTTTTTTTGCCTCTTCTGAACATAAGTTTTGTAAAATATGTACACTATTAAAAAATATTACTATAGCAGTATATTAGCTTAAATACAATCTATGTGTATTTTACGAAATTTCGTAATATCGCTCTAACTTCGTCTTTTAGAATATTCGTAATATTCTAAAAGACGAAGTTAGAGCAATATTAAGAACATTTGCAAAAGTCGAAATTGCGATGCGAGTAATATAACACGAAATAATCGCATGAAGATTTCAACTTAGCACTGCTATATTCCATATTCTAGCCTAGTATGGAATATAGCAGTGCTAACTTAGCACAGCTATATTCCATATTAGGCTAGAATATGGAATATAGCAGTGCTAAATTGAAATCTTCATGCGATTATTTCGTGTTATATTACTCGCATCGCAATTTGCGAAAATTCGTAAAATACACATATAGATTAGATTGTAATTTAGCTAATATGGAATATAGCAGTAAGTTGAAAACGCCACTGACTGGAGCAGCCAGGAAGCCAGGAATCCAAAGGACAGGTAAGAACAACTTTAGAGAAGTGGGAAAGAAAAAAATATAATAAAAAAAAAAAACGAATATTCGAATTCGCGAATATATAGAACGATATTCTAAATATTCACGAAATCTCGAAATTGAGATATTCGAGAAAAAAAATTGCAATTCGAATATTCGCGCTCAACACTAATCATTAATGGTTTTTCACTATTGAACTATCAAAACACATGGTGTACACACAGTGTTAGATTCGGCTCTCGGGGGTCTGTGCATTTTAGGCACTTTACCTACATAATACAAACCGGATTCCCAAAAAGTTGGGACACTATACAAATCGTAAATAAAAACTGAATGCAATGTTGTGAAGGTGCCAACTTCTAATATTTTATTCAGAATAGAACATAAATCACGGAACAAAAGTTTAAACTGAGAAAATGTACCATTTTAAGGGAAAAATAGGTTGAATCAGAATTTCATGGTGTCAACAAATCCCAAAAATGTTGGGACAAGGCCATTTTCACCACTGTGTGGCATCTCCCCTTCTTCTTACAACACTCAACAGACGTCTGGGGACCGAGGAGACCAGTTTCTCAAGTTTAGAAATAGGAATGCTCTCCCATTCTTGTCAAATACAGGCCTCTAACTGTTCAATCGTCTTGGGCCTTCTTTGTTGCACCTTCCTCTTTATGATGCGCCAAATGTATTCTATAGGTGAAAGATCTGGACTGCAGACTGGCCATTTCAGTACCCGGATCCTTCTCCTATGCAGCCATGATGTTGTGATTGATGCAGAATGTTATCTTGTTGAAAAATGCAGGGTCTTCCCTGAAAGAGATGAGGTCTGGATGGGAGCATATGTTGTTCTAGAACCTGAATATATTTTTCCTGCATTGATGGTGCCTTTCCAGACATGCAAGCTGCCCATGCCACACGGACTCATGCAACCCCATACCATCAGAGATTCAGGCTTCTGAACTGAGCGTTGATAACAACTTGGGTTGTCCTTGTCCTCTTTGGTCCGGATGACATGGCGTCCCAGATTTCCAAAAATAACTTTGAATCGTGACTCGTCTGACCACAGAACAGTCTTCCATTTTGCCACACTCCATTTTAAATGATCCCTGGCCCAGTGAAAACGCCTGAGCTTGTGGATCTTGCTTAGAAATGGCTTCTTCTTTGCACTGTAGAGTTTTAGCTGGCAACGGCGGATGGGACGGTGGATTGTGTTCACTGACAATGGTTTCTGGAAGTATTCCTGAGCCCATTCTGTGATTTCCTTTACAGTAGCATTCCTGTTTGTGGTGCAGTGTTGTTTAAGGGCCCGGAGATCACTGGCATCCAGTATGGTTTTATGGCCTTGACCCTTACGCACAGAGATTGTTCCAGATTCTCTGAATCTTTGGATGATGTTATGCACAGTTGATGATGATAGATGCAAAGTCTTTGCAATTTTTCGCTGGGTAACACCTTTCTGATATTGCTCCACTATCTTTCTGCGCAACATTGTGGGAATTGGTGATCCTCTACCCATCTTGGCTTCTGAGAGACACTGCCACTCTGAGAAGCTCTTTTTATACCCAATCATGTTGCCAATTGACCTAATTAGTGTTAATTGGTCTTCCAGCTCTTCGTTATGCTCAAATTTACTTTTTCCAGCCTCTTATTGCTTTTTGTCCCAACTTTTTGGGGATTTGTTGACACCGTGAAAATTTGAATCAACGTATTTTTCCTTTAAAATGATACATTTACTCGGATTAAACGTTTGATCTGTCATCTACGTTCTATTACAAATAAAACATTGACATTTGCCATCTCCACATCATTGCATTCAGTTTTTATTCACAATTAGTTTAGTGTCCCAACTTTGTTGGAATCCGGTTTGTATTCATCCCACACCATTTGCGTTCCACCTGCGTTCCACCTGCGTTCCACTGGGTCGCGGACTACGCATGCGCTGCGTCATCTCAACGTGCTCCATGATGTCAGCATGCGCCGCGCATGCGCGGTGTGCTGACGGGGGCGCGCTGAGAGATGACGCCGTGGATCATGATATCTCCGCGCCCGCTTTATGGGACCACAGGTGTTCGCAATCCAGGTAGTTAGATTAGGCATTTTCAGACTATATATACCCTGTTACTCTATCACTTAGTACCTCCTGACGAAGCCGCTGAGGTGAAACGCGCGTCGATGTCTTGTCTTCCGGGCCCACCCCCTTGCGTTCATCATGTCCTCAGGTATGTCCCATGTATAGTACTACCGTATACTTTACATGGTCTAGCATTTCATCCACATTAGGCCCAGGATACCTTCCGTGAGGCACCATTTAATATTCCTTTTTTGATATCTAGTGATTCATTTGATCTGTGACATTTTGTACTTTATATGTCCACCTGGATATCTACATACTTAAATATGTTGTGATGTTAGGTCCATGGACAATTTGTGATTACGATCCTGCGGTATAGCATATACCCTGTGGTTGGGGTTTACTCTATTATCTGCTACGCAGTACAGGTTGTCCAGGTACCATTAATATGTTTACCTGTTGGTTATGCACACCTATCCGTGTGGATTACATGGTCTCGCAAGTGTGTACATTGCCCTATATTTCTCTGTATACTGTTTTACCATCCTGTCTTTTCCCATACTTTTTGTATGTGAGAATAAAAGTGATATTTTGATATATTATCTCCACTTGCTTTTTTTGCTTATAGAATTGACATTATACAGGTGGTATGTGCGCTGTCCAGATTGGACAGAGAGGTACTTGTAGGTTTAATTAGGGGTTTGATATACCTGTTTCCACCAAATATTTATTGAGGGCTGCGATATACCTGCTTCCACAAAATACTGATTAAGGGGTTTGATATACCTGTTTCCATCAAATACTGATTAAGGGGTTTGATATAACTGCTTCCACAAAATACTGATCATGGGTTCGATATACCTGTTTCCAACAAATATTGATTGAAGCCTGCAATATACCTGCTTCCACAAAATACAGATTAAGGGGTTTGCTATACCTCCTTCCACAAAATACTGATTGAGGGCTCCGATATACCTGCTTCCACAAAATACTGATTAAGGGGTTCAATATACCTGTTTCCACCAAATATTAATTGAGGCCTGTAGTATACCTGCTTCCACATATGCTGCTCTTCTCTAGGGACTTAGGCACAGGGTCATAGGGTAATAGGGGTTGGGCAGGTGCACCAGGCCGGAGCCTAGCATGCGATTACTTCAAAGAACGCACCAGAGTTGGTTAAGTGGCTTATTCAGCCTTCTGATTCTGCACCCTCCTCATCCTCTGTATCTGCACCCTCCTCACTCTCTACTGTGTGCAGCCCAAAGACACCATGACCATAGCCTCTCCACTCAATTCAGAGGAATTATTTTCCCATCCATTCCCAGACCTTACTGAGGCACAGCCATTCTTAATATCGGATGAGAAAGAGGTGGTAGGAACGGTCACCACCCAGCTGTCTGACAACAGTACCCAGATAAGCCCAAGGAGGGAGTTCCCTGCTGTTGCTGCCTACTGGAAGATCTCAAATATCAGTGGTGGTGAAGGTGACGATGATGATGTGTCGATGGGTGCCCACAAGAGAGGGAGAGGAGGGGAGTTCAGAGGAAGAGACAGAGCAGCAGAGAGGAAGGAGAAAGAGGAGAAGCAGGCAGAGCTCGCAGGGCATAGGAGGTAAAAAGCAGACTGAAAATGTATCTGGAGTGAGCCATCCACCATGCACGGTCACTTCTGGCGCTCCCAGGACACTGGCATATGGCTCTGCAGTGTGGGCTTTTTTTTAACATGTTAGCTGCTGACAATGATGTTGCCATCTGCAGCCTGTGCTGTCAATGCATAAGTCTCGGTAAGCCCAACACTCACCTAATGATGACCGCCTTAAGAAGGCACCTGGCCTCCCATCACCGAGCCCAATGGGAGCAACGCCGTCAGAACCCACAAAGCCACACTCCCGGCGCTCCACGTCCTGCCTCTTCTCCTTCTCCTCTCTCCTCCCATTTGTCCTCCCCTCCACCTTCCACCATGCCATTGTCACATTCATCTGGCAGAAGGCAGGATTCCGTGGCCCAAATGTTCAAGTGTAAAAAGTTGATGACGCCGGATAGACCCTCTTGCCCAACGGCTGACCGCTGGCTTGTCGGAACTGCTAGCCCGCCAACTACAGTTACATAAACTCGTGGATTCGGAGGCCTTTAGAAAATTTGTGGCATTGGCACATCACAATGGAAGGTCCCCGGAAGGAAATATTTCTCCCAGAAGGGAAACCCAGAGTTATATGGCCACGTTTAGCGACAAGTGAACGTATCTCTGGCACACAGTGTCGGTGCCAAGATACATCTGACCACAGACACGTGGTCTAGCAAACACGGGCAGGGAAAGTACATAACTTTTAGTGCCCACTGGGTGAACCTTCTGACGGCCGTCAAGCATGTAACCCATGGCACCCGTGTGGATTTGATATTATCGCCATGGATTTCATGTTGGCCTGCCTCTTCTTCTCCTCCTCCTACTCCATCCTCCGTATCCTCTTCAGCTGACTCCTCCTTTTCCATTGCTACCGCCTCTTCTGCTGCGCCCCCAAGCTCCCCAGAACCTATTCGATGTCCCAGGTCAGAGGTTGCCATGCTGTGCTGCGGCTGCTGTGCCTGGAACCCAAGAGCCACACAGGTCCTGCACTGCTTTCAGCTCTGCGGTCACAGGCCGATCAGTGGCTAACCCCGCTCGATTTGACAGTTTGACAAGTAATGTGGCGTGCGATAACGGTGCCAATCTGCTGAGCGAACTGAAACAGGGCAAAATGACACACGTGCCATGCGTGGCACACGTCCTGAACTTAGTCGTGCAGCGATTTGTTTCCAAATACCCCGGGGACCAGGACGTCTTGCGGCAGGCCAGGAAAATCTCTGCCCATTTTAGAAGATCTTACACGGCCATGGCTTGCCTTGCTGACGTTCAGCGGCGACACCACTTGCCGGTCAGATGTCTTATTTGTGACAGCCCGACGTGCTGGAACTCCACCTTGTATATGCTTGATAGGCTGCTTCAGCAGCAACGTGCGATTAACGACCACCTGTATGAACTCTGGAGCAGAACAGGTTCTGGGGAGCTTAGTTTCTTTTCACTGCGCCAGTGGCTGCTCATGCGCGATGCATGAAGGCTTCTGCGGCCATTTGATGAGGTCACCAAACTGGTCAGTCGCAGCCAGGACACCATCAGTGACATCGTCCTTACGCCTTCTTTCTAGAGAGTGCATTGCGTTGTGTCATTAATCAAGCCGTCAAGGAGCAGGAGCTGGAAGATGAGGAAGTCGCAATGCTGAATGAATTCCCAGGGGAAGGGGCTACGCCATCTGAGACAAGTCATCAGGAGTCTGAAGAGGAGTCAGAGGAGGATGGTTGCTGGGGGGAGGAGGAGCAAGAAGAGCAGGCTTTAAACTTTTCAGGGATCCCTGGTGTTGTCCATGGCTGAGGGAAGGAGACCGAGGACGATATTCTCTTGGGTGATGAGCAGGAGCCAGGGTATTCCTCCGCTTCCAATTTAGTGCAAATGGGGGCCTTCATGCTCCAGTGTTTGAAGAGGGACCCCTTATAAAAAGCATAAAGGGCAAGGACCAGTACTGGGTGGCAACGTACTTAGACCCCTGTTACAAGCACAAAATGGCGGACATGTTATCATCATCACACAGGCCTTGCTGCAAGAGATGCTGCATTCTGCTGTTGTGGTTGCTGGCAGAGGAATTTCCACCCACAGCTAAACAGGTGCGGGTACCATTCCTACCGCACCTGCAAGAAGAGGGCAGTTTGAAGATGTGTTGGTCTCTTTGGATATGAGATTATTCTTGCAGCCAACCCATCGACAGCCGCCATCCAGAGCCAGCCTCAGGGATCGCCTAGACCGACAGGTGTCCAACTACATCGGGTTAACGGCCGATGAGGACGCTCTGGGAAGCGAGGAACCCCTGGACTACTGGGTGTGCAGGTTTGACCTCTGGCCAGAACTGGCACAATTTGCCATGGAACTCTTGGCTTGCTCCTTGTCAAATGTCCTGTCCGAAAGGACATTCAGCGCAGCAGGGGGGATCGTGACCAATAAGCGCACTCGCCTAGATCACCACAATGTGGACTACCTCGCATTTCTAAAAATGAATCAGGCATTGAACTCTGAGGAATTCAACACCTGGGACGACCACATGTAATTGAATTTCCTCATGCCAGCCCACACATATCCGCCACCACACAAAACAAAAAAATGATCCTTGTCTTATGTATATACAGCAGCGTAAAAGGCCTTTTCTGTCAGGTGAATGCTTAATTTTTGGGGCCTCTACTCCATTGGCCTACAGTAAAATATTTATCTGGTGACCGCCTAATGTACCTCCAGTTACATAATCACAAGTTCTTTTATGTCAGATGAATGCCTAATTTTTGGGGCCTGTACTGGCCTACAGTAAATAAAAAATTCCAGTGACCGCCTAAAGTGCCTCCAGCTACATAATCACAAGTTCTTTTCAGTCAGGTAAATGCCTAATTTTTGGGGCCCGTTCTTACCTACAGTAAAAAAAAATATCCAGTGACCGCCTAATGTACCTCCAGCCGCATAATCACAAGTTCTTTTCTATCAGGTGAATGCCTAATGTTTGGGGCCTGTACTCCAATGGACTACAGTAAAATTTTTATCCAGTAACCGTCTAACGTACCTCCAGCCACATCATCACAAGTTCTTTTCTGTCAGGTGAATGCCTAATTTTTGGTGCCTGTACTCTTGTGGCCTAAAATACAATTTGTCTAGGCTCCAGCAGGGCACATTTTTGAGAGTTTCCCTTTAAGACGCATTAAATGGCCCCTGATTAAAATACATATTTTTTTGTGGGAATTTTTGCCAATGATTCTCCACTGTTATATCACTGTCCATGTTGTAGCACTATTTGTGCACTTCTAGTTTTATTTGGTGGCTACAAATATGACCTGAAGGTTTTTCAGGTTCGCCTGCCATTAAAGTCAATGAGGCACACTGCGAAAGCACTGTTCGCGAACATTTGATCATGAACGCGTGTTCGCGAATCGTCCCGGCCTATCACTATTCTTGAACGGTTGACTCGGTCATCCACTTCGTCCCATGTGACATCAGACATCCCCAGCCAAGTGTCGGTGGGTTTGTCAGACACAACCCTTGGTTGGCATGGCCTGGGAGAAGGCCCTGTGCCCTCACCTGTTCTTAACCTGCCTCTGTCCTTTTCTGTTGCCTCAGCCAGAGAAGTATTATATGCTGTGGGCTCAGCCCCACTATACAGCGCAGACGAGCTACTAGAGGACAGTCAGCAGCTACTGGCCAGCTAAGATGTGGATGAGACATCCGCCACTTTCTCAGGTAGGCGGGCAAGTAGGGTGGCAGCAGTGGGAAGTGTGAAGCCAAACGTTCCCGGGGTAGACCACCCACTTCGCAGGAGCCTACCTGCCTGGAAAGTAGTGGTGTAGGGGTTCATGGAAGCATCGGCAGTAGAAGTCAGTCAGTGCGGAGTGTTGGGGGTATAATCACCTACTCGGTGGTGTGGCAGTTTTTTGTTAAACCGCCGGAGGGCGGCCATTTGTAGAATCTGTGGGCAGAAGGTGAAGAGTGGCAGGGTAACAATGTTGGCACCACGGCCCTGCATCAACATATGCAGCTTCACCATAAAGTGGCCTGGGAGGACAGTCGCTCCGATGTGGTGGTCCAGCCTGCCATAGCAACCGCGGCATCACCCAGTGGCACGCACCTGGTTTCAGGCAGTCAAGGCTCCACCACCTTAGCCGAAGGGAGCTGTCTGTCCTTCCTATCATCTGCTGGTTCTGATTCTCCTACTCGTCCTCAATCATTCCGTCAGCAATCGATCACCGAAGTGATTGCCAAGAGACAACAGTATGCTTGCACTCATCCAATGGCGCAGAAGCTTAATGTGCTCCTGGCCAAGTTGCTGGTGCTACAGCCCCTCCCTATCCAAGTGGTGGACTCAGAATTAATGGCTTGTGCCGAGCCAAGGTGGAGAGTTCCAAGCCATAATTTCTTTGCCAAAAAGGCAGTACCAGCCTGCACACATATGTAGAATAGAAGGTGGGCCAGTTCTTGAGCCTGTCGGTGTCTGCCAAAGTGCACGGCAGCGCCGATGTGTGGAGTTGTAACTACTGTCAGAGACAATACATGTCGGCCCACTAGGTGAATTTGGTTCCTGCACAACCACACCAGCAACTTGGCCAAGTGATGCCACTTCTACCTCCACGTTCTCTGTTGGTCCTGCGACAATGTCCGCCTCTGCCTACTCATTCACCACCGTGTCCTAAGCCTCCACTGCAGGGACAATTCACAGTGACCCTCCAGCATACCACATGTGCAGGGCACGGGCTTTTCTGCACCTCGTTTGCCTGGGCGAACGGAGTCGCACAGGGGAGGAACTGCTCCTTGTCCTTCATCAAGAAATCGAATCCTGGCTTTCTCCGCGACAACTCAAAATCGGAACCATGATGACAGACAACGGTAAAAACGTGTTCAATCTGGTAGTCAAGCGGTTCCTGAAGTCTTCCGCCCATCTGCAAGACATCCTAAAAATGGCCAGGAAACCTTGCATGCACTTCAACCACTCGTACAATGCAAAGCACACCCTTCTTGAGCTGCAGCGGCAGAACATCATCCCCCAACAGCCAAACAAGACTGTATCTTTATTGCCCTGACTCTGTCGTTTACAGAAACACCCAATATGTGGTCGTACACTACTGTACGGCCACACAGTAGGGCGTAGAGGGAAAGGTGCGCCATATGGTTTCTGGAAGGCAGATTTTGCTGGACTGTTTTTTTTGACACCATGTCCCAATTTAAGCCCCCCTGATGCACCACTAGAGTAGAAACTCTATAAAAGTGACCCCATCTAAGAAACTACACCCTCAAGGTATTCAAAACTGATTTTGCGAACTTTGTTAACTCTTTAGTGTTGCACAAGAGTTATTGGCAAATGGGCATGACATTTGAGAATTTCATTTTTTTGCCAAATTTTCAATTTCAACCCATTTTTTCCACTAACAAAGCAAGGTTTAACAGCCAAACAAGACTGTATCTTTATTGCCCCGACTCTGCCGTTTACAGAAACACCCCATATGTGGTCGTACACTACTGTACGGCCACCAAGCGGGGCGTAGAGAGAAAGGAGCGCTGTGTGGTTTTTGGAGGGCTGATTTTTATGGACCGGTTTATTTACACCGTGTCCTGTTTCAACCCCCCTGATGCACCCCTGGAGTAGAAACTCCCTAAAAGTGACCCCATTTTGGAAACTACGGAATAAGGTGGCGGTTTTTATGACTATTTTTAGAGTACATATGATTTTTGGTTGCTCTATATTACATTTGTGAGGTAAGGTTACCAAAAATTTAAATTCTGAAATTTCATCTCCATTTGTCATTAACTGTTGAGGAACACCTAAAGGGTTAATAAAGTTAGTAAAATCAGTTTTGAATACTGTGAGGGGTTTAGTTTCTTAGATGGGGGTCACTTTTAGGAAGTTTCTACTCTAGGGGTGCATCAGGGGGGCTTCAAAAGGGACATGGTGTCAATAAAAAAGGCCATCAAAATTGGCCTTCCAGAAACCATGTCGATCCTTTCCTTTTGCCTTTTAGCGATACAGCAGGTTACGACCAAAAATGTGGCGTTTCTGTAAACTGCAGAATCAGGAAAAAAAATATTAAGTTTTGTTTGGTTGTTAACCCTTGCTTTGTTACTGTAAAAAACGGATTGAAATAGCTTTTTTGGCACCATTTTTTTTGTTTGTTTTTTTGCCGTGTTAATCTAGGTTATGGGGTATTTTTATAGAGGAGATTCTTATGGACGCGGTGATACCTAATATGTCTACTTTTTTTTACAATTATTTAGTTTTTGGACTATATTATGCTTTTTGATACAAATTATTATTTTTTGTATCTCTAAAGACCAAGTCATTTTCTTTATTTTGTTTTTTAGCCGATTATCTTACATAGGGACTCATTTTTTGCGGGATGAGAGGATGGTTTTATTAGCACTATTTTGGGGGCTATGTTACTTTTTGGTCACTTGCTATTAAACGTTTTGTTATGTAAGGTGACAAAAAAAGTTGTTTTTTTGCACCTTTTTTTTTTGACCGTGTTAATCTGGGGGGTTAGGTCATGGGGTATTTTTATAGAGGAGATTCTTACGGACGCGGCGATACCTTATTAGTCTACTTTTTTACAATTATTTAGGTTTTAGACTATGTTATCCTTTTTGATACAAAAATCATTTTTTGTATCTCTAAAGTCTGAGTCGTTAGTTTTTTTGCCGATTATCCTATGTAGGGGCTCATTTTTTGCGGGATGAGAGGACGGTTTTATTGGCACTATTTTGGGGGCTATATGACTTTTTGATCGCTTGCTATTAAACTTTTTGTTATGTAAGGTGATCAAAAAAATGATTTTTTGCACCGTTTTTTTTTTGGGGGGGGGGGGGGGGGACCGTGTTAATCTGGGGGTTAGGTCATGGAGTATTTTTATATAGGAGAATATTACCGACGCAGAGATACCTAATTTGTATACTTTTTTAAAAATTATTTTAGTTTTTACAATTTTTTGGGGTGTCTCAAGTCTGAGAACCATAGTTTTTTTATCCGATTGTCAGTGGCTACATTGGGATATAAATTTAGTACTCCATGGAAGTGTGGTACTCCCTGAAGCAACCAATAATGCCGGGGCCCGGATGATCGGGGCACGTGTCACATTGAGTAGTGGTGTCCTTCTGTACCCTCCTCCTGTGACACACTCTGCACCCTTTTTGGGTCCGTCCCTTCTTTCCAGTATGGGGGACCACACCTGGAAAGTGTTGGCCAGGGATGATCCAGGCGCTTCCAGTTCCTGAGGTACTCCGGCCTACTCTTTCCCGGTCCGAAAAGATCAGGGCCTTGAGGACTGCCTCATAGAACTGAAGGAATGCCCCTGTGTTGCCAGCGCTCCGGGACAGCACAAAAGAGTTGTACAAGGCAACCTGTACCAAGTAGACCCAACTTTTTTGTACCATGCCCAGGTTTTGCGCATGGCATTATATGGCTCCAGGACTTGATCAGAGAGATCAACTCCTCCCATATACCGATTGTAGTCGACGATACAAGGGCTTGAGGACTGTTGCCGCGGTACCTCGCACAGAGACAGGGGTGATGCAGTTACCATGAATTGTGGACAGTACAAGGACATCCCTCTTGTCCGTATATCTGAGCAGCAACAGGTTTCCAGTGGTAAGGGCACTGGTCTCACCCCTGGGGATAGGTACCTGGAGGGGGTGGGCAGGGAGGCCGCGTTGATTTTTCCACACGGTCCCACAAGCAGACTTGGGGATACTAGTATAAAAGTTATCCACGTAAAGGTGGCAACCCTTATCTAGCAGTGGGTGCATAAAGTCCCACACAAGTTTCCCGCTAACACCCAGAGTGGGGGGACATTCTGGGGGTTCAATACGGGAATCTCGCCCCTCGTACACACGAAACTTGTAAGTGTACCCTTAGGTACTCTCACAAAGTTTGTACAGCTTCACGCCATACCTCGCCCGCATTGAGGGAGAATACTGGCGGAAAATGAGTCTCCCCTTAACCGCGACCTCCCTTCCAGGTACATAGGCCTGTACAAATTTGGCCCCAAAGTGATCGATGACCTTATTTTGTACAGGCGGTCATAGGCAGGATCACCTTGGGCGGGACATGCTGCATTATCTGAATAATGCAGGCATTTCCGGATGGCCTCAAACCGGGAGCGTGTCATGGCTGTACTGTAAAGTGGGGTCTGGTAGAGGACGTCCCCACTCCAGTAATGCCTGACACTAGGTTTCTTGACTAGGCCCATATGCAGCACGAGGCCCCAAAATGTCCTCATCTCGGCTGCACTGACCGGCGCCCAGCCACCGGGCCTATCCAAAAAGGAGCCCGGGTGTTGAGCAACGAACTGTTGGGAGTACAGGTACATCTTCTCCACCATTAGATTTACCAGTTGGTCACTGAAAAAATGTAATATTCAGTGAAGCCCACTGTGGAAATCTGGATTCCTGGTTGGCCTACAAAATCCGGAATCACAATGGGCCACAGGGTCCCTAACATGGCGGTCCCCTTGCTCCGCCTGGCGGCGTCTCAGCCGCCTTGGGGGCTCATCATCATTGCTAGATGATGAGGAGGACGCGGATGACAACAGGAAAGTGGGGTCATCCTCGTCCTCACTGGGACTCTCCGACTCGGAGGCAAGCTGGGCATATGCCTCCTCTGCCGAGAACATTGGGCGGGCCATAGGGGAGTGTGCGTCTGCGTGTGTATGTGCGTGCGTGTAAATCTTTATTTGGTGTGCGTGTGTGTGGGGGCACGGGTGTTGACAGACTTATTCCTAAAACTAACAGAAAAAAAAGACTAACTAAAAAAAGGGCAAAAAATTTGAAAAATAAAAATAATTCAAAACCGCTGATGACTGGCCACAGTCATTATACGCACACAAAAAAAATGCCTGCGCCCCAAAAAAGTTGTGGGGGGAGAGGGGGCAGGGGGGCAAGCAGCAGCACCCCTGGGGGATCTAGGGTCACACAGCTGTGCTGTGGACCCCAGACACCCTACTTAGGGTGATGCAGTAAAACTTTTTTTTCCCACTCACTTTCCCTTTTATATCCCTGCCTAGCCCAACCTTTCCCTAGTCTTTCTCTAATTACCTGGCTGATCAGATGGGGGGTGCTGGGGCACAGATCGGGTCCTGGGGGCAAGGATGGGTGCTGGGGCACAGATGGGGTGATGCTGGCTCAGATCCGACACATGCACTGTAGCGCTCCTCTCTCCTCTGCTCCGGGACACAAAAGGAGGAGGAGAGGAGCGCTGCCAAGGTTTGAATCTCCTGCCCGCCCACCTACCAATCAGAGGCGATCCTGAGAGGTGATGTCACATCACCTCTCAGGATCGCAGGATGGTGATTGGTGGGGTAAAATCACACCACCGATCACCATCCTGTTCCGGGTTATCCGGTCCTCAGAGACCCCAATAACCCGGAAACGCAGCAAACCGCAGGTCTGAATTGACCTGTGGTTTTCTGCGATCGCCGACATGGGGGAGGGGTCACAGGACCCCCCGGCGCCTCTAGCCACGGTGCCTGCTCAATGATTTGAGTAGGCACCGGGCTCCGATCACCGCCCGCCGGGCGGCGGTGATCGGAACTATATACATGACGTACCGGTATGTCATGCGTCCTTAAGTACCAGGACAACATGCTGTATCGGTACGTCATGTGTCCTGAAAAGGTTAATGATAATCATTAGATTTTTTTTTATTTTTTATATCAATTGCCTCTCTTGTACATAGCCAGATTTAAGAAATAAATATCAAGGATAAACTAGAATAGTGAATGATAGCAAGGGCTGGCTATTAATATTTTCTTATTCCTACAACCATGGACTAAACCTTCCCACTTGGCAGTAATAACTGTGATGTTAGAAGATTTCCATATTGCGTCTCATGGTTTCGAGGAAAGATGCTCAGGTTTACGGCATACATATTAGGACATCGTCAGACATCATCCACAACTCCATCCTCTGTCAGGCAAAACTCCATCAGACCTCAGACATCAGACAAAACTCCGTCCTCCGTCAGGCAAAACTCCATCAGACATCAGACAAAACTCCGTCCTCCGTCAGACAAAACTCCATCAGCCCTCAGACATCAGACAAAACTCAGTCCTCCATCAGGCAAAACTCCATCAGACCTCAGACAAAACTCCGTCCTCCGTCACCCAAAACTCCATCAGACCTCAAACATCAGACAAAACTCCGTCCTCCGTCACCCAAAACACCATCAGACCTCAGACATCAGACAAAACTCCGTCCTCCATCAGGCAAAACTCCATCAGACCTCAAACATCAGACAAAACTCCGTCCTCCGTCACCCAAAACTCCATCAGACCTCAGACATCAGACAAAACTCCGTCCTCCGTCACCCAAAACTCCATCAGACCTCAGACATCAGACAAAACTCCGTCCTCCATCAGGCAAAACTCCATCAGACCTCAAACATCAGACAAAACTCCGTCCTCCGTCACCCAAAACTCCATCAGACCTCAGACATCAGACAAAACTCCGTCCTCCGTCACCCAAAACTCCATCAGACCTCAGACATCAGACAAAACTCCGTCCTCCGTCACCCAAAACTCCATCAGACCTCAGACATCAGACAAAACTCCGTCCTCCGTCAGGCAAAACTCCATCAGCTCTGTACTGACCTCAGACATCAGCCAAAACTCCGTCCTCCCTAACTCACAATACGCCCTACTACACACACTCTTCACCTGACGGAGCTGCTAGCTGCTGGAGAGGCAAAGGACCTGTGATGACGTCATGACCATGTGACGAGTCACGTGTGTGGGAGGGGTCAGATGTGCACAGCAGCTGGTAGAGTGTACAGAACAGTAGCCATCAAATAGAGCTCTGTACTAGAGATGTGTGTGTAACCTGCATGTAGCAGAGCTGTGTACTGTGTTACAGAGATGTATGTGTAACCTGCATGTAGCAGATCTGTATGTGTAACCTGCAGGTAGCAGAGCTGTGTACTGTGTTACAGAGATGTATGTGTAACCTGCATGTAGCAGAGCTGTGTACTGTGTTACAGAGATGTATGTGTAACTTGCAGGTAGCAGATCTGTATGTGTAACCTGCAGGTAGCAGAGCTGTGTACTGTGTAGCAGATCTGTATGTGTAACCTGCAGGTAGCAGAGCTGTGTACTGTGTAGTAGATCTGTATGTGTAACCTGCATGTAGCAGAGCTGTGTACTGTGTTACAGAGATGTATGTGTAACTTGCAGGTAGCAGATCTGTATGTGTAACCTGCAGGTAGCAGAGCTGTGTACTGTGTAGCAGATCTGTATGTGTAACCTGCAGGTAGCAGAGCTGTGTACTGTGTAGCAGATCTGTATGTGTAACCTGCATGTAGCAGAGCTGTGTACTGTGTAGCAGGCTGTATGTGTAACCTGCATGTAGCAGAGCTGTGTACTGTGTGGCAGTGCTGTATGTGTAACCTGCATGTAGCAGTGCTGTGTACTGTGTAGAAGAGCTGTATGTGTAACCTGCATGTAGCAGTGCTGTGTACTGTGTAGCAGAGCTGTATGTGTAACCTGCATGTAGCAGAGCTGTGTACTGTGTTACAGAGATGTATGTGTAACCTGCAGGTAGCAGAGCTGTGTACTGTGTTACAGAGATGTATGTGTAACCTGCAGGTAGCAGAGCTGTGTACTGTGTAGCAGATCTGTATGTGTAACCTGCATGTAGCAGAGCTGTGTACTGTGTAGCAGAGCTCTATGTGTAACCTGCATGTAGCAGAGCTGTGTACTGTGTTACAGGGATGTATGTGCAACCTGCATGTAGCAGTGCTGTGTACTGTGTTACAGAGATGTGTGTGTAACCGCATGTAGCAGAGCTTTTTACTGTGTAACAGAGATGTGTGTGTAACCTGGGAACTATAAAAAAGTGTAAAATAAAACATAAAAATTCAGATCACCCCCCTTTTCCCAAAATGAAAATAAAAGAACTAAAAAAATACACATCATGGGTGTCGCAATGTGTAAAAACACCCATTGTATAAAAATATATTCCCCATACGGCAAACGGCAAAACAGAAGAAAAAAAAGAGTCCAAATGTCCGATTCACCGTTTTTGGTCGCTACAAAAATGTAAATAAAAAGTGATCAAAAAGTCTTAAACACCCCAGAATGGTATCAGTGAAAAGTTCAGATTGCCCCGCAAAAAATGAGCACCCATCCAGCTCTGTACACATAATTACAAAAAAGTTATAGAGCTCAAAATATGACGACAAAAAAAAAAAATCAGATTCTGTAAATCTCCTGTCACTCCGAGTTACTCAAAATTGGTAACCCTAATTAATAAATACATGCAACATGAATGCATATATGCCGCTTCACACAGATCACAAGTGTTAGGCCTCTTGCACATGAACGTTGTTGGTCCATTCCGTGCATTGGGGACAGCAATTTGCAGTCCCCAATGCACGGGCAACGTGCGTGCAGCAGCCGGGACAGATCCAGACCCATTCAACTTGAATAGGTCCGTGAATATGTTCTACTTTTTTGCTGTGCGGAGGCATGGCCAGAAACACCACGGAAGCACTCTGTAGTGCTTCTGTGGGGATCCGATCCGTGTTTCTGTTCCGTTCAAGTGAATGGGTCGACATCACGGATGCGGGATGCACACGGCTGGTGCCCTGTGTATTGCGGAACCGCCGTATGTGGTCCACAATACGACCACAGGCACACAGCGACCATGTGCAAGAGGCCTTACAAAGATGGGATTTATGGTGCACGTCCTCTTGTGCTTCCCATATTCCACAGATTTAGATCACACAGCTACTTACAGTTGTGCTGATAAGTTTACATACCCTTGCAGGATTTATGATTTCTTAAAGGGGTATTCTCATCTTCCCTTTTTTATACTTACCTTCCTTGAGCGTGACGTTCACTTCCTGTATTCTTCTCCCGGCCGGGCCGCGCTTGCGCAGAAGACTGAAGATTCTCTCCCGGCCGGGCCGCGCAATGTCCTGAACGCGCACAGCGCCGCGCATGTGCCATGGTGACTTATTCCTGCCCTGTATAGTACAGAGTCGGCGTGCGCATTCGCGGCTCTGTACTATACTGGCCAGGAAGAAGTCATCATGGCGCATGCGCGGCGGCATGCGCGTTCAGGACATTGCGCGGCCCAGCCGGGAGAGAATTTTCCGTCTTCTGCGCAAGCGTGGCCCGGCTGGATTCGACAGGAGAGGTGGCCGTGACCAGGGGAGACCAAAGACAACATCAGGTAAGAGGGGACTTATTTTCTAAAAAAGGATGGGAATTGGGTAATAAAATGTATTTAGAAAAATTATCACTGTCAAATCATTAACAGATTTGCCAGTGATCATTAAGATGAGAATACCCCTTTAACCATTGTTCAAAGAATATGAATGATAACACGGACCCTTTTCTCTCGCTCATGGTTAGTTGTCGACTGAAGCCATTTATGGTGTTTACTCTTTATAAATCATAATCACAACACAAACTCCCCAAATGACCCTGATCAGAAGTTTACACACCCCAGTTATTAATACCATGTATTGCCCCCTTTAACATCAATGACAGCTTGAAGTCTTTTGTGGCAGTTATGGATGAGGGTCTTTATTTTCTCAGATGGTAAAACTGCCCATTCTTCCTGTTGAAAAAAAAAAAGCAATTCCACCACAGTTTTACGTGATTTTTATTTACGACATTCGATGTGCGATAAAACTGACTGGTTACTTTTATTCTACAGGTCAGATCGAATCTGGCAATACCTTATATGTATAGTTTTTCTT
The DNA here is from genome assembly GCF_014858855.1 of Bufo gargarizans. Taxonomy (NCBI): domain Eukaryota; kingdom Metazoa; phylum Chordata; class Amphibia; order Anura; family Bufonidae; genus Bufo; species Bufo gargarizans. The sequence goes on along the minus strand of NC_058082.1, from coordinate 440,067,092 downwards.
GCGTTTTAATAGTGATAAAAAAAATAAAAATATCCGATTTTTTTTGTCGCCATATTTTGAGCCCCATAACTTTTTTGTAATTATGTGTACAGAGCTGGATGGGGGCTCATTTTTTGCGGGGCAATCTAAACTTTTTACTGATACCATTCTGGGGTGTTTAAGACTTTTTGATCACTTTTTATTTACATTTTTGTAGCAAATGAAGTGACCAAAAACGGCGAATCGGACATTTGGACTCTTTTTTTTTTTCTGTTTTGCTGTTTGTCGTATGGGGAATATATTTTTATACAATGGGCGTTTTTACACATTGCGAAACCCATGATGTGTCTTTTATTTTAATTTTGGGAAAAGGGGGGTGATCTGAATATTTATGTTTTTTTTTTTACACTTTTTTATAGTTCCCAGGTTACACACACATCTCTGTAACACAGTACACAGCTCTGCTACATGCGGTTGGACAAACTGCTCTATATACACAGTACACAGCTCTGCTACCTGCAGGTTGCACATACATCCCTGTAACACAGTACACAGCTCTGCTACATGCAGGTTACACATACAGCTCTGCTACACAGTACACAGCACTTCTACATGCAGGTTACACACACATCTCTGTAACACAGTACACAGCTCTGCTACATGCTGTTACACACACTGCTCTATATACACAGTACACAGCTCTGCTACATGCAGGTTACACACACATCTCTGTAACACAGTACACATCTCTGCTACACAGTACACAACACTGCTACCTGCAGGTTGCACATACATACCTGTAACACAGTACACAGCTCTGCTACCTGCAGGTTACACATACAGATCTGCTACACAGTACACAGCTCTGCTACATGCAGGTTACACATACAGCTCTGCTACACAGTTCACAGCTCTGCTACATGCAGGTTACACATACAGCTCTGCTACACAGTACACAGCTCTGCTACATGCAGGTTACACATACAGATCTGCTACACAGTACACAGCTCTGCTACCTGCAGGTTACACGTACATCTCTGTAACAGTACACAGCTCTGCTACATGCAGGTTACACATACATCTCTGTAACACGGTACACAGCTCTGCTACATGCAGGTTACACACACATCTCTAGTACAGAGCTCTATTTGATGGCTACTGTTCTGTACACTCTACCAGCTGCTGTGCACATCTGACCCCTCCCACACACGTGACTCGTCACATGGTCATGACGTCATCACAGGTCCTTTGCCTCTCCAGCAGCTAGCAGCTCCGTCAGGTGAAGAGTGTGTGTAGTAGGGCGTATTTTGAGTTAGGGAGGACGGAGTTTTGGCTGATGTCTGAGGGAGGACAGAGTTTTAGCTGATGTCTGAGGTCTGATGGAGTTTTGGGTGACGGAGGACAGAGTTTTGTCTGATGTCTGAGGTCTGATGGAGTTTTGGGTGACGGAGGACAGAGTTTTGTCTGATGTCTGAGGTCTGATGGAGTTTTGCCTGATGGAGGACGGAGTTTTGTCTGATGTCTGATGGAGTTTTGGGTTAGGGAGGACGGAGTTTTGTCTGATGTCTGATGGAGTTTTGCCTGACGGAGGACGGAGTTTTGTCTGATGTCTGAGGCCTGATGGAGTTTTGCCTGACGGAGGATGGAGTTGTGGATGATGTCTGACTATGTCCTAATATGTATGCCGTACAGGTTGGTCATATGGTTCTGAAGTCTGGGATCCACATACTTGTAGCCATGTGGCCATATATATGGATATACAAGGCCTCTTTTTCATGGACAACTTAGCTTGTATACTTTTTGTTCATGATAGACGTTACTTTGTCTAAACTACAAATTGTCAGTCTTTCAGTGTACCTGCCTTCGTATCCATATAATAATGTTTAAGCCTTTTATTTGGCTGCTCACTTTTAACTGGATACATTTTTGCCCTGCATAAGAGCGCTATCATTCATTCCACCTTTGCTGCTAGGTCTGTTATGAGTATATCCCTCACATTATTTTTTTTGTTAACTTGTCTGGTGTGGATTCCTCCATTTTAATTTGTCTATCTTAATTGTGTTCAGAAAAGGATTTTATTTTTAGCTTTTTTCTTAGATTTTTTTATTCTTGGAATTTAACATTATTGTGGTCATTTATCAAACTGGTGTAGAACTGGTTTAGCTGCCCAAAGCAAACAATCAGATTCCACCTTTCATTTTTGACAGCTCTTTTGGAAAATCAAATGTGGAATCTGATTGGTTGCTTTGGGCAACTAAGTCAGTTCTACTTTACACCAATTTGACAAATGACCCCATATGTTTTTTAGGTTATTTACATACATGTAGATATTGGTGTGCACATCATTATAAGGTCTATTTTTGATAGGATATTTCATGTATAGGTATGAATGTATTGTTTCTAATATTTGTGAATCCAACCGAGTTTTCCCCAAAAAGTTAGAAAGTATTAAAAATTGCTGTGATTCGTTTTGGGAGAATAGATGAGGGAGAGACAAAGGATGAGAGAGAAAAATAGAGGGAGGGGAGAGACTTCTGATTCAATTTATTTGGACCTGAATCAAAATCACACAGCTGATTCTGACCGAATCAAAATTTCAGAAAATCTTTCATCTTCAATTATACTGAAGTGGCCGGGTTTGGGGGTGGCCAAACGCTATGCTTGGTCCTCTGGAAAGGATAATTAGGCATGGCGGACCCCAATGGGAATTAAGTCCAGAGAGTCAGGGTCTGCAGTAAACCAGTGTGCTTCTTTACTGGAAGAGTCCAGGTGCAGAACAATACAGGAGAGGCATAAGGCTGTCTTCTCCATTCTCCTGTATGGCAGAAGAAGGGTTTGATGCTGAGGAAAGGCCTGAGCTAGCTGTCCTTCTCTCTCTCAGAAGGCTGGTACCCTGGCCAAAGGCTGGAGGCCCAGGGTCTGTGACATAGTATCCCTGTCTCAGCATCTTCTTCTTGTCACTCAAGTAGTCTGGCAGAATATCCCCCTCCAAGCACTGTTCCCCTACTGCAGGGTACTAGGGACTCTGACTGCTCTCCTGGATACCATTTCTAGCTGAACTAGAACCTTCTAGTGGGAGAGGTGGAGTGGAGAAACTCAACACAATAAATACAATGTTTCAACTCCCGTATCTCAAAGACATACATTAGAGTTTCAGTGATACCTAATGGCACTGACATAGCAGATTTTTCAAACAAAAACAAGTTTTCAGACATGATAACTTAGCAGCATCTGTTATTCAAAAAGTCAGACTGTCTGGTTTTGGTTGTAAAAAATGTCTGGCTTTTTCGCCTTCAAAATATTCTCTTCTTTCAATCTTATGGTAGCTGTGGAAAATTACCAGTCCAAAAAGTCTCTCAATGTCTAGTAACCCTTTCCACAGTATTGTGCAAATGAACAGGGTATATATCACACCAAACATGTAAAATGCAGTTACACAGCATTAAACAGTATAAGTCATTGCAAGTTAACCCTTTAAAGTGAAGGAAAGTAAGAAGTTTATAATTTTGCATAAGGGAAATAGGCAAATGTCCACAAATGTCCAGACTTCAAAGTACCTTGCTCCAGGGCACTACAATACCATTATACCAATCTCTTATTGTTTATCAAGAATAGATGGGAAAAAGCAAATTCATATCATTACTTGGGATTTTTACCATGCTGATAAGAAATCTCAGGTTAACAATTCATAAGAGGAATGCCTCAGATCATAATAACTGCAATCACTGCATCAAATAGAAGAATAAATATGCTTTGTATATATACATACACATTTATTGATGGTGTTATACTTTAAACGCCTCGATTCCCAATTGTCTTTTTTTTTCTAAGTGCTTTTTTGACCTCTTCTAATACCTCCCCTTCTTTGATGTCTGACTAGAAACACAAAGTAAGTACTGAAAGACTAAAGCTAACCAAGCTTTGAACTCCTATAAACTCTGTGAAAATGAAATCGATTCTGCAGTCTGATGAGTCGGTAATGAACATTCAAGTTCCTCACAGCAGCATGTCACCCAACGACATCTTTATCCTTTTTATCTGCATTGAATGAGTGGATTTGCTTGTTCCGAGAGAAGCAACAGCAAATGGGCCTATGATTATTGCTTTTTCCACTGAAGTCCTTAAGGTTAAGTTCTTGATCTCCTATAAACCATTAAAACCAAAGCTTTTCAGCTCTGTCTACCTAAGAAAAGTAAAAAATGTACACATTTTATACATTTCAAATAAATTGATTCACACATCCTCTGCCAGCATTCTCTTTATACTTTTTCTTTGCCTCAAGTTGTAGAAAGCATTAAAGGGGCTGTCTGACATCAGTAAATTGAATTTATCATCTAGATAAAGTTAATACAAGGCACTTACTAATATATTGTGATTGTCCATATTGCCTCCTTTGCTGGTTTGATCAATTTTTCTACCGCATTAAACACTGCTCATTTCTAGGGGTTATAACCACCCTGCAATCCAGCAGTGGTGACCATCCTTGTACACTATAGGAAAAAGTGCCAGGCTGTTTGGTGGCAGTAGCTCCTGTCCCAGCTACCTCGTATCTGAACTGCAGTGTTGTTTGTAACCTCTGGAAACAAGCAGTGTATAATTTGATGGAAAAATTGTATACACAAGCAAAGGAGGCCATATGGATAATAACAGTACATTAGTAAGTGCCTTGTATTAACTTTCTCTACATAATAAATTCCATTTACTGAAGAGAAACAACCGCTTTAAAGGGTTTCTGTCACCAGATTTAACCCTATTAAGCTAGCTGACATTAGCGATGTGCTAATGTCAGCTAAACCTAACTAGCCTATTTGTAACGGTCACGTACACACACACACAGGAGGGAGGATAGTGACCACTGCGCTCCACCCTCACCCCTGGCCCTGCCTACTTGCCTTACGAGTCCTGATGACAGGGGACAACTGGACGGCAGTCCATAACTTATAATACATGCGGGAAGGACAGAAAAGACAAATAACGGATAGTGAACAGACCGGGTCAAAACCAAGAGGACAACGCAGTACAGAGGGATAAGCAAAGAAAGGTCAGGAGAAGCCGGGGTCATAAATACCAGGAGAGTCGAGAAGTACCAAAGGAGTCCGCAAAGAATAGTCAGGTGGAAGCTGAGGTCAATATACCAGGAAGGATGCGCAGTACAGGAGGAGCAGGCAAAGGATCGTCAGGGAACAGGATCAGGTAAGTACACAGGTATCCAACAACTGCCAGGTACCTAAATTAACAGGCAACCTGTGGCCAGCAGGCTGCCTGTATTTATAGTGGGAAGTGAGGATCATGTGATGTGGCCAGCGTCACATGACCGACAGACCGACCAGTCGAGCACCGAGTGATCAGCTCGGCGCTCAAGGCAGACCTAGGAGCAGGGAGCCTCCTAGCTAGTAAAGCTGCCCTGGGAACGAGTTCAAACACAGATCCTCGCTCCCGAAGCTAAGCAGCAGGTCTGCGGCTGATGGGAGACTGAGTGCGCCTTCGGCACCCCGTTACACTATTCCTACTTTTATCTATGCCCCCGTTACACCAGAAATCTAACTTTTATAATATGCTAATTAGCCTCTAGGAGCAGGGGGGCGTTGTTCCTGCTCCTAGAGGCTCTGTTTTCCCTCCTTTGTCGCCTCCCTCCAAGTCCTGATTGACAGGGCCAGGCAGCGCTCGCATTTGTCTGCCGGCCCTGTGCTCTGGTGAAATCTCGCACCGTTCAGCATTCGGAGCAGGCGCGGTGAGGGAAAAACTCTCGCAGGCTGCCAGCTTCCTCACTGCGTCTGCGCCAAATACTGAGCGGCAAGAGATTTCACCAGAGCACAGGGCTGGCAGACATATGCGAGCGCTGCCTGGCCCTGTCAATCAGGACTTGGAAGGAGGCGACAAAGTTGGGAGAACGGAGCCTCTAGGAGCAGGAACACTGCCCCCTGCTCCTAGAAGCTCATTAGCATATTATGAAAGTTTGATTCCTGGCGTAACGGGGGCATAGATAAAAGTAGGAATAGGCTAGTTAGGTTTAGCTGACATTAGCACATCGCTGTCAGATAGCTTAATAGGGTTAAATCTGGTGACAGAATCCCTTTAAGGCTCATAAATGCTTGGATGATCAAAGGTCATGTCTAATATTATTTCTCATGATTTTCAAGATCTCTACTTCTTGTCATAAAATATGATCCTTTCCTTATTTACTTCCAGGGTATAAAAAATGGTTCTGTTCATGTTATGGACATTCAATTTAACAACTATTACAAGACACACCTCTGATTACTACTGTAATCACTCCTGTTCATATCCAGTATATAAAGAAACTCTGCAGGATCGTAAGACTGTTTCGAAAAGGTTTACTGTGTTATAGGCATTTCAATCCCAAACACAATTGCTGTAATGTATAAGTATTCAAAATGAGCCTAACCTCTTCAATGGAGAATATGGCTTCAGCGGTCTATTATAGACACCTTTTACATACATGTATGAAGTCGGGCTTCTATTCCTGTATCCTGAATATACAGAAATACTCCAGACTCTTTCATTTTCCGACAAGGTAGCCTGGTGCTAAAGAAATAAATAGATTTCTAGATTTTTCCTCATCAATCTGCACTCAATACTCCATAATAAGAAAGTGCAAACAGAATTATAGAATTTTTTGAACATTTATTAAAAAGTAAAAAACATATTTTTGTACGGACATAATTATGTAGTTCTGGGGGCCTCTCACTTTTCTTGATCATCTTTTTATACCTTGATAGCATTCTAACTGTGCTACATTCAGTTAATTGGATATGATTTGGAAAGACACACCCCTGTCTATGTCTCGGACCTGACAATACATATCAGAGCAAAAACCATTAAATAAGGAGGAAAGAACTGCCTGTAGAGCTCAGAGACAGGATTGATTGCAGGCACAGATCTGGAGAAGCATACAAAAAATTCTGCTCTACTAAAAGTCCCCAAGAGCACAGTGGCCTCCATGTGTCTTAAATAAAAATGTTTTGAATAACCAGGACTCTTCATAGAGCCGGCCTCCCCACCAAACTAAGTAATCGGAGTGCAAGGTCCTTGGTAAAGGGGCAACTAATAACTCAGTGGTCACTCTGGCTAAACTTCAAAGGTCCTTTGTGCAGATGAGAGAGACTTCCAGAAGGTCAACCATCACTGCAGCACTCCACCAAACTGTGCTTTATAGCAGAGTGGTGAAAGAAGCCTCTCCTCAGAAAGAAGCTTATTCTCAGTAAAAGACACATGACAGTTTTGCAAATAAGCATCTAAAGGACTCACATACTGTGAGAAACAAGATTCTCTAGTCTGCTGAAACCAAAATGGAACTTTGTGGACTTAATTCTAGGCGAGGAAACTAAGCACTGCTCATCACTAGAGTTGAGCAAACACCTGGATGTTCAGGTTCGAGAAGTTCGGCCGAACTTCCCGGAAATGTTCGGGTTCGGGATCCGAATCCGATCTTCGTCCCGAACCCCATTGAAGTCAATGGGGACCCGAACTTTTCGGTACTAAAAAGGCTGTAAAACAGCCCAGGAAAGGGCTAGAGGGCTGCAAAAGGCAGCAACATGTAGGTAAATACCCTGCAAACAAATGTGGATAGGGAAATGAATTAAAATAAAAATTAAATAAATAAAAATTAACCAAAATCAATTGGAGAGAGGTCCCATAGCAGAGAATCTGGCTTCACGTCACCCACCACTGGAACAGTCCATTTTCATAAATGTAGGCCCAGCACCCAGGCAGAGGAGAGAGGTCCCGTAACAGACAATCTGGCTTCATGTCAGCAGAGAATCAGTCTGCATGTCATAGCAGAGAATCAGGCTTCACGTCAGCCACCACTGCAACAGTCCATTGTCATAAATTTAGGCCAAGCACCCAGGCAGAGGAGAGAGGTCCCGTAACAGACAATCTGGCTTCAGGTCAGCAGAGAATCAGTCTTCATATCATAGCATAGAATCAGGCTTCACGTCAGCCACCAATGCAACAGTTCATTGTTAGATATTTAGGCCCAGCACCCAGGCAGAGGAGAGAGGTCCCTTAACAGACAATCAGGCTTCACGTCAGCCACCAGTGCAACAGTCCATTGGCATATATTTAGGCCCAGCACCCAGGCAGAGGAGAGAGGTCCCGTAACAGAGAATCTGGCTTCATGTCAGCAGAGAATCAGTCTGCATGTCATAGCAGAGAATCAGGCTTCAAGTCACCCACCACTGTAAGAGTCCATTTTCATAAATTTGGGCCCAGCACCCAGGCAGAGGACAGAGGTCCCGTAACAGACAATCTGGCTTCATGTCAGCAGAGAATCAGTCTGCATGTCATAGCAGAGAATCAGGCTTCACGTCAGCCACCAATGCAACAGTCCATTGGCATATATTTAGGCCCCGGCACCCAGACAGAGGAGAGGTTCATTCAAATTTGGGTAGCCTCGCAATATAATGGTAAAATGAAAATAAAAATAGGATTGAATGAGGAAGTGCCCTGGAGTACAATAATATATGGTTAAGGGGAGGTAGTTAATGTCTAATCTGGACAAGGGACGGACAGATCCTGTGGGATCCATGCCTGGTTCATTTTTATGAACGTCAGCTTGTCCACATTGGCTGTAGACAGGCGGCTGCGTTTGTCTGTAATGACACCCCCTGCCGTGCTGAATACACGTTCAGACAAAACGCTGGCCGCTGGGCAGGCCAGCACCTCCAAGGCATAAAAGGCTAGCTCTGGCCACGTGGACAATTTAGAGACCCAGTAGTTGAATGGGGCCGAACCATCAGTCAGTACGTGGAGGGGTGTGCACACGTACTGTTCCACCATGTTAGTGAAATGTTGCCTCCTGCTAACACATTGCGTATCAGGTGGTGGTGCAGTTAGCTGTGGCGTGTTGACAAAACTTTTCCACATCTCTGCCATGCTAACCCTGCCCTCAGTGGAGCTGGCTGTGACACAGCTGCCTTGGCGACCTCTTGCTCCTCCTCTGCCTTGGCCTTGGGCTTCCACTTGTTCCCCTGTGACATTTGGGAATTCTCTCAGTAGCGCGTCTACCAACGTGCGCTTGTACTCGCGCATCTTCCTATCACGCTCCAGTGCAGGAAGTAAGGTGGGCACATTGTCTTTGTAGCGTGGATCCAGCAGGGTGGCAACCCAGTAGTCCGCACACGTTAAAATGTGGGCAACTCTGCTGTCGTTGCGCAGGCACTGCAGCATGTAGTCGCTCATGTGTGCCAGGCTGCCCAGGGGTAAGGACAAGCTGTCCTCTGTGGGAGGCGTATCATCATCGTCCTGCCTTTCCCCCCAGCCACGCACCAGTGATGGACCCGAGCTGCGTTGGGTGCCACCCCGCTGTGACCATGCTTCATACTCATCCTCCTCCACCTCCTCCTCATCCTCGTCCTCCTCGTCCTCCAGTAGTGGGCCCTGGCTGGCCACATTTGTACCTGGCCTCTGCTGTTGCCAAAAACCTCCCTCTGAGTCACTTCGAAGAGACTGGCCTGAAAGTGCTAAAAATGACCACTCTTCCTCCTCCTCCTCCTCCTCCTGGGCCACCTCCTCTTCCATCATCGCCCTAAGTGTTTACTCAAGGAGACATAGAAGTGGTATTGTAACGCTGATAACGGCGTCATCGCCACTGGCCATGTTGGTGGAGTACTCGAAACAGCGCAACAGGGCACACAGGTCTCGCATGGAGGCCCAGTCATTGGTGGTGAACTGGTGCTGTTCTGTAGTGCGACTGACCCGTGCGTGCTGCAGCTGAAACTCCACTATGGCCTGCTGCTGCTCGCACAGTCTGTCCAGCATGTGCAAGGTGGAGTTCAACCTGGTGGGCACGTCGCATATGTGGCGGTGAGCGGGAAGGCCGAAGTTACGCTGTAGCGCAGACAGGCGAGCAGCAGCAGGATGTGAACGCCGGAAGCGCGAACAGACGGCCTGCACTTTATGCAACAGCTCTGACATGTCGGGGTAGTTGTGAATGAACTTCTGCACCACCAAATTCAGCACATGCGCCAAGCAAGGGATGTGCGTCAAACTGGCTAGTCCCAGAGCTGCAACGAGATTTCGCCCATTATCACACACCACTAGGCCGGGCTTGAGGCTCACCGGCAGCAACCACTCGTCGGTCTGTTGTTCTATACCCTGCCACAACTCCTGTGCGGTGTGGGGCCTGTCCCCCAAACATATGAGTTTAAGAATGGCCTGCTGACGTTTACCCCGGGCTGTGCTGAAGTTGGTGGTGAAGGTGTGTGGCTGACTAGATGAGCAGGTGGAAGAAGAGAAGGAGGAAGTCGAGTAGGAGGAGGTGGCAACAGGAGGCAAAGAATGTTGCCCTGCGATCCTTGGCGGCGGAAGGACGTGCGCCAAACAGCTCTCCGCCTGGGGCCCAGCTGCCACTACATTTACCCAGTGTGCAGTTAGGGAGATATAGCGTCCCTGGCTGTGCTTACTGGTCCACGTATCTGTGGCTAGGTGGACCTTGCCACAGATGGCGTTGCGCAGTGCACACTTGATTTTATCGGATACTTGGTTGTGCAGGGAAGGCACTGCTCTCTTGGAGAAGTAGTGCCGGCTGGGAACAACATACTGTGGGACAGAAAGCGACATGAGCTGTTTGAAGCTGTCTGTGTCCACCAGCCTAAATGACAGCATTTCATAGGCCAGTAGTTTAGAAATGCTGGCATTCAGGGCCAGGGATCGAGGGTGGCTAGGTGGGAATTTACGCTTTCTCTCAAATGTTTGTGAGATGGAGAGCTGAACGCTGCCGTGTGACATGGTTGAGATGCTTGGTGATGGAGGTGGTGGTGGTGTTGGTGGTACATCCCCTGTTTTCTGGGCGGCAGGTGCCAACGTTCCTCCAGAGGCGGAGGAAGAGGCCGAGGCGGCGGCAGCAGAAGAGGCCGAGGCGGCAGCAGCAGAAGAGGTAGCAGGGGGAGCCTGAGTGACTTCCTTGGTTTTAAGGTGTTTACTCCACTGCAGTTCATGCTTTGCATGCAGGTGCCTGGTCATGCAGGTTGTGCTCAGGTTCAGAACGTTAATGCCTCGCTTCAGGCTCTGATGGCACAGTGTGCAAACCACTCGGGTCTTGTCGTCAGCACATTGTTTGAAGAAGTGCCATGCCAGGGAACTCCTTGAAGCTGCCTTTGGGGTGCTCGGTCCCAGATGGCGGCGGTCAGTAGCAGGCGGAGTCTCTTGGCAGCGGGTGTTCTGCTTTTGCCCACTGCTCCCTCTTTTGCTACGCTGTTGGCTCGGTCTCACCACTGCCTCTTCCTCCGAACTGTGAAAGTCAGTGGCACGACCTTCATTCCATGTGGGGTCTAGGACCTCATCGTCCCCTGCATCGTCTTCCACCCAGTCTTGATCCCTGACCTCCTGTTCAGTCTGCACACTGCAAAAAGACGCAGCAGTTGGCACCTGTGTTTCGTCATCATCAGAGACATGCTGAGGTGGTATTCCCATGTCCTCATCATCAGGAAACATAAGTGGTTGTGCGTCAGTGCATTCTATGTCTTTCACCGCTGGGGAAGGGCTAGGTGGATGCCCTTGGGAAACCCTGCCAGCGGAGTCTTCAAACAGCATAAGAGACTGCTGCATAACTTGAGGCTGAGACAGTTTCCCTGGTATGCATGGGGGTGATGTGACAGACTGATGGGGTTGGTTTTCAGGCGCCATCTGTGCGCTTTCTGCAGAAGACTGGGTGGGAGATAATGTGAACGTGCTGGATCCACTGTCGGCCACCCAATTGACTAATGCCTGTACCTGCTCAGGCCTTACCATCCTTAGAACGGCATTGGGCCCCACCATATATCGCTGTAAATTCTGGCGGCTACTGGGACCTGAGGTAGTTGGTACACTAGGACGTGTGGATGTGGCAGAACGGCCACGTCCTCTCCCAGCACCAGAGGGTCCACTAACACCACCACGACCATGTCCACGTCCGCATCCCTTACTAGATGTTTTCCTCATTGTTATGGTTCACCACAACAACAAAAATATTATTTGGCCCAATGTATTGTATTCAAATTCAGCTGAATATAAATTTGAGGCCTAGTATTTAGGCGCTGGGTGACCGGTATGGATTTACTGACAGAATTAGACTGGGATATGGCCAAAAAATAACCACACTATTGCTGGTTAAATGCACTTGGTGTGACAGCTTGACCAACCACACTACTGAGGGTTAAATGCACTTGATGACGGGCTCAGCTTGCCCCTGATGTAGTATATGGCCAAAAAATGAACAGACTATTGCTGGTTAAATGCACTTGGTGTGACAGCTTCACCCTGATGTAGGCTTTAGCCAAAAAACAACCACACCATTGAGGGTTAAATGCACTTGGTGACAGGCGCAGCTTGCCCCTGATGTAGTATATGGCCAAAAAATAAAAAGACTATTGCTGGTTAAATGCACTTGGTGTGACAGCTTCACCCTGATGTAGGCTTTAGCCAAAAAACAACCAAACCATTGAGGGTTAAATGCACTTGGTCGCAGCTTGTGCTGGCGCACCACAAGACACAAAATGGCCACCGATCACCCCAGAAAAAAGTGACTGACAAACGGTCTGGGCAGCCTAAAAACTGTGAGCAATTGAATTTCAGCAGCTCAATGATGCACAGCTGCAGATCGATCGATTAATCAAGTCCTTTGGAGGAGTTAATCTGCCTAATCTCGCCCTACTGTCGCAGCCGCAACCTCTCCCTACGCTAATCAGAGCAGAGTGACGGGCGGCGCTATGTGACTCCAGCTTAAATAGAGGCTGGGTCACATGGTGCTCTGGCCAATCACAGCCATGCCAATAGTAGGCATGGCTGTGACGGCCTCTTGGGGCAAGTAGTATGACGCTTGTTGATTGGCTGCTTTGCAGCCTTTCAAAAAGCGCCAAGAAAGCGTCACAAAAGCGCCAAGAAAGCGACGAAAACCAAACCCGAACCCCGACTTTTACGAAAATGTCCGGGTTCGGGTCCGTGTCACGGACACCCCAAAATTCGGTACGAACCCGAACTATACAGTTTGAGTTCGCTCATCCCTACTCATCACCTGCCCAATAACATGCCTGCTTTGAAGCATGGTGATGGCAGCATCATGCTGTGGGGGTGTTGTTCAGAGGCTGGGAGAAAGAGACTGGTCAGAGTAGAGGGAAAGCTGAATGGAGCAAAGTACAGAAAAATTCTTAATGAAAACCTGATCCATAAAGCTCTGGACTTCAGACTGTGCTTCAACTAAGTACTGAATAAAGGGTATGAATACTTATGTTAATGCAATATTTTAGTTGTTCCTTTTCAAGAAATTAGCAAAGTTCTGAACATTCTGTAACGTTGTCATAATGGGGTATTGTCTTTAACCACCTCCGGACCGCCTAACGCAGATGTGCGGTCCGGAGGTGGCAGCGCTGCGCACAGTCACGCATATACGCGTCATCTCGCGAGACGACGCGACTATGCGCACGCGCAGTTCGCGCCGGCATTTCGCACAGAGGTATTTCGTCAGCAACCTGCCAGCCAACGATCGCGGCTGGCAGGTTGGTGATTTTTAAAAAATCCAATCAAAGTGCCAGATAGCAGATCATATTAGTAAATATGATCTGTTATATGGCTGCCTGCTCCTCTGCTGGTTCTTTTCGTCGGTTGGATCCAGCAGAGGAGCAGGCTTCACAGTGAGTACACCAAACACTACACTATAGCCCCTGATCACCCCCCCTGAACCCCAATTAACCCTTTGATCACCCCTGTCAATCACAAGTGAAAAGAAAAAAGTGATCAGTGCAAACTGTCACTTTTTTTTTTCACTGTTATTGACCGTTAAGTTTTAGGTATAGTTTAGGTCCCTTGGTTAGGTAGTTAGCGATCAGTTAGCGCCCAGCCCACCGCACCGCAGTCCGTTATGCTGATTAGCGATACGCTAATCAGCGAATTTGTACTTTTATAGTATCTGGAAGTGATCAAAACTGATCACGGTCAGATCTATAATTGTATTAGTGTCACTTTAGTTCGCCCTCCACCCAAAACGCAGTGTTTGCCCGATCAGGCCTGATCGGTCGCCCACACGTGTGTTCGCCCACACCCGCCCCACCGCAGTGACCAAAAAAATTTTTTTTTTGGATCACTAACGCAGATGTGCGGTCCGGAGGTGGCAGCCCTGCGCACAGTCACGCATATATGCGTCATCTCACGAGACGCGAGATTTCCTGTGAACGCGCGCACACAGGCGCGCGCGCTCACAGGAACGGAAGGTAAGCGAGTGGATCTCCAGCCTGCCAGCGGCGATCGCTCGCTGGCAGGCTGGAGATCCGAATTTTTTAACCCCTAACAGGTATATTAGACGCTGTTTTCATAACAGCGTCTAATATACCTCCTACCTGGTCCTCTGGTGGTCCCTTTTGTTAGGATCGACCACCAGAGGACTCAGGTAGGTCAGTACAGTCGCACCAAACACCACACTACACTACACTACACCCCCCCCCCGTCACTTATTAACCCCTTATAAACCCCTGATCACCCATGATCACCCCGTATAAACTCCCTGATCACCCCCCTGTCATTGATCACCGCCCTGTCATTGATCACCGCCCTGTCATTGATCACCGCCCTGTCATTGATCACCGCCCTGTCATTGATCACCGCCCTGTCATTGATCACCGCCCTGTCAGGCTCCGTTCAGACGTCCGTATGATTTTTACGGATCCACGGATACGCACGTCCGCATGTGTTTTGTGGATCCGATCCATGTATCCATGGATCCGTAAAAAATCATGCGGATGTCTGAATGGAGCCTTACAGGGGGGGTGATCAGTGACAGGGGAATGATCACCCTGATCACCCCTTGTCATTGATAACCCCCCTGTAAGGCTCCATTCAGACGTCCGCATGTGTTTTGTGGATCCGATCCATGTATCCATGGATCCGTAAAAAATCATGCGGATGTCTGAATGGAGCCTTACAGGGGGGGGTGATCAGTGACAGGGGGGTGATCACCCTGATCACCCCCTGTCATTGATAACCCCCCTGTAAGGCTCCATTCAGACGTCCGCATGTGTTTTGTGGATCCGATCCATGTATCCATGGATCCGTAAAAAATCATGCGGATGTCTGAATGGAGCCTTACAGGGGGGGTGATCAGTGACAGGGGGGTGATCCGGGAGTCTATATGGGTGATTACCCCCCTGTCATTGATCACCCCCCTGTCATTGATCACCCCCCTGTCATTGATCACCCCCCCCTGTCATTGATCACCCACCCCCCTGTCATTGATCACCCCCCCCCCTGTAAGGCTCCATTCAGACATTTTTTTTGGCACAAGTTAGCGGAAATTTTTTGTTTGTTTTTGTTTTTGTTTTTTCTTACTAAGTCTCATATTCTACTAACTTGTGTCAAAAAATAAAATCTCACATGGACGCACCATACCCCTCACGGAATCCAAATGCGTAAACATTTTTAGACATTTATATTCCAGACTTCTTCTCACGCTTTAGGGCCCCTAAAAAGACAGGGCAGTATAAATACCCCACATGTGACCCCATTTCGGAAAGAAGACACCCCAAGGTATTCGCTGAGGGGCATATTGAGTCCATGAAAGATTGACATTTTTGTCCTAAGTTAGCGGAAAGTGAGACTGAGGAAAAAAAACAAAAAAATCAATTTCCGCTAACTTATGCAAAAAATATAAAAATTTCTAGGAACTCGCCAGGCCCCTCATTGAATACCTTGGGGTGTCTTCTTTCCAAAGTGGGATCACATGTGGGGTATTTATACTGCCCTGGCTTTTTAGGGGCCCGAAAGTGTGAGAAGAAGTCTGGGATCCAAATGTCTAAAAATGCCCTCCTAAAAGGAATTTGGGCCCCTTTGCGCATCTAGGCTGCAAAAAAGTGTCACACATCTGGTATCGCCGTACTCAGGAGAAGTTGGGGAATGTGTTTTGGGGTGTCATTTTACATATACCCATGCTGGGTGAGAAAAATATCTTGGTCAAATGCCAACTTTGTATAAAAAAATAGGAAAAGTTGTCTTTTTCCAAGATATTTCTCTCACCCAGCATGGTAATATGTAAAATGGCACCCCAAAACACATTCCCCAACTTCTCCTGAGTACGGCGATACCAGATGTGTCACACTTTTTTGCTGCCAAGGTGGGCAAAGGGGCACATATTCCAAAGTGCACCTTTCAGATTTTGCAGGCCATTTTTTACACATTTTGATTGCAAGGTACTTCTCACACATTTGGGCCCCTAAATTGCCAGGGCAGTATAACTACGCCACAAGTGACCCCATTTTGGAAAGAAGACACCCCAAGGTATTCCGTGAGGGGCATGGCGAGTTCCTAGAATTTTTTATTTTTTGTCGCAAGTTAGTGGAATATGAGACTTTGTAAGGAAAAAAGAGAAGAAAAAAAATCATCATTTTCCGCTAACTTGTGACAAAAAATAAAAAATTCTAGGAACTCGCCATGCCCCTCACGGAATACCTTGGGGTGTCTTCTTTCCAAAATGGGGTCACTTGTGGCGTAGTTATACTGCCCTGGCAATTTAGGGGCCCAAATGTGTGAGAAGTACCTTGCAATCAAAATGTGTAAAAAATGGCCTGCAAAATCTGAAAGGTGCACTTTGGAATATGTGCCCCTTTGCCCACCTTGGCAGCAAAAAAGTGTCACACATCTGGTATCGCCGTACTCAGGAGAAGTTGGGGAATGTGTTTTGGGGTGTCATTTTACATATACCCATGCTGGATGAGAGAAATATCTTGGCAAAAGACAACTTTTCCCATTTTTTTATACAAAGTTGGCATTTGACCAAGATATTTTTCTCACCCAGCATGGGTATATGTAAAATGACACCCCAAAACACATTCCCCAACTTCTCCTGAGTACGGCGATACCAGATGTGTGACACTTTTTTGCTGCCAAGGTGGGCAAAGGGGCACATATTCCAAAGTGCACCTTTTGGATTTCACCGGTCATTTTTTACACATTTTGATTGCAAAGTACTTCTCACACATTTGGGCCCCTAAATTGCCAGGGCAGTATAACTACGCCACAAGTGACCCCATTTTGAAAAGAAGACACCCCAAGGTATTCCGTAAGGGGCATGGCGAGTTCCTAGAATTTTTTATTTTTTGTCGCAAGTTAGTGGAATATGAGACTTTGTAAGAAAAAAAAAAATAATAAAATCATCATCATTTTCCGCTAACTTGTGACAAAAAATAAAAAGTTCTATGAACTCACTATGCCCATCAGCGAATACCTTAGGGTGTCTACTTTCCGAAATGGGGTCATTTGTGGGGGTTTTCTACTGTTTGGGCATTGTAGAACCTCAGGAATCATGACAGGTGCTCAGAAAGTCAGAGCTGTTTCAAAAAGCGGAAATTCACATTTTTGTACCATAGTTTGTAAATGCTATAACTTTTACCCAAACCATTTTTTTTTTTTGCCCAAACATTTTTTTTTTATCAAATACATGTAGAACAATAAATTTGGCGAAAAATTTATTTATGGATGTCGTTTTTTTTGCAAAATTTTACAGCTGAAAGTGAAAAAATGTCTTTTTTTTGCAATAAAATCGTTACATTTTGATTAATAACAAAAAAAGTTAAAATGTCAGCAGCAATGAAATACCACCAAATGAAAGCTCCATTAGTGAGAAGAAAAGGAGGTAAAATTCATTTGGGTGGTAAGTTGCATGACCGAGCGATAAACGGTGAAAGGAGTGTAGTGCCGAAGTGTAAAAAGTGCTCTGGTCATGAAGGGGGTTTCACCTAGCGGGGCTGAAGTGGTTAATGCAGAATTGTTTTTCTATTTTAGCACAAGACCAAAGCATAGCAAAATATGAAAAAAAGGGAAAGGCTCTTAAAACTTTCTGAAGGCATTTTAACTGATCATGTTCCATGGTCATTGATGTGGAAGATCCTTCACACGGGAAAAGACAATTTTTTGAAACCTGAACTACTACAAAGTCTAATATTGTGCTTGGAGTCACTGAGCTCTTTGCGGCAGGGGCAATATATGACATTGCGATATTTAGCGAATATTTTGTAGATATATTCGAGAATTCAAGATTATATTCTTGATTGTGAAAATTTGCAATGTAATATTCGCGTAATGCACGCAAAATACAGGCGTGGGTCACTTATGCTACATTTTTCAAGCTGGTATAAGTTTTCTGAGACTGGAGAAAATGGTTGGCACGGCACAACATTAGAATAGATTTATATGCAGAGAGTCAAGTGCTCCAATATATTCGCACTTGCGAATTTCCGGCAATATCTGCTACACTATAGATCAATCTAAACTACACTGACCATCTCCCCCTAACTATCTGAATTATATATATAGGTTAACTGTCTAATGTATTAACAGAAAGCACAGAGCACAGCAATGATACTGCTGTCTCTTCCATAACTGTAATGAACTTTAGAAAATAGCTGCTGGGGAGGTTCTTATATAGTAAGGGGCAGGCAACTTTTCTATTGGTTGCTAGGGATGTTGCTTTGCTCTGACAAAGTCTTCTCATTGGCCCACAAGCTAGAAGAAGGCAGGGATAATCACCTGACATGTATGCTCTATATTCTAAATATTTGCGAATTCTCGAAGTGACGATATTCGCGATAAAAATTCACTTTGCGAATATTCGCGCTCAATTTGAGACACTGCTTTATACATATACTGATGAGCCATAACATTGAAACCAGCTGCTCAATATCATGTACTACACAGCTCCATACACAGCTAGCTGTGCTGCGCTGTTTGTTAGAACACATTTCATTCATTGCCAGCGTGAACTTTTTCAGCACTTTATGCTACAGTACAGTGACTCTTCATTGGAGTAGTCTTCTCTGTTTATCCTCCTCAATAAGTCTTAGGCGCCCATGACAATGTGGCCAGTTCACAGGTTGTGCTTTCTATGGATGAATTTTGGTAGCTACAGAAACTGCATAGACCTGCCATTTTAGAGTCAAACCATAACAATTTGGCCCTTGTCAAAATGTATCAGGTTCTTACATTTGCCCATTTTTCAATTTTTCCTGATCATTTACTCCCTAATATATTCCTCCCCTTGAAAGATGCCATTAAGACATAATTAATTTTATTCACTTCACTAATGTTATGGCTGATCAGTGTATGAATGAAATCTGACTTAGGGTATGGAGAAACTTTGCAGTGTATGCCCACATGTGGTGGTCAATAACTACACAATTTTTCAAGTGAAAGTGAAGAATTACCTTCAAAATTGTATAGTCATTGGCCAGTGCACATGAAAGCAACAACATTTGCCTGCATCCTTATAGTGTTCTTAACATTGCATGTCATATTGGAGACATCTCTGCGTAGGGGCAGACCCACTCTGATTTAGAGATGAATGGGGGGGAAAAAAAGCTTTTATTCATTAACTTGTAATATAAAATACAAATGTAAGTGATTTTTACTTAAAAAAATAAATAGTTACTATACTTGTTTGCTTGAAAATCCATTATTCAGTAGCTTCTCTTAAATTGAGTCTCTATAGTATACAATGGCAAGCAGCCAGCGCAACTGAAAATGTTGAAACTTTTCAAAAGAATTTCGTACATTTCTAAAACAGGCAACTATTAGGGCTCCAGGGATCACAAATTTAAATACTGTTTTCTGCTAGAAATTGATAGTAATAAGCTGCAAGATGCAATAAACCATATAGTTTATAATAGTAAATAAAAATGTTGGCATTCCTAAGTTTCCTAACATGATATAATTTGTAGTCATGATAATTCCATGTGATAATACTGGTGTCAATAATATTCAGTGCCCAGGAGGAAACTAAAATTTTTTCTAAAATCTATCTCCAAAACTAATCCTGTTTGAGGCTTTGCAAATTACAGGCTATCTTTAGAGGGTTTCTGAGATTTTAATACTGATTTCCTATTCTTTAGATACCATCAATATCTGTTCAGCGAAGGTCTGACACCCTTGATCCCATCAATCAGCTGTTTCAGGGTAGCTCCAGCACTGGAAGTCAGTGCTGGAACTACATCTCTGTCCATTGTGCAGTGCTGTTCCCATTGAAGGGCTGATCGGCGGGGTCTCAGACCTTTTTCGATCCTGTATTGATCTGTACTAAATTCCAGAAAACCCTTTTAAAGTTGATGTCTAGAAACAACACCACTTTTGTCCATATGCTGTGACTGGTAATGCTGCTTAGCTTCATTCACTTAACATACCAATCATTATATCTCTTCAGTGCCGTTCACAGCAACTGATGGGCTAACATAGGGATGGGATGGTCACCTCATGTAGCTGTGGCTATTCCACCTTTCAGATAACCAATATAATTAGCCAGCTATTTGTGGATTGGAGTGTCCTTCTCTGAATTTATGCATACATTTCTCACTTTTTGTACATTAAAAATAGTATTATTACTTTGCTCTCTTAATACTTATCTTCTTATTCCCTAATTTAACTTTGTATTCCATCTTTCAACATATTTTAGTGGTCTCAAAGTAGACAGAATGAATTTTTTTTTTTAGACACTTTTGGATTTTGGTAACAACTTTGCCTGTTTCTGCTCCAGAAGCCAAGAGGCAGGAGAAGGTGCAGACTGAGAGCCATGAGAGGTTTACCAGTTCTAGTTCTTAAGATGGAGCAGAGAGGCAGGAAGGACTTACACTGAGAGCCAATCAGTAAGATCTTTCCTGTATTTAAACACTACTGTCCTTTTGATCAGTTCCAGTTTATTACTCATTATCATGGTTTATCTCTCTGTTCTTTTTGTCAGTATACAGGGTGGGCCATTTATATGGATACAGCTTAATAAAATGGGAATGGTTGGTGATATTAACTTTCTGTTTGTGGCACATTAGTATATGTGAGGGGGGAAACTTTTCAAGATGGGTGGTGACCATGGTGGCCATTTTGAAGTCGGCCATTTTGAATCCAACAGCATATGCTGTGAAGATATGAGATGTGCAGCACCTGAAACTACGGCTACTGGAAGCCTGTGCTAGCATTTCTCCTGCTGTGTTGCTATCAGTGTGTGAAGAGTGGGAGAAGAGGGTTGCATTGACAATCCAGCACAATGGGCAGCACATTGAACACATTCTTGTGAAATTCCCAATAAGTTTGATGTGTCACATGACCTTCTTCCTATTGAAAAAACAAAAGTTTGATTCAAAATGGCCAACTTCAAAATGGCCACCATGGTCACCACCCATCTTGAAAAGTTTCCCCCCTCACATATACTAATGTGCCACAAACAGGAAGTTAATATCACCAACCATTCCCATTTTATTAAGGTGTATCCATATAAATGGCCCACCCTGTACTTCTGTTTATTGACCCAGCTCAATTACCTGACTACTCTTTGCCTTCTCCCTTGTATTTGTTACTGGGTATGATCTAAGACCTTGTCTTGGCTACTCTCCTGCCTTTTGATTCTGTGCTGTTTGTGTCTCTTGGCTTGACCCAGCTTGTCTCTATTTTGGACTCTGATTACTGATTTTCCCCTTTGGTTCCGACCTTGTCTAGTACGACCACTCTACCTATTCAATCCACATGCTACCATCTACCCTGTGAATGCAACTTAGGACTCTATACTCACCAGTAGGGACAGCTTATCTTGAATTAGTTTAGGTTCCTGTATGGAGTACAAAAAGTACATACAACATTTATACCGATCATTAAAGATGAGCGAAGTTTTGAAAAATTTGATTTGGCCGATTCGCTGAACTCCAACAAGAAATTCGATTTGTTATGAATTAATTCATCAGGAATCGCTATTAATCAGGTATATCCAGGCCTATCAGTGTAAAGCCTTGGAAGTTAACCATTTCCCAACAATGCCATTGTGGCACCAAGAGGTTTAATATAGTGTTGGCTCATCATGCACGTGGAACCTGCATTCCCTGAATTTAATGGAGACCATTGTGGCACCAAGAGGTATAATACAATGTGGGTTGAGCATGCATATGGAACCTGCATTCCCTGAATGTAATAGAGGCCAGTATGGCACCACTGGAGGTAGTATTTAGTGTAGGTTCCTGTCCTAAAGAGATTGCCTTGTTGTTGGCGGACAGGCACAAATAACTTTTTTTTAAAGTTTATTTGCCAAGAATCTCACATTTATAATGTAGCATTAGCACATTTTCTATGATAAGTATGGCATTATTGTATTTACTTTATTATTTGTATTTGCAGAGTGCTGTCGCATTGTTTTTACTTTTGTGCTTTCAACCATTTCGACGTACACCTGCGCACTGGCATGTGCTGACTAACGCCCATTTCTTTCTTTGCTGTCCACAGGTCAGCATTACTATGTAATGCTGTGAGTACAGTACAGTAGACCCACAGTCAAGAAAAACTGATTTCATCAAAAGTTACTAGGATGCTGCAAGTTCTGATCAGAGGTGCAATGTTCAGTGTGGGAAATGCAGGCTTCACATGGAGCATGATTCCAAACACAATCGTGTGAAATAAGCATCAGGCTCATTACAGCCCATGTCCAGAGACAACACTACATTGTATACTTTTAAGTGATTTGTTCCTTATTCTTTTCTACTTGCAATCCATGGGATTAAAGAATTATCATAATCATTATCTTCAAAATCATGAACTTGTAAGGTTCTGCATAGTACCTGTTTGTTATACAACTGGCTACTCTAAATACTGTGATCAGGAAGATTGTACATTTGCAGAGTACACAATCATTCTGGCAGAACAAAAAAAATAACATTATATAACAGAATATATCTACAAAAATGAGAAATACGTTCAGTAAAATGGCATTCTCTTTCATAAAAGAACTTGATCTTTGAAGGCATACAATGAGCTGGTACATTGTAAAGTGATTGCAACAGGAAACACATTTTTTGTATTTTACACAAGCAGTAAAGTGGTGCTTTATAAGATAATAGGACTTTCGCAAGTATATATTTTTTACATGGATTTTATTTTTTCAACACTTACTGATAGGTAAAATACAATTGCATAGTAGGCTTTCTGCTCTCATTACTTCATTGGATATCAGGGCAATATAATAATTTGGCGCTTCTGTTTGATAATAGCCAATATGATCTTAAGGATTAGCCATCAACATCCTCCCGTTGCAGAAACCCCTTTAAAGGCAGCAATAATAAAACATATATCCAGTTAAAAGACAAAAGACAAATTTTGTTTAAAAAGAGAAAAAAACATTATTTACACAATAACACAAAAAATGTACAGATCATAAGGGACTCAGGTGTCAGAACCAGGGGCATTTGTTGAGAGGCATCCTTTCAGCATGCTCTCCTCCAGAAGTCTGGTAATGTCCAGGGTATGGCGCCTTTTGTTGAACAGGAGTTAAATGTTTCCCTAGCCTGGGGAAAAGAAGAACTAATTTGGACCCTGTGAGGTGCCAGGAATTGATTGGCTTGTCGATAGTGGACATAGATTTGGGAGGCCTCCCGCCTGGATCCTTCCAGCTGTGGTCTGGGTTTTGTTGTCCAGTATTCTGTAGTTGTGGGCTGTGATATTGTTAAGCTTACTGCTGGATACTCTCTGACTGGCATATCTATTTGTGTTTTGGCATCCTCAGCCAGATTGTCAACAGTGCTGTGAAGTATGAGATTTAAAGGCCTCATGCACACGACCGTTGTGTGCATCCGTGGCCGTTGTCAGTTTTTTTTTTGCGGACCCATTGACTTTCAATGGGTCTGTGGAAAAAATCGGAAAATGCACCGTTTTGCAGCCGCATCCGTGATCCGTGTATCCTGTCAGTCAAAAAAATATGACCTGTCCTATTTATTTGACGGACAACGGTTCACGGACCCATTCAAGTCAATGGGTCCGTGAAAAAACACGGATGCACACAAGATTGGCATCCGTGTCCGTGATCCGTGGCCGTAGGTTACTTTCATACAGATGGATCCGAAGATCCGTCTGCATTAAAGCTTTATCAGAGCTGAGTTTTCACTTTGTGAAAACTCAGATCCGACAGTATATTCTAACACAAAGGCGTTCCCATAGTGATGGGGACGCTTCTAGTTAGAATATACTATGAACTGTGTACATGACTGCCCCCTGCTGCCTGGCAGCACCCGATTTCTTACAGGGGGCTGTGATCCGTACAATTAACCCCTCAGGTGCCGCACCTGAAGGTGCGGCACCCCCTCCCTCCCTCTATTGTATTTATATCACTGGTGGCCAGTGCGGCCCCCCCCCGGTCCCCCCCTCCATCCCTCTACTGTATTTAACTCATTGGTGGCACAGTTTGCGCCCCCCCAAGCCCCCCTCCCTCCCTCTACTGTATTTAACTCATTGGTGGCACAGTGTGCGGCCCCCCCAGCCCCCCCTCCCTCCCTCTATTGTATTTAACTCATTGGGGTGCCAGTGCGGCACCCCCTCCCTCCCTCTATTGTATTTATATCACTGGTGGCCAGTGCAGCCCCCCCGGTCCCCCCTCCATCCCTCTACTGTATTTAACTAATTGGTGGCACAGTGTGCACCCCCCCGGCCCCCTCCCTCCCTCTATTGTATTTAACTCATTGGTGGCACAGTGTGCGGCCCCCCCAGCCCCCCCTCCCTCCCTCTATTGTATTTAACTCATTGGTGGCACAGTGTGCGCCCCCCAATCATTGGTGGCAGCGGAGAAGCATCATACTTGCCTGCTGGCTGCTGCGATGTCTGTGACCGGCCGGGAGCTCCTCCTACTGGTAAGTGACAGATCAATAAGCAATGCGCCGCACAGACCTGTCACTTACCAGTAGGAGGAGCTCCCGGCCGATCACAGACATCGCAGCAGCCAGCAGGTAAGTATGATGCTTCTAATATTGCTAAGTAACCATGGCAACCATGACTGCAGTAGCGCCCTGGTTGCCATGGTTACCGATCGGAGCCCCAGCGATTAAACTGGGACTCCGATCGGAACTCTCCGCTGCCACCAATGATCGGGTGGGGGGGGAGGCCGCACACTGTGTCACCAATGAGTTAAATACAATAGAGGGAGGAAGGGGGGCCGGGGGGGGGGCCGCACACTGTGCCACCAATGAGTTAAATACAATAGAGGGAGGGAGGGGGGCGGGGGGGCCGCACACTGTGCCACCAATGAATTAAATACAATAGAGGGAGGGAGGGCGCGACACCTGAGGGGTTAATTGTGCGTATCATAGCCCCCTGTAAGAGATCGGGTGCTGCCAGGCAGCAGGGGGCAGCCATGGTGATGGGGACGCTTCAAGTTAAAATATACCATCGGATTGGAGAAAACTCAGATCCGATGGTATAAAAGGGACTCCTGACTTTACATTGAAAGTCAATGGGGATGGATCCGTTTGCAATTGCACCATATTGTGTCAACGTCAAACAGATCCGTCCCTATTGACTTGCATTGTAATTCAGGACGGATCCGTTTGGCTCCGCACGGCCAGGCGGACACCAAAACGACAAAAATCAAGGAAGGCCCACGGATGAAAAAACTTTCACGGATGACAGACCAACGGAACCCCGTTTTGCGGACCGTGAAAAAATACTGTTGTGTGCATGAGGCCAAAGAATGAGAATTTGTGAAGATATAAACATTGATGGTAGTTCTGAGCACTGAGAACATCACTAAGGCCTCATGCACACGACCGTTGTGTGCATCCGTGGCCGTTGTGCCGTTTTCCGTTTTTTTTCGCGGACCCATTGACTTTCAATGGGTCCGTGGAAAAATCGGAAAATGCACTGTTTTGCAGCCGAGGCCGTGATCCGTGTATCCTGTCCGTCAAAAAAATATGACCTGTCCTATTTTTTTGACGGACAACGGTTCACGGACCCATTCAAGTCAATGGGTCCGTGAAAGAACACGGATGCACACAAGATTGGCATCCATGTCCGTGATCCGTGGCCGTAGGTTGCTTTCATACAGACGGATCCGAAGATCCGTCTGCATAAAAGCTTTTTCTGATCTAAGTTTTCACTTCGTGAAAACTCATTTCCGACAGTATATTCTAACACAGAAGCGTTCCCATGGTGATGGGGACGCTTCTAGTTAGAATACACTGCAAACTTTGTACAAGACTGCCCCCTGCTACCTGGCAGCACCCGATCTCTTACAGGGGGATATGATAGCACAATTAACCCCTTCAGGTGTGGCACCTAAAGGGGTTAATTGTACTATCATATTCCCCTGTAAGAGATCAGGGCTGCCAGGCAGCAGGGGGCAGACCCCCCCTCCTCCCTAGTTTGAATATCGTTGGTGGCACAGTGTGCCAACCACCATCGCCCCCCCTCCCTCCCTCTATTGTATTAAATCGTTGGTTGCACAGTGTGCCAACCACCATCGGCCCCCCTCCCTCCCTCTATTGTATTAAATCGTTGGTGGCACAGTGTGCCAACCACCATCGGCCCCCCTCCCTCCCTCTATTGTATTAAATCGTTGGTGGCACAGTGTGCCAACCACCATCGCCCCCCCGCCACCCCCCTCTCCCTCTATAGCAGTAACATTGGTGGCAGTGTGCGGTCTCAACAGTAGAAGATTCATACTTACCTGCTTGCTGCTGCGATGTCTGTGAACGGCCGGGAGCTCCTCCTACTGGTAAGTGACAGTTCTTTAGCAATGCGCCGCACAGACCTTTCACTTACCAGTAGGAGGAGCTCCCGGCCGGACACAGACATCGCAGCAGCAAGCCGGTAAGTATGAATCTTCTACTGTTGAGACCGCACACTGCCACCAATGTTACTGCTATAGAGGGAGGGGGGGGGCGATGGTGGTTGGCACACTGTGCCACCAACGATTTAATACAATAGAGGGAGGGAGGGGGGCCGATGGTGGTTGGCACACTGTGCCACCAACGATTTAATACAATAGAGGGAGGGAGGGGGGCCGATGGTGGTTGGCACACTGTGCCACCAACGATATTCAAACTGGGGAGGGGGGGGGCTGCCCCCTGCTGCCTGGCAGCCCTGATCTCCTACAGGGGAATATGATAGTACAATTAACCCCTTTAGGTGCCGCACCTAAAGGGGTTAATTGTGCTATCATATCCCCCAGTAAGAGATCGGGTGCTGCCAGGCAGCAGGGGGCAGTCTTGTACAAAGTTTGTAGTGTATTCTAACCTGAAGCGTCCCCATCACCATGGGAACGCCTCTGTGTTAGAATATACTGTCGGATCTGAGGTTCACGAAGTAGCTCATATCCGACAGTATATTCTAACATAGAGGCGTTCCCATGGTGATGGGGACGCTTCAAGTTAAAATATACCATCGGATTGGAGAAAACTCCAATCCGATGGTATAAAAGAACTCCAGACTTTACATTGAAAGTCAATGGGGACGGATCCGTTTGAAATGGCACCATATTGTGTCAACATCAAACGGATCCGTCCCCATTGACTTGCATTGTAATTCAGGACGGATCCGTTTGGCTCCGCACGGCCAGGTGGACACCAAAACGACTTTTTTTTCATGTCCGTGGATCCTCCAAAAATCAAGGAAGACCCACGGACGAAAAAACGGTCACGGATCACGGACCCACGGACCCCGTTTTTGCGGACCGTGAAAAAAAACGGTCGTGTGCATGAGGCCTAAGTGTATACAGCCTGCAAAATATATTCTGTGCTTCTGCAGCTTAAGGCCTCATGCACACGACAGTGTTTTTTCACTGTCAGTGATTTGGCTTCAGTGGTCCGTGTCCAATTTTGCTTCAGTTGTGTTTCCTTGTGTCTTCCTTTTTTTTTGTCTGACAGGGGAAAAAAAAGGAAGGTTAATGAAAACTGTAATTTTGTTGCACCAAGGTCTTGTATAAAAAAACGAACATGGACGTGGACACGGATGACATACCAGTTGTGCATCAGTTTTTTTTGACGGACCCATTGACTTGAATGAGTCCGTCCTCCGTTTTCCACTGACAAGAATAGGACAGGTTATATTTTTTGGACGGACTGGAATCACGGACGCAAAGAAAAATGGAGGACTATCAGTTTTTTTTCACAGCTCCATAGAAATAAATCGGACCTCCGCTAAACAGTGAAAAATTACGGAACGGACGCAGATGCACACAACGGTCGTGTGCATGAGGCCTGAAGCCATCAAAAATCCAAACTCGAGATACCAGCCCTTATACGTCACCATTAAGATAGCCAATAAAGTCTGTATAAACTGTTTAAACATTGTCAAAGTTGTATTCCATATGTAATGACCATATAGTACTGAAAACGCTAAAAGTGCCTATGCCGTGGGAGCAGGAGCAAAGCTGCCATGCAAGATTCAAACTTGCTCTCTGCTGAATGGAGGACCTTTTAAAGGAGTAGGCCTAGCCTAATACCCCTTACTGACTGTCAAAAAGAACATATTGGTGGTCAAGTAACTCTGGCTACTTTCACACTCGCATTTTGTGCGGCTCCATCAAATAATACGTTCAGATAATACAACCGTCTGCATTTCTTTAGAACGGATCCGTTTGTATTATCTTTAACATAGCCGTTTTCTATTGTGCCAGATTGTGTCAGTGAAAACGGATCCGTCCCCATTGACTTACGGATCCGTTTGGCTCAGTTTTATCAGACGGACACCAAAACGCTGCAAGCAGCATTTTGGTGTCCGTTTCCAAAGCGGAATGAACTGATGCAAACTGATGCATTCTGAGCAGATTCTTTTCCATTCAGAATGCATTAGAATGCAAACTGATCCGTTTTGGACCGCTTGTGAGAGCCCTGAATGGATCTCACAAACGGAAAGCCAAAACGCGAGTGTGAAAGTAGACTAAGGGTTAAACATTTCTAGGGTAAAGGAGAAGGTCACCTCCTAGAACAACCCTAATCCAAGTCCTGACTAACTATCAGTATTAACTGACCTTGATGGTAGGAAAGTTGATACATAGGAACCTAGAGCCATAACACACCCTGTAGGGCCCTGGTATAGTTACAGGACTTGAGACAACCTATTCCTTCACCAAAAGGATAAACAGGAGTCTCCCTCAGGCCTAGATACAAAAGACAGGGAAATACAACAAACAAAATACAAATAGGGAAGACGACACTTACTGTAACTTCACATGAAGCAAAGGGAGTGCCAGGAGCTCAACAAAGATCCAACAACCAGCTAGCCCAGAGTCCAGAAACTATAAACTGCACCCCCACAAGGGGTAAGCAGCAATAAATAGGGGAAGTTAAATGACCAAACTAACACCTGCCAGAGGTGTGGTCATTACTAAACCAACACAGACACAAATGATCCACAAGGAACCATTCAGGTTAACCCACATGTTGCCATTCTCTCTGATCTCCTGGCACCTGGCACGACGATCATCCTTCCTTTTTTTTGCAAAAGCTTGTATGATTGGCATAGATCTAAGCATTTAGGCCTCCACCAATTTGGCAGATTCACATAATTATGCAAGGTCCTGGAGACATGAGCCATGTGTTTGATGCATCTCCCGTACTGAGCCCAGTTTGCCTGGCAAAAAATGACTGCATCACAGTGATGTCTGATACAGTGTGAACCTATCTGATTGTGCTTCTCTTGGACTATGCTCTCATTATAAATGTGAGCACAGTACAGTAGAGCCACATTTAAGACTTTTTCTCCCGTCAAAAATAACTGATCTCTGACAGAAATAACACAAATTGATGCAAAATGAACAGATTTTTTTTTTTTTCACAAAAAAAAAAAAATCGGTTCTGACGGATTAGAAGAACGGAAAGCTAAGTCTAGCTTCTCACTAGCGCTAGCGATCCGGCATATTTGCCAGGTTATAGTTAATGGCGCCGATCGGAGACTTTCATGCTTCTGGCAAGGCAGGAAAGCAGAGAGATACGAAACAGACTGCCAGATCACTAGTGCTAGTCCCAAAGTAGCCTAAACGATTATGTGAACTCGCCCTAAGGGCTCATACACACAACTGTATGTATTTTGTGGTCTGCAAAACATGGATCCGCCAAAAATATCCAGACACGGACAAAAAATAAATTTAATATGTTCATGTGAGTGAACCCTAAGGGCTCACTCACACTAACATATTTTTTGTCCGTGTGTGTTCTGTTTTTCTGCAGCCCGTATGCGGAACGATTAATTTCAAAGGGGCTGCAAAAAAAATTATGAAATTATTCCATGTGCATTCCATATCTATAAAAATGCATGTAACATGGACGTCACATGGGTGTCATCTATTTTTTGGGGGGGGGATCTGTGTTTTAGCGGACCGCAAAATACATACGGTCGTGTGCATAAGCCCTACATCAGATCACTGTATAATGGCTGGTATAAAAGTTGTTGTCTTGTGGTCGATTCTTGGCATGTTTTTATAGTGAATGGGGCCGGCAGGTGTCAGTTAGTGTCCAGCAATGCCGGATCCAGATATTTCTGGCAGCCTGCTCTGGCCAAAAAAGCCAGCCAAAGATGTCTAACGATAGTGTGAAACTAGCCTTAGGCTCCTTTCACACTAGCGTTCGCTGGTCCGCTCGTGAGCTCCGTTTGAAGGAGCTCACGAGCGGACCCGAACGCAGCCGTCCAGCCCTGATGCAGTCTGAATGGAGCGGATCCGCTCAGACTGCATCAGTCTGGCGGCGTTCAGCCTCCGCTGCGCTCGCCTCCGCACGGACAGGCGGACAGCTGAACGCTGCTTGCAGCGTTCGGGTGTCCGCCTGGCCGTTCGGAGGCGTGCGGATCCGCGCGGATCCGTCCAGACTTACAATGTAAGTCAATGGGGACGGATCCGTTTGAAGATGCCACAATGTGGCTCAATCTTCAAGCGGATCCGTCCCCCATTGACTTTACATTGAAAGTCTGGACGGATCCGTCCGAGGCTATTTTCACACTTAGCTTTTTTTTTTCCATTTTAATGCAGACGGATCCGTTCTGAACGGAGCCTCCGTCTGCATTATTATGAGCGGATCCGTTCAGAACGGATCCGCCCGAACGCTAGTGTGAAAGTAGCCTTAGGCCTTCAGCCTGTACAAATCTCAAAACAGATCTGGTTTATAACAAAAAATGTAACTAAGAATCAATGCAAGATAAGTTGAGTAAGGTACTTAACAATGACACTCAAATATATATATTTTTTTAATATAGATCATCCTATGTACAGTACATATAAGATGAAAATGTATCTATAAATTCCTTAATTACTTAATGACTACCCATACATCTTTTAACAGTGGTCAGTATTGGGCCTTAGGCTTGGCCACTGCCTTTTATGGTCACCTACCCAGACTAAGCTTTAATTGATGGAATATGAGCAACCCCCAATCCTGGTTTTATAACTCATTAGATTCCACAGTCAAAAGCTGACATGCCATCAAAGTTTTTGCAGAAGGAGGGAACTCTCTTGATCACCCTATTGTCCCCCATAACACAATCATAGAGTACAAACAGCCTCATGACAGCTGAAGGCTTAACAAACTTTATGGCTATCGTGCATAAAATGAACTAAGTAAAAGCCAAAATTGAAGTTTTTTTTTTAATACTACAGAGCACCTGAGCACAATAGAAGTCAATGGGAGAACCCGAGCATTAAACCAGGCACCCCCTGCTCTGAAGAGGGGAGGGTGTCGGGACTCTAGTTCAGCTTAAGAGTCCCTGCTCTGACTCCATATATAGCTATGTCCATATATGGAGTCAGTGCTTGGGGACACCCAATGTATTTAAATCTCATTTAGCCACTATTTCTGAAAAGTTTCTGGTGGGATTCGAGATCACAACCTTCTACATTACATTTTTTAAGTAACTGGCCATGCATCTCAACAGTGTAGTGGTTAATATTCTTGGCTGTAATGTAGAAGGTTGTGACTTTGAATCCCTTCAGAAATAGAGGCTAAATTTAATTAAACCATATAGATACGTTTTTATTTATTTATTTATATTTTTTTTGTAATTACACATTTTTTACAATTACAAAAAAATATAAAATATATAAATGTAATCTCTATTTCTAAAATGTTTCTGGTGGAATTTTAACTCACAACCTTCTTCATTGCAGCCAAGAGCCTTAACCACTACACTATAGAGCTGCATAACAAATTACTAAAAAAAAATAACATATGAGACTTCTGCTATATAGGAATGCTTACTACTACTACCAGGTAGCTCTATAGTGTAGTGGTTAACATTCTTGGCTGTAATCTGACATCTCTATACACAGAGGTGGCATCTCCTTATCATTATTAGCAGAATTAGAATGGTATATAACTGCATTAAAGTGCAGTAAATGCTGTTAAAATCAGCTCAGGCAAGATGGCAGCCCCCATAATCATGTTAAGGAAATAGAAGAAAAAGAAATCTGCAATTAGAAAATTAAAACAGGTTAGGGATAAAGATGTGTTACTATTCAGTTTTAACTGGCATAAAATAAATTTGATGACACATTTCCATTAACTTGCACTATGATAAAAGCCGTTGTTGTACTCTTAGACTGTTTTATATTGCTGAACTGCATTTTACATGTTTATTGTAAAATATCCTGTTTATTTGCACTGTTATTACACTGTATTTGTACTCTACTGTGGAAAGGGTTAATACACACAGCCAGCTAAGACTGAGAGACCTTGGGACTTTTTACATATCCACTGAGAAGCTAGTAATTTTCCACAGTTACTAAAAGAGACTATGCAATGTTTTGTAGGAAAAAAACTGAACAGACACAGTGACCTACTCGACTGTCTGGTTAAGCTCTTATTTTATTTATTTTTTTGCTAAGAAGACTTATTTATGTCTGGAAAAAATGTTTAGTAATTCTTATAATGAAGAAATAGATCCCAGCAGCTGTGTCTTTTGTAAGTAGGTTTCTTTTTATTTCATCAAAAGGAAAAGTCCTATACCAGGACACGTTTCGGCATGCAAGCCTTTCTCAACAGGTACATCCAACAAAAGATATCACAAACTATATATAGGTATAGTACCGCCCACAGGGACGTCCCCACCCTTTTTAGTGGGTGGTATTTAAAGACTTATCATTCAGATAACAAAACAGAAACAAAAATGAAACAAAGCGACATTTGGCTGAGATTACTTCTACCTTGTTGAAGAATCTAAACATCCTTTTTATCACAAAGCAGAAGTCTAAAAGGAATACATAAAGAGTATATTAAACATTTATATATATGTATATATGAAACATCAGAAATGTATGACCTCATAATCTTTATTTAGGCCCCTTGGGTGCAATGTGTCAAGGGTGTGTATCCAAAAGGCCTTTGTTTTGAGGAGAAGTCTTTTGATGTCACCCCCTCTCCTTGGTCTCTTCACCTGCTCTAATACTTGAAATCGCAATTGTGCAACAGTATGTTTAAATTTTTCAAAGTGATTTGGAACTGGTAACATCAGTTTTTTAGTTCTAATATCGGATTTGTGCTTACTAATCCGAATCCCCTACTGCCTGCATTGTCTCCCCCACATATAACAGGCCACAAGGGCATTTAATCAGATACACTACATTTGTTGAGTCACAGGTAAAAAAAAATTTTACTCCAAAACTTTTACCTGTGTGTGGGTGGTGGAATAAGGGACCTTTAATTATGTGGGAGCATTGTAGACAATGCAGGCAGGGGGATGTACCCATTGTCACGACCCTTGGTCTTGGTCGTGACCCTTGTGGCCGCATGCAGTTGCCTGCGGTCTTGGTGTTGTTTTCAATCACAGGTGAGGGCTATAGTATGTTGCCTCACCTGTGGTTGCCGCTGGCAACATTGGGTATGTGGCAGCAGAGCAGCCTGAGCGGTACTAGGCAGCTTGCTGCTGTAGGCATGCAGTTGCACCTGGCAACCTCTCCTATAGGTGTGCCTTTTATCAGTGTGCACGGGGTGTTATATGTATTGTGTGCACTTCCCCTTTAAGTTGATGTTTTCCCTTCCCTGGTGTTGGAAGGGTTAACTTCCTTCCTAGTGTGTGTGTGCACTGGGTGTGTCTGACTGTTGGGTGTGGCTACTTGGCCCTATAAAGCTTCAGTGGAAGGCAGTAGTCAGAGAGGGTGCTTCAGCCATGCTTGCTGGAGACATCCTCCTGGTTATTTACCAACTGCCAGTGGGGGCCACCCTTCTGGTCATAAAATGTTACCTTGTCTGATGTGATGTTTATGTGTGTGTGGTTGCTTGTTTATTGCACCTTATGGTTTCCTGTGTAATGTATTGTGTGTGCTGTTGTCATTTCTGTTGTTGTGGACAACAGCACTTTTACATGGGTTCCAGGTTGTGTGTCTGTGGCAGGTAGGTGAGGTTGTTGTTTCCACGTACCTGCCACTGCCATAAGTTGTATTGGATTCCCCTTAAATACAGCTTGGCCATTCTAGGCTCCTGTTCCTCCATGTTCAGGAGGAACAGGTAGTCTATCCAGCTCCTAGCTTAGGGACCTGCGGAGGGATAGTAGGGACCCGAGGTTCCAGAGCATGAGTCCTCCTACTTTTAAGGTCGGCTCATGCCGCTAGGAGTTAGGGTCAGATCAGGGAGGCTTTAGTAGGTGACCTGCTCCCTGATCCTGTGGTCCTGGCCAAGCAGCGACCAAACATCTACGGGTACCGCATGGCTGAGGGTTTCCCCCATCCTCAGCCGTGACAGTATGACCAGAATGGCTCCTCACCTGGTTTCCCCCGAAAGAGGGTGAAGCATGCATCGCCATAGGCTGATGGGGTGCATGCGCGTTCTCCGGAGGGAGAGCGTTATGGGGTTCACCGTTAACGGCGCGGTTGGTGGCTTTTCCCCACCACCTTGCTAACCGAGTCCGTGTTGGTAACCCCTCGTCCCTCTCAGGGTTCCTATCTCTGGCCGTCTGCTGGCAGCATTCCTTTGGTGTTCTGGCGGTGTGCTGGTTGAGGAGTGGCTGATGGCAGCGACCTGGAGTAGGAACGTTTTCCTGAGTTGGACGCGGTGTCCAATGTCTCTCCTCCAGACTGCTTTGATGGCTGGCTGCCTAGGACCTAGGTGAAGGTCCAGGTATGTTGGCGGCAGTTCTGGAGGAGGATACGGGTACCTGTCTGGCAGTGCCTCCAGTTGTTCTTTCCTTCAGTCTGCTATGTTGGCTGACGACCTGGGAACGTTGTGTCGGTCCAGGTTTGTTGGCGGCAGTTCTGGAGGGAGACACTGGTGGTTATCAGGCATTGCCCCTCCCCCTCCCTGTTGTTTGGCCCCACCAGCTTCCCTTTTCAGTTGGGGGGGCTTTGAGGGGTGGGAGTGTCACGACCCTTGGTCTTGGTCGTGACTCTTGTGGCCGCATGCAGTTGCCTGCGGTCTTGGTGTTGTTTTCAATCACAGGTGAGGGCTATAGTATGTTGCCTCACCTGTGGTTGCCGCTGGCAACATTGGGTATGTGGCAGCAGAGCAGCCTGAGCGGTGCTAGGCAGCTTGCTGCTATAGGCATGCGGTTGCACCTGGCAACCTCTCCTATAGGTGTGCCTTTTATCAGTGTGCACGGGGTGTTATATGTATTGTGTGCACTTCCCCTTTAAGTTGATGTTTTCCCTTCCCTGGTGTTGGAAGGGTTAACTTCCTTCCTAGTGTGTGTGTGCACTGGGTGTGTCTGACTGTTGGGTGTGGCTACTTGTATGGTGTGTGCTGTTGTCATTTCTGTTGTTGTGGACAACAGCACTTTTACATGGGTTCCAGGTTGTGTGTCTGTGGCAGGTAGGTGAGGTTGTTGTTTCCACGTACCTGCCACTGCCATAAGTTGAATTGGATTCCCCTTAATTACAGCTTGGCCATTCTAGGCTCCTGTTCCTCCATGTTCAGGAGGAACAGGTAGTCTATCCAGCTCCTAGCTTAGGGACCTGCGGAGGGATAGTAGGGACCCGAGGTTCCAGAGCATGAGTCCTCCTACCTTTAAGGTCGGCTCATGCCGCTAGGAGTTAGGGTCAGATCAGGTAGGCTTTAGGAGGTGACCTGCTCCCTGATCCTGTGGTCCTGGCCAAGCAGCGACCAAACATCTACGGGTACCGCACGGCTGAGGGTTTCCCCCATCCTCAGCCGTGACACCCATCCGTGGTGTGGATATCCACTGTTGTTTCAATATGGCTTTAGTACTACCCAAATCTGCATGAACTATCTTGTCACGATAATTTGGATTCTTTTTATTACAGATAAGGGGTAGACTCTTAAACTCATCAACTTGGGGGTATGCTTTACCCAACAGGTGCCAGTGTTTTCTAACCGTATTGTCGATACCCACATTAAATGGATGGAATTTGTGAATGAGAGCAATCCTGGACATCTTGACTCTATCTACTGGAACTCTTTCCTATAGACTTGTATCGAAATGCTATACAAGTCTATGGCAGAGTTAAATTGCAACATTGTTTCTGTTTTGGCTATGTTCCTCGACTCCACCCCTCCTACTAGAAGTTTCTAGTGCAGTTACAAACTGTATATAAAAATGTGGGTTCAAGTTCGGTGTACGACGAGTTAATGGCGCTCTTTGAAAGGCTGCAGAGCAGCCAATCAACGAATGTTTAACTTGTGTGCCCTTAGAAGCCATCACAGCCATGCCTAATAATGGCATGGCTGTGATTGGCCAGTGCAGCATGTGAACCAGCCTCTAAATAAGCTGGAGTCAAGTAGCACTGCATGTCACTCTGCTTTTACTAGTGTAGGGATAGGACGCTGCTGATGTGAGGGAGAGAATAGGAAAGAATCTGTTATCAGAAGTGCTAGTTAACTCAGCGATCTACAGAGATTTTGTTTTGTGGGTGCAGTGCACAATTTTTTTACCCTGCCCTGAGCCAGGGGCGTAGCTATAAATGAATTGGCCCCATAGCAAAAAAAAATTATGGGCCCCCCTCCCAGATCTCCGCCCCCACATACCTCCCGGACCTCCCACCACATCCGCAGTTCCTCATGCACTTGTGACGGTTACGCGTAGGACTGAGCACAGACAGTTGGTCACTGGCAACGCATTTGTGCCAGGGTAGGAAATGTATGAATCTAAATATCTGTGTATTAAAGAAGATTCTTAAATTGTACAGGGGTCTGTAACACAAGAAGGTGAAAGTACATATCGTGGGGTGTGTATGTGTATTAGAAAGAAGGTAGGGACATGTATCTTGTGTAGTTTGGGTATTAGGGAGAGTAAGGGGCATATATCTAGTGCTGATACATGTGTATATATATATTTCGCAGAAAATTCAGTGCAACATAAAACGTAAACAAAAACTAGAATTTGCGCTATATGTCTGTTCAGACATAATTTGTCTTTCATATTATAAGCTCCCCTTATATATAATTTACTTACAGTTCTGAAGACTCAGGGTTTCTGGCTGGCTTGGCCTCAGGGGTGCTGACAGCCTTAGCCTCAGGGGTGCTGACAGCCTTAGCCTCAGGGGTGCTGACAGGCTTAGCCTCAGGGGTGCTGACAGGCTTAGCCTCAGGGGTGCTCACAGGCTTAGCCTCAGGGGTGCTCACAGGCTTAGCCTCAGGGGTGCTCACAGGCTTAGCCTCAGGGGTGCTCACAGGCTTAGCCTCAGGGGTGCTCACAGGCTTAGCCTCAGGGGTGCTCACAGGCTTAGCCTCAGGGGTGCTCACAGGCTTGGCCTCAGGGGTGCTGACAGGCTTGGCCTCAGGGGTGCTGGCTGGCTTGGCCAGGCAGAAGGAGTGTCTGGGACTGTGAGGCCTTTTTTCTCCAAGCTGCTCCGGAAAAAAATTTGTTTTCATTATACCTCAGGTCAGACCACCAATCAGACCCCCAATGTTAATCAGACCTCAGCTAACAGCCCCAATAAGATCCCTAATGTTAATAAAACCCCAATAAGACCTCAGATCATACCTCAGCTCAGACCCCAGTATTAATGACCCCCAATCAGACCTCAGATAAGAACCCCATGCCTTATAGCAGCCCCACGTAGCCTCTTAGCAGCCCCCAGTAGCCTTATAGAGACCCCCAGTAGCCTTATAGCAGCCCCCAGTAGCCTCATAGCAGCCCCCAGTGCCTCTCCATCAGCCCCCAGTGCCTCTCCATCAGCCCACAGTGCCTCTCAAGCAGCCCCCAGTGCCTCTTCATCAGCTCCCAGTGACTCTCACCAGCGGCCCCTCAGTGCCTCTCCATCAGCCCCCAGTCAGTGCCTCTCCATCAGCCCCCAGTGCACCCTCCCTGGTATTAAAATCATTGGTGGGCAGTGCACCCTCCCCCCCTCCCCGGTATTAAAATCATTGGTGGGCAGTGCACCCTCCCCGGTATTAAAATCAATGGTGGGCAGTGCACCCTCCCCGGTATTAAAATCATTGATGGGCAGTGCACCCCCCCTCCCCGGTATTAAAATCATTGGTGGGCAGTGCACCCTCCCCCCCTCCCCTGTATTAAAATCATCGGTGGGCAGTGCGCCCTCCCCCTTCCCCTCCCAAGTATTAAAATCATTTGTGGGCAGTGTGCCCTCCCCCCTCCCCGATATTAAAATCAATGGTGGTCAGTGCACCCTCCCCAGTATTAAAATCATTGGTGGGCAGTGCACGCCCCCCCATCATTGGTGGCAGCGGCAGTTCCAATCAGATCCCAGCAGTGTAATGCTGGGGCTCTGATCGGTTACCATGGCAGCCAGGACGCCATTGAAGTCCTGTCTGCCATGGTCAGTTAGCCAGCAGCAGCATACTTACATGTGCTGTGGCCGCCCGGCGCTCCTCCTTCTTGTAACTCACAGGTCTGTATGGCGCATTGCCTATGCTTAAAGCAATGCGCCGCACAGACCTGTGACGAGTTACAAAAAGAAGAAGCGCCGGGCGGCCACAGCGCATGAAAGTATGCTGCTGCAGAGTAACTGGCCATGGCATACAGGACTTCAGTATTGTCCTGGCTGCCATGGTAACCGATCAG
Organism: Bufo gargarizans; assembly: GCF_014858855.1. NCBI lineage: Eukaryota > Metazoa > Chordata > Amphibia > Anura > Bufonidae > Bufo > Bufo gargarizans. The sequence goes on along the minus strand of NC_058082.1, from coordinate 440,028,449 downwards.
AGCACCAGCATTACACTGCTGGACCTCCGATTGGAACTGCCGCTGCCACCAATGATTGGGGAGGCCGCCCCCTATCGCACCGCCACTCGCCTCATAAAAAAAAATAATCCTCAGCCAGAGGCCCGGGCCCCCAGTAGCATAGGGCCCCATAGCCATTGCTATGGCTGCTATGGCGATCCCTACGCCACTGCTCTGAGCCCAGTGACCAGTCTCTTAGTTAGGTGGGCGTCGGCGGCCATTTTGTGCAAGTTTAGTGTACCAACACAGTATATGTGTATTTGTGACAGTCAAATACATGGTTTAAATACTGCAGTTATATTCAGGGTTTAAAAAAACACACATTTTTTGCAAGACCCTACATCTGTGGCCTTTGCTACATTTGTCACAGTGAAATACAAGATTTAAATACTGCAATTATATTCTGGGTTTAAAAAAACACCCACTTTTTGCAAGTATTTACACGTGTGGCCTTTGCTACATTTGTCATAGTGAAATACAAGATTTAAATACTGAAATTATATAATGGGTTTAAAAAAAACACAATTTTTTTTTTAAAAACCCTACATCTGGGGCCTTTGCTGAATTTGTCACAGAGAAATACAAGCTTTAAATACTGCAATTATACTGCAATTATACCTTATGGCGGTCGCTGTACCACAGTTTGTCGTGCCCAGCCGCCACTACTTTTCCAGACGAGCCATCCCTTCCCTGCTCAACGAAGTGGGGGACAAAATCAGGTGTGCACTGCGCAACGCCATCTGTGGCAAGGTCCACCTAACTATGGATACTTGGACCAGTAAGCAGGGACGTTATAGCTTTCTAACATCACACTGGATAAATGCAGTGGCGGCTGGGCCTGAGGCGAATAGCAGTTTGGCGCATGTCCTTCCACCACCGAGGATTGCAGGGCGCTTCTCTTTGCCTCCTGTTGCTTCCTCCTCCTACTCCGCTTCCTCATCCTCTACCACCTCCTTATCCGGTCAGCGTAATACCTTCACCACCAACTTCAGCACAGCCAGGGGTAAAGGACAGCAGGCAGTTTTAAATCTGTATGAGGGACAAACCCCACAACACGCAGGAGCTGTGGACGGGCATCGAACAACAGACCAATGAGTAGTTGGTGCCAGTGAGCCTCAAGCCCGGCCTGGTGGTGTGCGATAATGGGCAAAATCTCGTAGCAGCTCTGGGCCTAGCCGGTTTGACGCACATTCCTTACCTGGCGCATGTGCTGAATTTGGTGGTGCAGAGATTCCTTAAAAATTTCCCTATGTCAGAGCTGATGCAGAAAGTGAAGGCTGTCTGTGTGCGCTTTCGGCGTTCTCAACCTGCTGCTGCTCGCCTGTCATCGCTGCAGCGTAACTTCGGCCTTCCCGCTCACCGCCTCATATGCGACTTGCCCACAAGGTGGAACTCCACCTTGCACATGCTGGCCAGACTGTGAGAGCAGCATCTGGCGATAGTGGAGTTTCAGCTGCAGAACATCACCACTTCACCACCAATGAGTGGGCCTCCATGCGAGACCTGTTTGCCTTGTTGCGCTGTTTTGAGTACTCCATCAACATGGCCAGTGCCGATGACGCAGTTCTCAGCGTTACTATCCTACTTCTATGCCTCCTTGAAAAAACACTTTGGGCAATGATGGAAAAGGATTGGCACAGGAGGAGGAGGAAGAGGGATCATTTCCAAGGGTTTCAGGTTAGTCATTCACAAGTGGCTCCGAGGGTGGGTTTCTGCACCCACAAACACCAGGTACACAATTGTCCAGCAAGGGCACAGTTCTAGAGGATGACAAGGTGGAGATGAGGAGGAGGAGATGGAGGATGAGGAACCGTGTTCACAGCAGGGTGGCACCCAAACCAGCTCATGGCCATCACTGGTGCGTGACTGGGGGTATACAGAGGACACAGATGATACACATCTCACAGAGGACAGCTTGTCGTTGCCTCTGGGAACCCTGATTCGCCGATAACCGTGATCAACATGGCAGGCTCAGAAAAGAACATCGAAAGTTAATAGAGAAGATATCCAAATGGATGGTGATCGTCACACGGACATGCGATCAGGCAGAAGTTATCTACAGTCAACAAAGCGGCAACAGGGCCTCTCCTGGCTAACGTTTCCTAATCCAAAATACTGCAGAGACATTCCCTGTAATTTTTAATTAATCATTCAAATAACAGGGCATCTTAAGAGTCCTGTATTGTTATTTATCGTCACTACCTCCCCGAGTTGGGAGTGGGTGATTGCTGCGCGCCCCTTCCTTTCCTTCAATTCTTCAGTTTTTATAGCTTCCCCCACATTTCCGCTCGATCACAATTAAATTTCATCCATTGATCTCCCTTGGATGTGGTCTCTCTTTCTCACTCTCCCTTTCCAGTGTGGAACCCTGATTTGCCGCTAACCGTGATCAACATGGTAGGCGCAGAAAAGAACATCAAAAGTTGATAGAGCAAATATCCAATTGGATCGTGAACATCACGGGGACGTGCGACATGGTGGGGCAGTAAGTTTGCACACGCCTATATGAACTGACTGATGGTTCTGCCCCCTGCAACTTCTGGGTCTCCTAATTGGGCACATGGCCTGAGCTTGCCCTTTACCCCTTAGAGGTGCTGGCCTGCCCTGCAGCCAGTGTATTGTCTGAACGTTTGTTTAGCACAGCTGGAGGGGGTTATCACAGGTTATATTTCCCAATGTTTTGGGGTGTACCCAAATTTAAACAAAAAAATAAAAAATAATAAAACAAAATAAAAAACAAAAACCAGTGTTGGATACCTCCTCCTCCTCCACCGCCACTTCCACCTACACCGCCACATCCACCGCCTCCTCAACCTCCTACTCCATATGGACCTGGTCCTCCTAGATCAAGATTTTATTTTTATTTTTTACGTATTTTATGTTATTTTAAGTCATTTCCCTATCCACATTTGTTTGCAGAGCACTTACCATGCTCTTAACCACATTTTGCTGCCATTTGCAGCCTACTAGCCCTTTCCATGACTTTTTTAGAGCAATTTAATGCTCAAAAGTTCGAGTCCCCATTGACTTCAATGGGGTTTGGGTTCGGGGTCAAGTTCGGGTCCCGGACTCGAACTTTTTTGTGAAGTTCAGCCGAACCCTTCGAACCAGAACATCCAGGTGTCTGCTCAACTCTACTGATAAGTAACAGTGTTTAGTAGGAGAGACTCTGCCAATCAGCATGAGTGGCCAGAAGAAGACGCTGAAATGGGGATACTCTGCCACAGACCATGGGTCACCAGCCCTTTGACCAGAGGGTTAGCAACACAACTGAGCCCCAGACCCTAGGCCTCCAGCCCTCTGAAAGAGAGCGAAAGACAGATAGTTCTGGCCTTTCCTCAGAACAGAACCTACTTTACCCAGGAAAGAGACTGAAGAAGCAGGCTCAATGCCTTTTCTGTATTGTTTTGCAGTGGAGTTCCACCAACAAACAAGCATACTGGTTTAATTCAAACCTTGACTTTCTGGACTATTTGCCATTGGGATGCACGATGCCTTACAATCCCCTCCAGAGAGCAGTAACACATGGCGACACCTGAACGGTGTCCAGGGGACAGAGCACAGGATTGGGACCACCTCAAATCTTGCCATCACTGCTGTAGTGCACAGCATTCAGGAGAATCTTACCATGACAGATGGTCAGGTTGGCTGATAGATCAAAAGTGTAGATACACTTTAAGTTCTGCCCTTTCTTGGCCCAATGGTTCATGTCAAGTCTGTCATTATTTAAAAACCTGACTAATCTAAGACTGGTTTATAGGAATCTCCTGTCTGCCTATTCATTTATGAGACACTATTAGGTTTATTATACACATTAGATCTATGTTGGCCAAACCCACCAATATTGGCAACTTCTGCTGACAATCTAATGTATACTTAGCCACCCAACTCTCCCTCGATGGCTGATATTGAGGATCAGCCATTTTGAATTTTAAAATAGTATGTTTTGTTTTCATTTTATTTCTGAAAACAAGACTTCCTGGAGATTTCATCCTTGAGTTGATATTATCATGCGTTTTTTTTTTTTTTTTTTTTCATTTCTTACATCCTAAACTTTAATATTAGAATGTATTTTGCAATTAATTATTTCTTGTTGGCTGAAAACTGAGATAAGAATATTTGCTGAAACTCATTGATCGATGTAAAATTGCATGAAGGTGGTTGTTAATGTAAACTTTATATTAAGATTTTGCTTTAGAGAACAAGATCTTGTTTTTAAATGGTATTAACAATTTGGTCTTGCTTTGTGACCTGTCTGGACAGAGCCTTAAACTGTTTATGGGTTTGGTAGAACGTATCTCATAGGTAAAGTCAGCTCTATCTATTTTATTTATTTATTTTTATAATTTTGAGACAGCATTTGCAGATACCATTGTAACAATGGTCAAAAGTAAAGCCAATGTTGCCAATTTGCTCCCAGACTATGGTGACCACGCCACAAGATGTCTACATAACAAATTTCTCAGGATTTCATTCATTACAACAAAATGGCCATGCTAGGAAGCCAGTATGAATGTGTTTTAGACTGAACCTTCAACCTTTGTGCTGGTTGATACATGAAGACAGTTGCATTGAAGTTCATTTTATAAGGGTGAATGCAAGGTCCAATGGAGTAATTTACTTTTGAGAGAGTTTGGTGCACTAAAATTTTTATTGGTTTCTTTTGGTTTATTCCCACAAGGCTAGCTGTTTCGAATCAAACATATGGTTAAAAGGCATCATATTGACATTTAAACATTTACCCTTCAACACTTTTATATCGTGTAGAAAAAGCTCAGATACTTTTTCTGAAGCTTTTTATTTTCATTTGTTTTACTTTTTGGATTTTTTTTCCCTTGACTAGCAGTTTTTCCCAGCAGTCAAATCGTATATTGTAACGGCTGGAGAAGGTCGTTGTCTTTGATGACAGAATTATTAACACACATTTAAATGTGAGATCTTGTGGCTTGGAGACGATAAATCCACTAAATGGGCAAAGCACTGCTAACTCAGCTGGTAAGAAACTTTAATATTCTCTGCTCAGTTCCGTTTATGCCCCTTTCCAACAGGGGTTACAAGACGCTCCTCAATGAATTTTTACTGGCTAATTATAGGGTTTAATCATGGGGAATATTGGAGGGGAAAGCAGTATGATGAGGCAGGAGAGTAGAAAATAATAATAGAAGCTAGTTATGCAGGCCAGACGATGATATACCCGGTGGTCCATGTCATATCTTTCATACTTTTATGTTCTGAATTTAGTCTACATTACCTAATTATCATCTATTGCCATTTGCTGAGTGTTCTCAACAGCCCAGCAAGGTCAAGCAAAGACTTGCTGTTTTGTTCCAAAACCATATGCGTTTAGTGCTTGTCATGCACGATGGCAGTTCCGTTATTGCTGAAAGTAGCTTCACAAGCTTTTTAGAGTACGGCTCTGCGAGTCAAAACAAAGATATTCAATCAAGTTTTTTTTTCTCTCTAACCAAATTAGATTTGCGTGTTACAGCAGATTTGTGCAGCAAAATCTTTAAGTCTTAAAGAACTGGTATTCTGTTAAAAGAGAAGTAGGTTTAAAATGTTTTCTGAATATTTCTTAATTATAGACCACACAGTTTCATAATAATACCATGTAATATCTTTTTATATAGGCAATAATCACAAATAAACATTTTGTAGTGATAATGATAACAATACAAATAATAATGATGCTGCATATCATAAAAGAAGTTCTACACTTGTCAAATCATTTGATTATTTTATAGCATAATTCCACCACAAGCATGCAAAATTCCAGACAAATAGGACTCCCACAGGAATGTCCCAAAACAGTGCCCCATTTATGGGTGGAACTTGCACAGCTCAAATGTGCAAGGACTGTCTCTGTAAATTCTGGACTATTGACAACTATGCACAAGGGTCTAGGAATCTGAGACATAAGGAGATGTTTGGAGGCATCTGCCCTAGAGTTGCTTTAGCAATGGTCATCAAGGTTTTCCCTTACATTGCCAAAAAGGCAGCGCCTCTGCATGGTCAAGTAGTGAAAATAGATTTATTATTTTTTTATCTATAGAGCAGCCATTTTATTAATCAAAGACATAAAACATCTATAATCTGAGGTGTAGAAATGTGGCTAGAATTTACTGGTTCCCCATGACAGATAGTACTACCTCACAGCTACAGCTATCTGTACTCTGTGGACCTAGGTTGTCGGTGGAAAACATAGCACAAGTGGGGAGATTTATGAAATAGTCAATGAAGCTGCCTTTGTTGCCCATAGCAACTAATCACAGTACAACTTTCAATTTACAAGAGCACTGTAGGGAATAAAAGCTGTGCTTTTACTGGTTGCTATGGGCAACAAAGGCAACAACATGGACTCTGGTAGTCAGGGTTACATTCAGCACCTGATGGTGAGTTAAGCAGTTATTTTTTGGTGTCTATTGTCAGTGGTACTGTTGGTCTGCAATGCTTCCTGGTCATTTGTACAAGCATCACTGTGTTTCAGTTCCGTCCAAAGTCTATAGGAATGATGGAGATACATCTCTCTGTGCAGCTTTGTGGAAAATCAAATTTTTCCAAAGAAAGCTCTGGTTGTGGTATTTTTCATCCAGTTTTTTTTTCTCCATAGATGTCAATAGGCTATTTTATGTATCTTAAAAGTCCATCTAAATGCATGTACAAAGAGACATGGGGGAGATTTATCATTCAGTTTGCACAGTTTGAGTTAAAAATTCGCAAATTTGTGTGACTTCCTAAAAGATTGTAGTAAGGGGCTTTTTTGCACTGCCCTTGCCACATTTCAAAATTGGGGCATGACAAGGGCAGGAACTGGGCATGGCCAGCCACTTCGAAAACTTTATCTTCCTGTACACCAGTTTTCAAGCGCAAATGAAGTCAGAAATCTACGGTCAGCTCAAAGCTGCTGTGGATTTTTATTAGGCGCACGGACTGCCGGAGGATATGCCTAATTTTTTTATGAGACCAGCATGTTGTCATAAATTACGTGCATCTTCTAGCAGCACAGGGAATATCAAGGCCAGTGCAGAAAGCACCAGTTTTGATATATCTCCCCCATTATTTACAAAAAGGCCAATAAGAAAAAAAAACAGTAACTCCCACCCCCCCCCCCCCCCATAAAATACAGGTGTTATTATGCCAAGCCTAATATGTAATCATGACTGCAAGAAAAAAAATTAAAACAAAAATCACACATTTAAGCAAAAATGGTTTACACTGACTTGAACTTTATCACAGATTATTTGTCGTTTTTCAGAATTAGAAAAAAACTCTGGTTAAGGGTCCATTAACATGTCTTGCAAGTGTTTTGCTGTCCACAAATTGCGGATCCACAAAACATGGACACAGGCCATGTGTGTTCCGCATTTCTGTGATAGAAAGGAACTACAGATGCAGGCAGCACATTGTGTGCTGTCCGCATCTTTTGCGGCCCTCATTGAAATGAATGGGTCCGCAACCGTTCAGCAAAACCCATTCATACGGACGTGTGATTGGACCCTTAACATAAAATTGATAGACCCTTACCTAACTAGGTAAATATATGTATGTTTTGGGGTTTTCCATGTATTTTTAACTACTGCAATTTTTCCTTTCTATTATGTCCCTTCTGGAGGGTTCTTTTTTTTTAGTAATCAAAGTGAAATTACTCAAATTAAAAAAAATTGTTGTTACAAAACTTCCTTTTACAAAGTAGGATTTCAGAAAATGCAGCCTGTAATACAAGTAAAATTGTCAGGCGGAGATGTGTGCAAACTTTCATTACAAAATCTTAACCCATGTTCGCATAATGCATACGTGGCCCTTGAAATTTGAAAATTATATGGAACACACACAGACTTTTACAATCATTATTTTCTTTCTTTCTTTCCAAAGTGCATTTAAATAAATGAGACAAGATGTTCCTGGGTTTAAAGCTGGCATTCTATATGTAAATGTCCTTCTGTGTCATAAGCACTTTGACAGCTTCATAAGTCTTAGCCTCAGCGCTTCATCAATCATTGGTGTTGATTCATTTTCCTTGCTTTTCCCACTGCAAGATTAAAACTCTGAAGATATTTTAGATTAGGCAAAATGGTCAGCATATCACAAATTCACAGGTTTTAATCCTTATTCCTTTGGGCTAATGTACTTCCCATTTCATGTCTCGTCACTAAGAAATTGCTTCAAGTCTAAAGAGATAGAGAGATATACCAAACAAATCTAGTTCACTGTCACTAATCAGAAAAATCTACAAGGAATGTGACTTTACTCCTGGACATAGGGCAGTCTATTGACCCTACCATAGCACCCCAAAATATCCTGTCTGTGTGACGTCCTTCCCATCAGAGACTAAAAGTGTCTCTAAGTTTAAAAATAAACTTTTGATATATTATAGCAAGATACCAAAGTTTATATTTAGGGTTAAGCAAATCGAAGTATCTGAAGTGGACTTCAATCTAAATTTCAGGGAAAATTCAATTTGACGCAAAGCCGAATTTCCTCATATGTCATTTTTCCCTGAAATGGCGTTAAAAAAAAAAAAAAAAAAAAAAAAAAAAAAACATACTGACCTCCATAAAAAAATACAAAATGCTCACCTCATCCATTTGAGCACGAAGAGCCTGCCGCAGCCATCTTGATTGAAGATCCCGTGCTAAATCTCGTGCACGGTGATGTATGATGTCACAACACCGGCCAATGTGCTGGTGGCATCACACACCACAAGTGATTCATGCAGAAAAATTAAATCACGATGGCTGTGGCGAGCTCTTCGCGCTCAAATGGATAAGGTGAGCATTTTTTTTTTTTTTTTTATGGATTAACTCCTGAAAGCTCTCACTATTATTCTCAGATGCCATGATCAGCGATGAGGGGTTCAATGATGGGGGCAGAGCAATCGACTTTCCCCATCATTGTGCCCACTACTTACAAATAAACTCATTTTGTGACAAAGTAATTCTCTAACCCATCTCTAGTTATATTTCTCTGGAGTCTAAGTGCAGAGACCCCCACTCATCCCTAGAAAGAGGAGAGAAAAATGGTCACACAGCACGCTCTCTCTCCTTGCTGCAGGAGATTGGCTCAATAGAAAATCAATATCTCGATTCTGTATCCTGCAGCAAGGAGAGTGCTTCTATGTGTGTGCTTCTCTCTCATTGTTCTGCTTGTTCTAGTAATTGGTGGGAGTCTCGGCACTTGCATCCCCACCAATCAAAACCTTTGGTATGTTGCTATAATATCTCAAAGTTTTTGAAAGCTTAGTGATACTTTAAAATGTGACCACAGAACTATTCCTTCATTTCTTACACATGCTAAGTTGAGCCGAGTATGCATGTTTATGGGTATGGTCGGAAGAGATAAATGTAGACTGAACAAATGTTTGACTGAAATACATGATTGTGTCTGTTATCTTCCTCATGTAACCTGCATTCTTCTATATTATATGTAATTTTGCACACATTGTAATTGTAGTTTGTAATCTATCTTTCTGGTAATATACATGTGTAGGTGTAGGTCTTCCTCCAGACTCTGGGAGCTTGATTTCCAAATGAAATGCAAAATTTACTTTCATCTGAAAACAGGGGTTTGGACCACCAAACAGTTCAGTCCTTTTTCTCCTTAGCCCAGGTAAATCACTTATGATGTTGTCTGGGTCAGGGTTGACATAAGGAATGTACCAGTTGTAGCCCAAATCCAGGATATACTAAATCTATTAAATCTAAATTAGCCTCTATTTCTATGCAAACGATCGCTGTACAATGAGGGAATCCCTCAGTGTGAGTCCGCGGCTTAGGTGTCCCTGCTCTGACTCCATATATAGCTATGTCTATATATGGAGTCAGTGCTTGGGGAAACCCCAGTGTATTTAAATCTAATTTAGCCTGTATTTCAGAAACGTTTCTGCTGGGATTTGAGCTCATGACCTTCTGTATTAGAGGCAAGGCACTTCACCACTCAGCTATAATAGATGCATAGCCAATTACTTAAAAATAAATAAATAAAAAGAGACTTCTACTGTACTGTACTTCTACAAAGACCTATACAGTAGAAGTCTCTTTTTTTTTTTTGGTGACTGGCTTTGTAGCTATATAGTGTAGAGATGAAAGTTCTGTGCTATGATGCAGAAGCTGTGGGTTCAAATCCTGTCACAAACTTTTTCAGAAATAGAGGTTAAATTAGATTTATATAGTTTATATTTTTTTAGTAATTGTAAAAAATGTATGGCACTAAATAAATGTGTAACTACAAAAAAACAACAACTCCAAAACAGTGATTAAATAAGTGGATGGTTTATTAACCCATCTAGCAGCAACGTTTTAGCTCTCTCAATGAAGCCTTTGTCTAGCTGGGCAAAGGCTCCATTGAGAGAGCTGAAACGTTGCTGCTAGATAGGTGTCATGGAACCATGAACCAGACGTACAACAAGAGATAAGTGGGAATAAGAAGGCTTTATTGAAAATCAAGCTGTGAGCAAAAGTCCAAACGGATGGCTAAACCGAAGCAGGGTCTTGCGTAGCCAGAGGTCAGGAACCAGAAGGGTAGTCAGACGAAGCCAGGATCAGGAACCAGCGGGGTAGTCAGACGAGGCCAGGATCAGGAACCAGAAGGGTAGTCAGACGAAGCCAGGATCAGGAACCAGCGGGGTAGTCAGACGAGGCCAGGATCAGGAACCAGAAGCAGCAGCAGTCTTAGAAGCATGTGAACACAGGAGGACCAAGCAAGGAACTGAAGCCACAGACCTCCTATATATATGAGCTAGGCATCCAGCTCCTCCCAGTGGGAAGGAGAAGCCGCAGGGTGGGAGGCTACAAGAAACCCAGAAACCAAGATGGCCGCCAGCACATGTCAAACGAAGGAGAACAGCAAGAAGGTAAGACCATGACAATAGGTTAATAAACCATCCACTTATTTTCATCACAGCTTTGGAGTGCTGCCGTCTTTTTTTCTTTACATATATCTACATGGGAACCTGGTCACAGGCCCTTGGAAAGATTTGCACCCATTAATGTGTGCTGCTTTTTTCTATATATATATATATATATATATATATATATATATATATATAGATATAGAGATACATATAGTAAGGGGTTGCACTCTCAGGTTGGGCGGCGATGACAGATTCTCTTGCAGACCACAGGGTTAAAGTCCAAATGCTGCTTTATTGATTACACTCCGGCAATAGAGGCAACCCCAGTTATAATTTACTGGGTAAGGTGAAGGTCCAACACCACAAAACATAAACCAAACTAAAATAAACACCTGCCTGCCTGGGCTCTGGTTAATACAGTGAAGTTCCTAACTCACCTATTGAACACCGTTCACACAGAGAATTTGGCTTCTCTAGCCAGCAGGGCAGCCAGCTTCCCAGACTTTCTCCAGGCATCACTCTCCTCAGACTGACAGCCTGGACTGTGCTTTATTTCCCCTTGATGATCCCAGCTGGCTTCAGCTGGGATCCCTCAGGCTAGGGAAAAACCTGTCCCGGAATGGGGTGGACTGGAGAGGTCCCTCTACCAATCCTACCTTCTCCCAGTCCAATAAAATCCAGCCCATAAACTTAAAAAAACTGTCTCAGCAACCTACACATTGCTGAGACCATTTTAACCTTCTGGATTTTATTTACCTCACCCAGTTGAGGAAGCTGGGTGGGATATACACCCCTTCCAGGACTTTACCATACACTTTTCTGTTCACCTTACCACATACCCCCCCCCCCCCTCTTCTCCAGACCAGAGGTCTGGATATTTTTAGCCAACAAGCAGTGTATCCTGGACAAAGCATCTGTGTTCCCCTGTAATTTCCCTGGCCTATGTTCAACCTTGAAATTAAAATTTTGCAGGGAGAGAAACCACCTGGTCACTCTTGCGTTTTTCTCCCTGTTTTGTTTCATCCAAGTTAAAGGAGCGTGATCTGTTACCAAAAGAAATTTCCTACACAGCAGGTAATATTTAAGTGACTCCAGAGCCCATTTAATGGCTAGACACTCTCGTTCCACTATGGCATTATTTTTCTCTGCTGGGGACAACTTCCTACTTAGGTACATCACTGGGTGCTCCTCCCCATTTATCACCTGTGACAGGACCACTCCCAAGCCTGTCTCAGATGCATCAGTCTGGACCAGAAACTCTTTTCTGAAATCCGGGGAAATGAGCACCGGCTGTTGACAGCGAGCAGACTTTAGGCTTTGAAAGGCCTTTTCTGCCTCTGGGGTCCACTTCACCATTACTGACTTAGGGCCTTTCGTTAAGTCAGTCAATGGTGCTGCCATCGAGGCAAAATTTGGTACGAACCGGCGGTAGTACCCTGTCATGCCAAGGAAGGCCCTGACTTGTTTCTTTGTTAAGGGCCTAGGCCAGCCTTGTATTGCCTCTACTTTATTGATATGGGGTTTAACTAGCCCTTTACCAATAATGTAGCCCAGATATTTTGCTTCCTCTAGACCCACTGCACACTTCTCAGGGTTTATGGTTAGGCCAGCATCACTAATGGAGTCTATAATGGCCTGTACCTTCCAAAGGTGATTTCTCCAATCAGATGAAAAAAATGACCACATCATGAAGGTAAGTGGCAGCATAGTCACAATGTGGTTTCAAGATCAGTTCCATCAACTTCTGAAATGTAGCAGGGGCTCCATGTAATCCGAACTGCATCTCTGTATACTGGAACAGCCCCTCTGGAGTGGAGAATGCCATCTTTTCTTTTGCATCATCTGATAATGGTATCTGCCAATGCCCTTTTGTAAGGTCAAAGGTCGTGATGTACCTTGCTTTCCCAAACCTCTCAATTAGTTCATCTACTCTGGGCATGGGGTATGCATCGACTTTTGATATCTCATTTAGCTTCCGGAAATCATTACAAAATCTCCAAGTCCCATTAGGCTTCGGGATTAAGACAATAGGGCTTGACCACTCACTGGTAGATTCCTCAATGACCCCTAACTCAAGCATGCACCTGACCTCAGAGGATACCACTTTTCTGCGTGCCTCTGGTATCCTGTAGGGCTTTAGATTCACCTTACTGTTGGGCTTCGTTCTCACAGAATGTTCTATCAGGTGGGTACGGCCTGGTAGGTCAGAAAACCTTCCTCTATTTTTCTGTACAAACTCCTTTACTTCTTGTTTCTGAGGTACTGACAACGCCTCACTAATTTTTACCGGAGGAATTGGTGGTGACACCTCCTTAATCATGGTCTGTGAGGCCACCAATGACTCCCGATCTTTCCATGGCTTGATCAGATTTACGTGGTAAATCTGGTAGGGTCTTCTCCTTCCTGGTTGGTGCACCTTATAGTTCACCTCACCCACTTTTTCTACAACCTCGTAGGGACCCTGCCACTTTGCAAGAAACTTACTTTCTACAGTGGGAACTAGAATCAGGACCCTGTCCCCAGGATTAAAGTCCCTTACCTTGGCAGACCTGTTATAAATTCTGCTTTGAGCCTCCTGGGCTCTTTGCAGATGTTCTTTAACAATGGGCATCACTGTCGCTATCCTGTCTTGCATGTCAGCCACATGTTCAATGACGCTCTTATAGGGAGTAGCCTCAGCCTCCCAGGTTTCTTTACCTAAATCGAGTAAACCCCTCGGGTGACGGCCATATAGTAACTCAAATGGTGAGAATCCTGTAGAAGCCTGAGGCACCTCCCTAACAGAGAACATAAGTTATGGCAGGAGGCAGTCCCAGTCCCGATCCTTTTCGACCACTTTTTTTAACATCAGTTTCAGCATTTTGTTAAACCTCTCGACCAACCCATCTGTCTGTGGGTGGTACACCGAGGTACGTATCTGGGTGATTTTGAACAACTCTTTCATGACCTTCGACATAAAGGGGGTACCCTGGTCCATGAGGATTTCTTTAGGGATACCCGTGCGGGAGAACATGACAAATAATTCCCGGGCAATATTTTTGGACGCCATGTTTCGCAAGGGTACCGCTTCCGGGTATCGTGTGGCATAGTCCAACACAACCAAGATATACTGGTGCCCTCTAGCTGACTTAACAATGGTACCCACCAAGTCCATAGCAATTCTTTCAAAAGGTACCTCAATGATGGGAAGAGGCACCAAGGGACTCCGGAAATGTGAGGTCGGGGCACTTATCTGGCAGGTTGGGCAGAACTCGCAGTATATTTCCACTTCCTTGTATACTCCAGGCCAGAAAAATCTTTGTAGTACCCTCTCCTGTGTTTTGATAACACCCAAATGACCCCCAAGTACGTGGTTATGTGCGGCATCTAGTACCATACGTCTATAGGGTTTTGGCACCAGAAGCTGCTCCACAATTTCATTGTTGCATTTATTAACTCGATGCAGCAGGTTTCCATTCATGGCAAAATGCGGAAATTTCTGGTCAGCTTCTGGTACCTGTGGTACACCATCTATCACGGTAACATTTCCGTGAGCACTCATGAGAGTGAGGTCTCTCAATTGCTCTGTACCAAAGTTACCCCAAGACACCCCTAAGTCCAACACATTTTCCCCAGTTTGGGAAGCTTCATCTTCACCAGCTAACACCTGCAATGGAAAATTGTCATTATCAGGTACGTCACATAACCCCATATTTTCATCAGACATTTCAGTTACCATGACATCTTCATTTTGCACCTTATCGGCACCATTGCATTCAATGATCTCTTCCTTTAAACCATTGGATTCAATGGGCCCCTCATAGCAATGATTATTTGAAGGAGACGGCACAGATTCTGCAGGAATGTTTCTCTTCTCCCACAACTTCCAAAACAAGGGGAAGTCCCGGCCCAATATCATATCACGCATAAGTCTTTTTACGACCCCGACTTCATAGGATACAGTCCCACCTGGAGTCTCCAGCTTAACGCAAGCCACCGGGTATGATTTTGCATCCCCATGGATGCACAACACACTTACTCTGTTGTCCGGCACATAATTCCCAGCCACGAAGCTGACATGCACTAAGGTGACCAGACTACCGGAGTCCAACAAAGCCCTGACAGAGCAGTCATTTATCACCAGGGTACACATCTGCTGCTCAGTCTCTAGTTCTGGGGAGGCCGCACACACTGGCACCGCATACAGCGACTGTCTCCGGCTCCCGGAACACTCCATGGGCTCTGAGGTCAGAGGGCAATAGGCAGCAATGTGTCCCCACTCACGGCACCTCCAGCACTGGGTCGCCCCAGGTCTTCCAGGTGAGAAAACCTCTCCGGGTCCAGGCTGCCCGGGAGACTCAGCCCTATGCATACGCCTGACCTCTAGAGCCTTATTCCCTCTTGCACCCTTCCACACACCCCCAACACCCAGAACTCTTACCCACAGATGACACAGGTCGGGCACTCCGGGGAGGTGTTGGTGTGGTAAGGACATCATGGAGGTAGTTCTCAGTCGACAGGAACCTTTCCACCAGGTTTTCAAGCTGATCGGCAGTTTTGGGGTCTCCATGTCCGACCCACCGTTGCAGCTCCGCTGGGAGGGCTCTAAAGTAGTGATCCACCATTACTTTCTCCACAATCTGGTCTGGTGTAGAAGTCTCAGGTTCCAGCCACTTCCGTACAAGATGGAGGAGGTCAAACATCTGAGATCGAGCAGGCTTGTCCATGTTGTAGCTCCACGTGTGGACCCTCCGGGCACGAACCGCTGGTGTAACGCCAAAACGAGCCAGGATCTCCATTTTTAATTTGACATAGTCCCGGACATCCTGCTCCCTGAGGTCATAGTAGGCCTTTTGTGGTTCGCCGGACAAAAAGGGCGCAAGGACCTCTGCCCACTCTGCTATTGGCAGTCTTTCTCTTTCCGCCATCCTCTCAAATATGGTCAGGTAGGCCTCGATATCATCATTAAGTGTCAGTTTTTGCAAGGCCCGCTGCACAACCCCCCTCACATTCAAAGTCTCTGGGGGGCTTACTTCCACTTGTGGGGCTGGCGTTACAGCAGTCTCTATTATTGCAGCAATATGCTCCATCAACAAACAATTAGTTTCCTGCTGCTGCGCATTAGCCTGTTGTTGGACACGTAAGGCTTCTTCGTGTCTTATTTTATCCTCAGCATGTCTTTTTTAGCAGGTACGCCTGCCCGCATCCGACACCAATTGTAAGGGGTTACACTCTCAGGTTGGGCGGCGATGACAGATTCTCTTGCAGACCACAGGGTTAAACTCCAAATGCTGCTTTATTGATCACACTCCGACAATACAGGCAACCCCAGTTATAATTCACTGGGTAAGGCCGAATGCACACGGCCGTTTTTCACGGCCGTGAGCGGTCCGTGGAACCGCGGCCTGGATTCCTGCTGAGAGCAGGAGCGCACGGCGTCATTGGTTGCTATGACGCCGTGCGCTCCCTGCTGTCGCCGCAATACAGTAATACACTGGTATAGATCATACCAGTGTATCACTGTATTGCTGCGGCAGCAGGGAGTGCACAGCATCATAGCAACCAATGACGCCGTGCGCTCCTGCTCTCAGCAGGAATCCAGGCCGCGGTTCCACGGACCGCTCACGGCCGTGAAAAACGGCCGTGTGCATTCGGCCTAAGGTGAAGGTCCAACGCCACAAAACATAAACCAAACTAAAATAAACACCTGCCCGCCTGGGCTCTGGCTAATACAGTGAAGTTCCTAACTCACCTATTGAACACCATTCACACAGAGAATTTGGCTTCTCTAGCCAGCTTCCCAGACTTTCTCCAGGCATCACTCTCCTCAGACTGACAGCCTGGACTGTACTTTATTTCCCCTTGATGATCCCAGCTGGCTTCAGCTGGGATCCCTCAGGCTAGGGAAAAACCTGTCCCGGAATGGGGTGGACTGGGGAGGTCCCTCTACCAATCCTACCTTCTCCCAGTTCAATAAAATCCAGCCCATAAACCTAACAAAACTGTCTCATAACCTACACATTGCTGAGACCATTTTAACCTTCTGGATTTTATTTACCTCACCCAGTTGAGGAAGCTGGGTGGGATATACACCCCTTCCAGGACTTTACCATACACTTTTCTGTTCACCTTACCACATTAAAATATATATATATATATATATATATATATATATATA